>NW_022900936.1:69903255-69929758 GCF_012274545.1 Fukomys damarensis | reverse complement strand
GTGTCGGGGTCGGCGGCGGCTTGCCCGCGGTGGCGCCAAGGGTGGCACTCGAACCCCTTCGGCTTGGTCCGGCAGGGCGCCAACAGACAGCGCTGCTTTTAAGCCAAGCAGCGACCTGGAACTGGACCGTCGCTGCAAATTTGTTTTTAAAGTGAAATGGGCACAGTGTACAATGGACTTTGCCTGTCCTCGGTTGGCACCAGCCTGCCCGGGTCCACAGGCCTGGGACTGTTGGCCGTAGATTTGTGCAGCACAGTGCAAACTTGCCTTTGAACTGGGCTTGGGGTGCCCAGGGAGTAAACACTGCTGCAGTCAAACCCCTTTCCTCAAATGGCCAGGGGAAGGAGGCCTCCTCAGTACCTGATACGAACATCCGGTTGCCTTGCCTCAGTTTCCCCATTTGTTCAGGAAAGGAACTATATTCCTCAACTAGGGGCCCTGCTTCACTGGGATATTATGTGTCTCTGTCCTCTGGGAACAGCCCATGCGCCTTGCCTGGTCTCTCAGATCCCGGCAGGTGGCCCCATCCTCACCCCTCAGTCACCTCACATGGCCTTCTATCCTTGGCCTAGGACTTTTTCAGGCCTCCTCTCCTGGCTCTGGGTTTGGCTGTCTGGGGAGTGGAGTTTCTTGGAGATACATGAGTGTTCCTACTTAGTCTCAGCTTCTTCATTTCACTAACTCTTTGGGGTATGCCTGAAGATAAGCCCCTGTTGCCATGGTTACAATGACGCCACCCTAGCTTTCAAGAGTCACTAGACTGAACCCTGCTGGTGATGTTAGTAACCCATGAACCAGCGCAGAAGCTGAGAAAAATTATACACATCATTTTAAAAAATGCCTTCCAGGTGAAAGTTGTTGCTGTTGATGCAGAGATGAATATCTTCTATGAGGACAGTGTGCATTTTGACAGAGATCTTCCAGAGTTTGGGTATGTGCCTGGTGTGTAGGGGTGGGGAGGTTGTGGTTTTGGACATCCCCAAACTGTTTACATTCATAGACCACACTGTTCTGGCCTCACCAAACTGTAGAAGTGGTCTTGTTAGACCTCTGAGCAGCATTTTTTTTTCTTCTGTACCTGGGTGGTTTCTCCCCGTTCCTTCCCAACTCTTCATTCATTCATACATGCATTGAATGCCATTTCAGATAGGCTCTGTTCCAGGCACCATGAGGGGTACTGGAATTCAGTGGTTGTATCAGTCCATTTTCTGTTGCCTATAACACAATACCGTGGACTAGTAATGGCTAACCACTGCAGCATGTGTGCCATAGGTTCATCACCAGTGCCATAGATTCATAACACATAATACTGCAGCTACAAGGAAAATAAGGGAGGTTTATTTTGGCTCATGCTTCTGGCTGAAGGTCTAAGGACCATATCTGACCATAGCCTTCTTGGCTTTCAGAGTCCCACGGTGGTGCAGGGCAACACTTGACGAGGAAGAAAGACTGTTCATGTGTGCATGTTGTGTGTATGTGATCTCTCTCTCTCTCTCTCTCTCTCTCTCTCTGGCCTTGCACATGCTAAGCATTTGCCCCCACTGAGTATCCCCAAACTGTTTACATTCATAGACCACACTGTTCTGGCCTCACCAAACTGTAGAAGTGGTCTTGTTAGACCTCTGAGCAGCATTTTTTTTTCTTCTGTACCTGGGTGGTTTCTCCCCGTTCCTTCCCAACTCTTCATTCATTCATACATGCATTGAATGCCATTTCAGATAGGCTCTGTTCCAGGCACCATGAGGGGTACTGGAATTCAGTGGTTGTATCAGTCCATTTTCTGTTGCCTATAACACAATACCGTGGACTAGTAATGGCTAACCACTGCAGCATGTGTGCCATAGGTTCATCACCAGTGCCATAGATTCATAACACATAATACTGCAGCTACAAGGAAAATAAGGGAGGTTTATTTTGGCTCATGCTTCTGGCTGAAGGTCTAAGGACCATATCTGACCATAGCCTTCTTGGCTTTCAGAGTCCCACGGTGGTGCAGGGCAACACTTGACGAAGAAGAAAGACTGTTCATGTGTGCATGTTGTGTGTATGTGATCTCTCTCTCTCTCTCTCTCTCTCTGGCCTTGCACATGCTAAGCATTTGCTCCACCACTGAGCTATGCCCTCACCTCTCCCTCTTGTAAAGCTACTAGTTTTTGTGCATGGAGGGGTGATGATCTTACATAATCCTTATCACAGAATGGTTGGTTACATTAATTGTGAGGAAATGGTACATATACATAACGCATGTCAATTGAGATAGAGTTTTGCTCAGTTGCCCAGGCTGGCCTTGAATTCACGCTCCTCCTGCCTCATTTTTTGAGTAGCTGGGATCCCACCACATTTTATGTATTCCCTCATTCAAGTAGACATTTGGGTGGTTCCTCTTCTTTTTGGCTATTGTGAATTATGCTGCTGTGAATATTCTTGTGTCTTATGGATTGAAGTGTCTCCTGCCCCAAATACTAATGTGGAAGCCCCAGCCCTCAATATGCTGCATTTGCAGATGGGGTCTTGGAGTAGGTAACTAAAGTGCCATGAGGTCATAAGGGCTGGGTCCTGACCCGACCCGACTGGTGTCCTTCTAAGAGAGATGCCAGAGCTTTCTTCCTGTGTTTGGGAATTCAGGAAAGGCCTTGTGAGACTATAGTAAGAGGTAAGTGTCTTCAGGCCAGGAGAAGACCTGCCATGGAAAAGGAATTTGCTGGTACCTTGGTCACTGACTTCCAACCTGCAGAACTGGGAGAAAATAAATATCTGTGAGAAAATAAATGTCTGTTGTTGAAGTCACTCAGGCTGTGGTATTTTGTCATGACACCCCAAGTTTTTGTGTGGATGTCTCTTCTCATTTCTGTCAAGTATTTACAGAGCAGCGCTGGGTCATGTGGTAATTCTGTGTCAGTATTTTGAGGAACTGCTGTATTGTTTCACATTCTAGTTTCTCCACATCCTCCCCAACGTTTGTTACCGTCCATCTTTTTGATTGTATATTATAACCACCCTAGGGAATGTAGTGTGCTATTGCTTATTGTTTTTATTTACATTTTTCTAATGACCAGTGATGTTAAGTGTCTTTGCCATTTGCTTGCTTTCTCTAGAGAAATTTGTCCAGATCCTTTGCCCATTTTTAAAAACTGTTGTCTTTTTATTATTGAATTGTAAAAGTTTTTTTATGTATTCTGGACACAAATCCCTTCTTAGGTATATGATTTCCAAACTTTTCCGCCACATTGTGAGCCATCTCTACTATTACTATTATTATTATTATTATTATTATTATTATCCTTTTGCAATTCTGGATTGAACCCAGGGCCTTCATAGAGTGCTACATCCTTAGCCCTTTTTAAAAATGTTTTATTTTGAGACAGGGCCTCGCTAAGTTGCTAACTCACCCAGATTAGTTAGAACTTGTGATCCTCCTGCCTCAGCCTCCCAGATGTCTTCACTTTCTTGATGACCATTTGAAATAAACTTTTTACTTTTAATAAAGTCTTAATTTTTCTCTTTTGATGTTTGAGCAGTAGATTTTGGTGTTAATATTATATTTACTTCCTAAAATAATTAGAAAAGTTTCTTTTTAGGTGCTATGAAACAATTTAAGTAATATTAGAAATAATCACTTTTTGAAAGTTGTGTGAGACTAGGGATGTAGCTCAATGATAGGCTCCTTGCCTAACACCCAAAAGGCTCTGGGTTCAATCTCTAGCACTGCATAAGAAAAAATGGTTTTGTAGAATTTTTCTGTGAAACCATTTTTACAGGTACAGGGTAACTCTCGTCTTCCTTTTCAATGAGAATGGCTAATTTAAAGTTGTTAGTGGGCCGGGGATTTGGCTCAGTGGTTCCACTGCCTGCCTTGCAAGTGCAAGGGCCTGAGTTCCATCTCTGGTACCAAAAAATAAAAATTTTGGGCCAGGGATTTAGCTCAGTGGTGCCTCCGCCTGCCTTGCAAGTGTAAGGTCCTGAGTTCAATCTCCGGTACCAAAAGGAAGGAAGGAAGGAAGGGAGGGAAGTGAGGGGAAGGGAAAGGGAAGGAAGGAAGGAAGGAAGGAAGGAAGGAAGGAAGGAAGGAAGGAAGGAAGGAAGGAAGGAAGGAAAGAAAGAAAGAAAAGAAAAGAAAAGAAAAGAAAAGAAAGAAAAAGAAAGAAGGAGGGAGGGAAGGAAGGAAGGAAAAGGAAGTTGTTAGATACATGGTGGAAAGTTTGAGTTACAATTTTTGCTTAGTAAAGGCAGTTTTTCTTTTCTGCTGAATTTTTTTTGTCCTTAGGTTTTCTGTCTTATTTTCCCCCCAACAATATCTTTTTTAAAATAACAGTGTTGTGGGCTGGGGATTTAGCTCAGTGGTTCTACCACCTGCCTTGCAAGCACAAGGTCCTAAGTTTAATTCCTGGTACCAAAAAACAAATTTTTCTTTTTTGTTAAACTATCAGTGTCATTAAGGATACTCTATGTACAGAAAAAGGTTTTCATTGAAAGTATGTGATTCCGTAGGCATGGTGACACACAGCTGGATTCCTAGCTACTTGGGAGAGTAATGCAGGACATCTGCAAGTTACAGACCAGCCTGGGTAACTTAGCAGGACCCTGCCTCAAAAGAATAAAAGAGGGCTTGGGATATAGCTCGGTGGTAAAGCACTCACATAGCAATTATGGGGTCCTGGTACTAAAAAAAATGACATATAATTCCATGGGGTTTGACAGAGGGAAGGAGACCTGCACCTGTGAAAGCACCACCACAGTCAGGACCCATGTTTAGATCCCTAGGGATGGAGTGGCCAACTCACATAGTTAATTAATGATATCTTTACCTTTAAAGCCTTTTTAAAACATTTTAACTCAGTTGTAAGGGTGGGGTTTTATCAGGTCAGCTCTTTGCAGAGGGTGGGGAGAGGGTTCTAAGAACCTTCCATGACTTGAAGTTGAAGGAGTTCCTGAGCTGCTGTGATGGGCAAGAACTTACTCCTCAAGGCACAGCTGTCCCCCACTTCTCCAAACTTGTGGGATTTTATTCTAACCCACACTCTCCTGGTTCCCGTATGACTCCTTTACAGAGTGACATCATCCCTGCCTTCCTCAGCCAGCCCCTCACACCTGCAAAGCTCATTGGGAATGCGCCCTCTGAGAACGCCACCTCTGGGCCTCTCTGAATGATCCCTGCCTTCCCTCCCACTGAGGGGTGTCTTCAGCGCCCCACCATGGACTGGGTGGCAGTGCTCAGCCTGCCCTGAGGCTCCACTTCATATCCTCTCCTCTTCTCCCTGCAGGACTCAGGGTGGGGTGCATGTGCACAAGGATGGGCTGACAGTCACCTCTCCAGTCCTGATGTGGGTCCAGGTAAGCACAGGGATCCCCTCCCTCTTCTGTCCCCAGCCTGTCTGACCAGCAGGTTTAGTGATTTCCTAGGAAGCCCCCAGGTGGCTGATCATGTGAGCAGCTGTTGAGACCAGGTCCTCAGGGTTAAAGGACCTGTGTGGTTCCTGGGGAAGGTTCAGCCTCAGCTGGTGTCAACACTGATAAGCTAAGGGAGCCCACAAAAGGCCAACAGGTGTGGGAGCAACAATGGCTGGCAGGTCCTGCCAGAGCCAAAGCCAGAGCCAGGCTTTCCCAGACACCTACAGTCAGCTCTCGGGTCTCCCTTGTACCTTGAGTTCCAGACACAGCTTTTTGGGTCTTAGTCCTTCAGCCCCAGGGTTCAGGCACTCAGAATGATAACATATAATCAGACTACCCAGGTCTACCACCTTGGAACCAATAAGAAAAAAGGATGCCTGAGGGCAGGTCTGGTGACCCATGGGGCCACAGAGCCAAGGATGCGGGCAGCACAGAAAGGTGTGATAGGGCTGGGACTGCCTCCTGTGCCACAGATACCAGAGTCCCTGGAGGCCAGCTAAAGGCAGCACTTACTGTATTTGTCCAAAGCTTTTCTCAGCCCTCCATACCTGTTTAACCAATTCCTGTATTAACGCCTTTCTGCTAAAGATAACTAGTATGATTTCTTTTTTATTGACCTTAACATGACTGTTCCACTGAAGGATGAGGTAAGGGATGGATTTCACCCAGATAATCTGAGCTGGACTATGGGGTTGTGAGGCGGTTTGAGGCAAGGGTCACTGTCGAGAGGTCCCAGACCTAACCTTATTAAAAAGCTTTTGCACAATAAAAGAAATCACCAACCTACTGAGTGGGAAAAAATTTTAGCCAGTGTTTCCTCAGACAAAGGACTAGTATATAGAGCATACAAAGAATTGAAAAAAATCAGTCCACCCAAATTTAAAGACCCAATTCAAAGATGAGCATCTGAGATGAATACACTCTTCTCTGATGAAGTAGAAACAGCAAAAAATACATGAAAAATGTTCAGTGTCACTGGCATTTGGGAGATGCAAATTAAAACAACACTGAGATTCCACCTCACCCCAGAAAGAATGGCTGTTGTCTAGAAATCAACCATCAACAAATGCTGTCAGGGCTGTTGGGAGAAAGGAACCCTTCTTTGTTGGTGGGAGTGCAGGCTAGTGCAACCACTGTGGAAATTGCTGTGGAGATTCCTCAAAGAACCAGGATTAGAGGTCCCATTTCACCCAGCTATTCCCCTTCTGGATATATTTCCAAAAGAATTAAAAGCATCATACCACAGTGATATATGCACCATTTTTGTAGTGGCACAGTTTGTAATAACTAAGTCTTGGAAACAACCCAGATGCCCATCAACTGATGAATGGATAAAGACGATGTGTGTGTGTTTTTTTTTTAATATAGTGGAGTACTACTCTGCCATAAAGAATGATAAAGTCAAGACATTTCTAGGTAAATGGATGCACCTTAAGAACATACTTTTAAGTGAAATAAACTGAACACACATGTAAATATCACAGTGTCTCTCTGGTGTGAGCAACTGAAAGTGAAAACAAAAGACCAAAAAGAATAATAAATATAGTGAAAAAGGAAGAAATTGTTTAAAATTATACAGAATGTAAGATAGTTTTCGAATACTTAAAATGTTTTAGGCAACAAAAAAGGTATAGTATTATTAGGAAGTGAGCTGAGAGATTAGCAAACAAAAATATATTCTTTTTAGTATTAACATCTATTTGTATTATATTAAAATAAAAAAATTAAAAAAAAAAAAAAAAAGAAGTCCCAGATGCAGGTAAGGTCATCGCTAGGCTGAGGACTTCACTTAGGGAAATTAGCCTGGTTGAGACATGTCCTCTACCTAGGGCTGCTGTTCTAGGGTCTGGGCCCCGGAGCTGCTTTGCATTTTGCATCCTGAGGGTAGGTAGGTCACAAATAGGAGAAGTGAACTGAAGATTCGTGGTTTATGATTCCATTTATTTAAAATAGTTTTAGCATCATTGACTTTTTTACTTGGTGGGTTCCTGCTTGCTTAGCACATCCTGGTGCTCACAGACCTGTCACCAGGCCCACCCTCATATGCTGAACCCTTCTGCCCAGGCAGCCCTTGCATTCCTTTCCATGGCGAGGCTCACCTGGGTCCATGGTTCAGTGCATTCATGGTGGTCTCTGTGCTTCTGCTCAGGCTCTGGATGTCATCCTGGAGAAGATGAAGGCTTCGGGTTTTGACTTCTCGCAAGTCCTAGCCTTGTCTGGGGCAGGCCAGGTTTGTTTGCAGTCACCCGTCTGCCCTGTGGGAGTGGCTGTCCAGATTGTGGGGTGATGGTTCCTCCTGCAGCATGCTTTTCGTTTTCAGTGAAAGAGCCTCCAGTCGGGTCGCTTTGGGCACTGTGGGACTTGCCTCCTTGTAAAAGGATCTGAGAGAGTTCTTAGGATTTAGCGTTATAGAAAGTAGGACACTGAGGGAAAGACGAGCGGAACGAAATGGTGGCTCTGTTAAGAGGAGAGGGAGCATTTGCATGAGTTTACTGACTGTTTGGGGACACTAACTGCTTTCTTCTGTCCTGTCCCTGGCAGGATCCAGGTGCTCAGTACATACTGAATGAATGAACTCTATCCAGACCACATTGCGATTAGTACATTTCTGTATAATTTTACAAAAAGCACCAAGATACGGACCAATAATTCTTTCTTGGACCCTTCCTACAAGCGTTCAAGTGTTGGGGTCGAAGGGCAAAGTTCCTCCCCATTTTATAGAAATGAAAACGGAGTCTCCAAAGTGATGAGTTCTGTGACTGAGAGGTGGCAGGGGAAGCATGGAGCCCAGTCTCTGGCGCATGAGCTGGGGTCTTTCTGTGACACCAGTGTGTACCATATGAACATGTGCTTGGGTTTCCCCTCAACAGCAACATGGGAGCATTTACTGGAGTGCTGGGGCCAGCCTGGTGCTGGCAAGCCTATCACCAGACCTCCCGTTACACCAGCAGCTGCAGGTAATGGCCGTGCTCAGTGAGTCTGAGAAACTTCTGTAGATGGGTGGAGGGACCCCAAGTCCTGTGGGCCCTCAAATCCAGGGCATTTCCACAATGTTGAGTGTGTAAGAAGGGGGCTTTGGCTGTAGCCATGTACAGTAGTCTGCCCTGCCCTGAGTCTCTCTCCCTGGTGTGGACACAAGGACCACGTGCTAAGGATCCACGTCACATGAGCCCCTTGCTTCCCAGAAAGACTTTGGCTTCCTTTCCCACCACCCCGTGGTACCTGATGCTCCAGAGGATGCTGCTGGAAGGTAGAGCCTCTGGCCCACCCCTCTCTCCTGGGTTTCAGAAGTCCCCTCCCCCAAAAGCCTGGCTTTGCTGCAACCGTAGCTCCTCCCTGCCCATCTCCAGTGATGCCTGTGGTGCTGGTTGCCTCAGTAGCAGAGCCCTTCAACTCCGTGCTATTGGGACAGGCAGAGGGTTTACTCACAGGTCTTATAAGTGCATGTCCTGGGCAGCGGGGCCACACCTGCTGTTATGGGCGCTGTGACTGCCAGTGTCTTGCCCCTTTCCAGGCCTGTTTCTCCCTCAGTGACAGCCCGGTATGGATGGACTCCAGCACCACGACCCAGTGCCGCCAGCTAGAAGTCGCTGTTGGGGGAGCCCAGGTGCTCAGCTGCCTGACGGGGTCCCGTGCCTATGAGGTGAGCAGCCCATGATGGGCCAGGGTGGGCTGGACTGTCTTCCTAGGCATTTGGGTTTTGTTTTGTTTCATTTTTTTTGTGTGTGTGTGACAGGGTCTCACTGTGTAGTTGAGACTGACCTGGAACTCACTATGTAGGCCGTACTGGCCTTGAACTCACAGTGATCCTCCTGCCTCAGCCTCCCGAGTGTTGGGATTACAGGCATGTACCACCACACTTGGCTCTTCCTAGGCATTTGGGAAGACACAGTGAGCACCTAGCCTCTCTGAGGTGGTGTAGTGTCTGCCCTGTGGAGCCAGGACTGGGCATTCAGGTCCCCGGGTCCTGGTCCTGGCTGCCTCGCTTTCCTCACTGCACAAGGGCAGCCTTTTCCCAGGTGCTTCCAAGTCAGGGAGCTCATGTAGGGCTGCTTTATGTGGGAGATGACAGGTTGGGTTCTCTGTACCCTCGTGTAACAACAGGATTCCCACTTGGGGTAGTTTTGAGACTGAAAGGAATCAGAACATGGCAGACAGGTGCTGGGCCTAGATACAGGGCCTCAGTCCCAGAAGTGGCTGTGATTGGCCAATTTGGGTCACATGATCTCTGGAGTACAGATTTGGGAAATAGGGCCAACCCTGCTTAGGACACTTGAAAAAGGAAAATAGGTGGGAAAATATCTTGAGTCACCTGCTCTGGTGCCTTGGTCATAATTGTATTGTAAAGAGCAAGGTTATTTATGAAGGCTTGTCCAGTCCCGATGTGTAGAAGTTAGGTCCCTGTCCCATGGGTGGAACACAATTGTTTTGTTGCCCAAGTATTTGATTACCAAGCACATTAAGGATGTAGAGTCCCAAATCTTGGGTGCTTAGCAGATACCAAACATTTAAGGATTTGGGGCCTTTAAGTGTTTTTACTGGCTGGGCATGGTGGCACACATTGTAACCCCACAACTCAAAAGCCTAACATAGGAGGATCGGAAGTTTGAGGCCAGTCTGGGCCACATAGCAAGACCCTGTCTAAAAACAAACAAACACTCAAATTGGTTAATTGATTAAAGCTCATACTATTCCACCAAATAGCTAGAGTTCTATGTGTTAAACTTACTTTGAAGAGTTGGTTATTCATTCTGTGTAGAATTTGGGTTTCTAAGAATTTGTACTCTTTCTAGCGTTTTACAGGCAACCAAATTGCAAAGATTTACCAGCAGAACCCTGAAGTCTACTCATGCACGGAGGTTGGTTCAGCATTCATGTTCATATGGAGATCACAGCTGGATTTCTTTTATAATCCTTGCCTTTAGAATACCTCATGGGTGGGTGCACTGACTTAAAAACTGTGGTGAGTAGACACTGAAAAACGGAGTCAAACCCTTGCCAGCATATTCCATCCGCATTGTGCAGAGGCAGGATAATGGCATTTGATCGTATGCTGTAACACCTCAGTCAAGGATGGACTCACATACACATGGTGGTGCCGTTAGATGATAGTAGAACCAGGGGTGTAGCTGGGTGGTGGAGCGCTTACCTAGCATATGCAAAGTCCTGGGTTCAGTCCACAGCAGCAAATAATAAAAGGATTATGGTTGAGCTGAAAAATTCCTGTCTTGCAGTGACATCATGCCCATACTAACACTTTAAGGCCATATTCACATGTGGATGGTGATGCCAGTGTAAATAAACCTACTGTGCTGCCTGGCATGTGAAAACGTTATTTTATTTATTTACTTATTTCTGGTACCGGGGATCAAACTCCAGACCTTGTGCTTGGAGGCAGGCAGTGGAACCACTGAGCTAAATCCCTGGCCATGAAAGTGTTATTTTTGTTTAGTTTAGTTTTCATTTGTTTTTATCAGACCACATTTGCAATGCATAACGATGCCATTCATTGTAGAGAGTTGTCACATGTATGTAACACATCTTAATTCCATTTACTTCCTCCTCCTCCTTTCTCCTCCCTCTCTGCTCTTTCTATCTCTTGGTTCTCTTCCTATTTGCAAAATATCTATTTCCCTGTTTCCTATTATCTATCTTTTATTTTGTCCTTAAATTATTTATACTTTAGGTTTCTCATAGAAGAGAAACCGTGTGATATTTAAGCCTGTGTGTCTGATTTATTTCACTTGAGACATTATTGTCTCAAGGTACATCCATTTTCCTACAAATTACTCAAACTTATCCTTGTTTATGACAGAGTAGTATTCCATGTGTATGAACCCAACGTTTTCTTTTTTTTTTTTTCCTGGAACTAGGGATCCAACTCAGGACCTTGTGCTTGTCAGGCAGGCATGGCACCAAGGAGCTAAATCCCCAGCCCCTCACAACATTTTCTTTATCCATTCATCTGTTGATGAACATATAGGCCATGCATGACTATGCATGTATCACTGTAATAAAACATTTTTAACTCTTTTGGTAAGATACCTACAAGGTGTAGGGCTGGGTCAAATGGAATTTCTACTTTTAGTTTCTTGAGAAATCTCCACACTGATTTCCATAGTGGTTATACTTGTTTACACTCCCACCAATAATGGAGAAGGGTTCCCTCCCCCTACAACCTCATCAGTATTTGTTGTTATTTGGGGTTTTTTTGTTTTATTTTGTTTTGGTACTGGGGATCGAACTTGGGACCTTGCACTTGCAAGGCAGGTGGCAGAACCACTGAGTTAAATTCCCAGCCCTATTTGTTACTATTTGATTTCTTGACAGTAGCCATTCTTTCTGGGGTAGGATGGAATCTCAGTGTTGTTTTGCTTTACAATTTTCTAATGGCCAGTGGTGTTGAGTATTTATTTCATGTATGTATTTGACCATTTTTACTTCTTCTAAGAAGTGTCTATTCATTTCAGTAGCCAATTTTTTTATTAGGACTTTTATTTTGGGGGGGTTCTGATTTTTTTGAGTTCTTTATATATTATAGATATTAGTCCTCTGTTTGAGGCAGAGCTGACAAAGGTTTTTTTCCCATTCTGTCATTTATTTTTTCACTCTGCTGGTTGTGTCCTTTGCTGTGCAGAAACTTTAAAATGAAAGTGTTACTTTGAGTTTCTGGTGTTGCATGTTATTGTTTTTACTTTTTAAAAACTTTTTATGTTAGTTGTTCTGAAGATATCAAAACTATGCTTGTATAAATATATAAAGGCCAAAAAAAATCTGTACCTTTCCTGTGTTTAGATACACAAATACCATTGTGTTGTAATGGCCCAGTATTCAGCACAATGATTTGTGGTAGAGGTTTACAGGCCAGAAGGGTGCAGTGCATAGCTAAGTGTGTGATAGGCCACACTGTCTAGCTTTGTGCAAACACACCATGGTTCCACAGTGGTGAAATCATCGCCTAACAAGGCAGTTCTTCAAAGGTATCTGAGTCATTGGAGCAGCCTGTGACCATTCAGTTTGCTTTTTTCTTGTTAGGCTGTTTCCAAAGAGAAGGGAGGCATGGAATTGTGGGAAAGAGAAGTCAAGGGCTGCCATGACCGGAAGGGTGAGGGTCTGGGGTCAGGGTGGAGCTGGGGGCTGGTGTCTTCTGAGGGGGCGATCTAGGTGCCCTTCTGGCTCTGTGCACTGACTTTTGTGTGTGGATGGTGCAGGATGGTGATGAGGCACTTGGTTGGCATGGGACATGGTTTCTTTGGAAGTGGGGAGGGCTGTGTCTTTGTGTCGCCAGCCTCAGCCTTCATCCAGAGCCTGCACCACAAACCCAGATTCCTTCCTGGCTACATAGTTGCTGGAAGCCAGCCCTTAATCAGCACTTAGTGTTGCTAGAGAGGCAGCTTCATACCAGGATAGTGGTTGCATTTTGTAATAAGAAAATGAAGAACTCACCTTGAACCACAAGATATTTGTTCTTTTTTTGCAGTCCTGGGGATTGAATTCAGGCCCCCTCACATGCTAGGCAAATGTCCCGCCATCAGGTTACATTCCCATACCTTCTTAAAAATGGTTTTTAATAATACTTTTGGATAACTACTTAATAATATTAGTGCATATTTGTTATACAGATCATTGGGTTTTATTTTGTTCACCCTGTCCCTTTTTGAGACAGAGTCTTGCTAAATTGCCTGGGCTGGCCTTGAACTTGCCATTCTCTTGCTTCAGCCTCCCAAGTTGTTGGGACTACAAGTATGAACCACTGTGGTTGGAAGTACATATTTTAACCCTAGGAATTAGCTTGCAGTATATTATTTAATGTGTCAAGATGACACACCATTCTGCAGCATTAGTCATTGAAGAATTTTCGAAAAACCCTTCTCAGATTCTTCGCATGGAACGAAAATGACCTGATAGGGAGAGGAGACGGTGGTACTGTGCCCACTAGTCCAAGAGCCCATGGTGGTCTTGTGGACTCAGACCTTCAGGCTGACATTTAAAATCCCTCAGCAACTTTTCTGACATGTGAGTGGGATCTCTGGCTTACAAGAGGCAGCTTTCTCTTAAGCTTTCCTCAAACCCAACAGTTCATGCTGAATGCCGTAGCCATCCATGATCCACTTCCCTCTGAGCAAGTGTGAAGGGCGCAGAAACGGGGACACCAGGGTACAAGTGCCCTGCACAGGGATTCCACGGAAAACTGGCTGCCCCTATGCATGGTGTTTCCGTAAAGCTTTAGTTTTTTGTTGTCATTGATCCTGCAGTTTCATGGCCCATCGGAAACTACTGAAAGTGCTCTTTCCGGAAGTCAGTTCTTAGAGTTCTTGCTGCTCTCATCTAGGATACTCAATCTCCATCGTTACTTGGGTGTTTTCCTAGAAGTTTCCACTTTTCTCCCCAATCCAAAACTGTCTTCAAAGCTGGCGTGGTGGCACACGCCGGTAGTCCCAGCACTCGGGAGTCTGAGCAGGAGGATTGCAAGTTCAAGGCCAGCCTGGACCACATACCAAGATCTTATCTTACAAATAAAAATAAGTAAATAAATATAATAAAGTAGAATGAAGCAAAACCCTCTTCGTGTTGGATGCATGGGAGAAACATTCAGTAGCATAGGGTATTGGAAATGAGTCATTTCTCACTGTGTTTCTGTTCCAGAGAATTTCTTTGGTCAGCAGCTTTGCCGCCTCCCTCTTCCTCGGCTCTTACTCGCCAATTGACTTCAGTGACGGTACGCTTCCGGGTGGGGGCACTCCTTCCAGTGCTGCGGTCAGCAGCAGCCCCCTGCACACTGTGTGGGTGCTGACCGTGCAGCTCTCATTTGCCAAGAAGAGAGGTATTAGTTACTTTTGCAGCGTCGTAAATGACTTCGCAGCTGAGGGCCACAAATATTTATTTTCTCACAGCATGCTGAGGGTCAGGAATGTGGGAGTGGTTTGGCTGGGCAGTACTGGCTCTGGATCTCTCAGGAGGCAGAAGGCAAGCTGGCCACAGGACTTCCGTCATCCGAGGCTCCACGGGAGCCAGAGGACTTGCTTGCAGGATCTTGCATGTGACTGTTGGCAGGTGGCCTCCTGTCCCCTCCACGCATGCCCTGTGGGCTGGGACAGACAGGCAGGAGCTGAAGTGTTTTCCACACTGATCTTGGAAGTGACAGGCTATTACTCTGCCTCATTTTTTGGGTCACACAGAGCGGTATGGTGCTGAGGACCTCCCAAGGTGTGAGAGTCAGAAGCCTGGCTCCCACAGAGAGCTATTTATTAAAGTTTGTATTCATATTTGGGGAATTGGGAGAGTAAACCCAGAGTAGCCAGAATGCTCTTCACACCTGCCCTGGAGCTGCTCACACTGCTGGGGGGGTCACAGCCCTTCTCCAGTAGATGCTCTGGGGTTTGTGTTCCCCAGCTGCAGCTGGGCCCTTTACTCTGAGACCTAGGAAGTCACTGAGTTCCAGGCCACTGTGATGTGTGAGTCTGTAAGGAATGGTGGGAGAAGGTGGTACCCTGTGCTTCCAGGGCACTTCTGCCCTCTGGTTCTGTGCTCGAGGGGGATGTGGCATGTTGCCTACCTGCTTTGATGAGAGGGTCCAGGTGTGAGTCAGTGTTGACAGAATTATCACTGTCTGCCAGTTTTCACCAAAGCTTCTTCTTTTTTTTTTTTTTTTCCTAATCCCTTCCTTTCTCAGGTTCTGGAATGAATTTGTTGCAGATCCAGGAGAAAGTCTGGTCCCAGGCTTGCCTCAGCGCCTGTGCCCCTGATTTAGAGGAGAAGCTTGGCCCACCAGTGCCATCTTGCTCAGTGGTGGTAGGTCCCCTCCCTGCAATAGTTCTCCCATCTGTGTTGGCAGCTGCCAGAAACTGTAGTGCATTAACACATCCACCTGTCCGTCAGTTAACACAGGCACGCACACAGGGTTTCAGGTTAGTCTCAGACAAGTGTTTGACAAAGTCAAAATAAAGGACATGGATCCTTTGCAGGGCTAAGGTGCACGTGTAGTTAGATACCTGACTCGTGATGGGGGATTTCTGGGTGATTGCACACTGAAGGAATAAATATACAAAAGACTGACATTCTAGGATGAGGGGCCACTGATAAAGGTACTTCAGCCTGAGGTACATGGAAAGAAATATCAGAGAGCCTGGCAGGACACAGGCCCTGGTACCAGACTGTCTGGTACTGATACCTAGCTCTGCCACTGACTGCATTGATTTAATCTGTGCCTCAGTTTCCTCACCTGGAACAATGGGGGTAATTGTTCCATTGTAATATGTTTAAAGTGCTTAAGACAGTGCCTGGTAGCATGGGTAAATTAAAGACACTTGACCATCAGTGTGGCACCACCCATGTGGAATGGGCACTGGCTACAAACAACCAGGCCTACCCTGGTTGACCGGGCCTGTCCTTGCTGTCCCAGCGAGGAGTGGAGTAGAGAGCTGGGCCCTGCCCTTGGGTCCTTTGGTAGGATGCACGTGCCACACAGCTAGAATAACCAGAAGGAGCTCTGTGGGAGAGAGTGTGGGTGGGAAGGGAGCCCCAAGGTCTGGAGAAGGTCTGGAGCTGGCCACCGGAGAATGGGGGCTCTTGTGAGTACCCCTCAGGAATCTCAGCACCACAAGCGCGTTTTTCCCCCTTGGCACCAAGGATCGAACTCAGGACCTTGCGCTTGTGAGGCAAACATGGTGTCACTGAGCTAAATCCCCAGCCCCTACAAGCACTTTTCTTAAAAGGTGTTTTTCTCGCTGATATTACTGAAAGCTGCCTTTGGCATCACAAGGCAGAATGTCAAAGCAGAAATACGATTATCAGAGTGTACTCTGGGGCCAGTGCCGGGAGCCCAAGGAAGAACAGCTCTGCCCAGAGAAGCTGACAGGGCAAGGCCCACATGCCCAAGGAGGTGGGCAGACAGTGCAGTTCAGAAAGACCAAGGAGGGCAAACAGAAAGCAGCTGTGCCAGGGGATTGGTAGCCACTCCACACAAGGCTTTTAGTTCTTGTGAAGCTGGGAGTCAAGTTTCATCCAGGGTGGCAGGCTTTGGCTGCCTTTTGCCAAGAATGTACGCCTCCAAGAAGGAGCCTGTGAGAGGTGAGCTTTGGAGGAGGTGGAGGGCACTGGTGGTGAAAATTACTTTTTCATTTGTCACATGTGCATCACATGATGGGGAAAACAAGTGAGAGCCCTGTTTTTGGTCATCTCACCCATCTTTGGAGGTCGCCCCTCAATAGCTACCTCTCATTTTCTACAGCACATGCTTGGAGATGTGTGTAATGCTGGACCCTTCCTATGCCCTGCCTTGCATCCTTGCAGGCTTCCCCACCCCTGTCCCGGCTTCACATAGGTGTCTTCTGGCAGCTCCTGCCTGACTTTCACTGCCTCACTTTCCACTCTAAGGCTTTGATAGGATGTGCACAGCCCACAGGACACCTGTCACCAGTGCTGTAGTGACGGCGCTCACCCAGTGTGCCCCCCTCCCTGCTCACCCTTTCCAGTCCTCTGCTCCCGTCTCCTACAGTTTCTTCCCAAGCAGAACCACCTGTGTGCAAGCCCTAGATCAAACTCTAAATTCCAAGACAACATAGGCCAATGTCAATTTTCCCAGGGGATGGCTTGTTCTGATGAGAATCTCTCAGATTTTGCTGACTGGAGCAAAATTTTCCTCCAAGTTACCAGGAAGTCCTATCATTTATTTTAAACTTTTGGAATAAAAATACAGTTAGGAAAAGAAAAAAATTTGTCTTTTTTTTGTAACTGCTTTGTTAAGAATATCGGTCTGTCCTGGAGGAGGCCTGCATTATGGCCCTGTAGCCTCTCCCACAGGGGTCCAAGGTCCATGGTTCCTGGATGGGTCCCCTTCCCAACCCTGCCATTTTTGATTTCTTTCTTTTTTTTGGTACTGGGGATCAAACTCAGGACCTTGCACATGTAAGGCAGGCGCAGCGCCACGGAGCTAAATCCCCAGCCCCTTGGTTTATTTTCTTTAGCACCTTGTTCTCTACACTTGGGAGTCTGATTGTCCTTGTCCAGTTGCTGGGACGATAAGCATGTATTTGAGGCATTATCTACTCCCTTGAATTTGCTTATTGATGTCCTGGTGCTTTTTCCCCCAATGCTGTACCCAGAATTTAGCGCTTACAAAAGCAGGTTCAAGTTGGAAATTGTTTTGTTCTCACTGCCCTCAGTCTGAAATCAAGTGGTCTTTGGGATGGTTCCAGGCCTCCATGGAGTGCCTCTGGCAATTTGTGAACTTGAGGGATATACCTGGGTTGTAGCTGGGGTTGTCACATCCAGGCTCTGCAGAAAGCTCCCTCAGTTCCAGTGACTTGGGGCCTGGAGCATTCCCGTGGCCTGAGGTGTAGACACTGCACTGAGCAGGCTGGATTTACTTCAGCAGGGCGCTTGCTTTTCCTCCTCAGGGGGTCATTTCTTCCTACTACATCCAGCGCTACGGATTTGCCCCTGGATGCAGAGTGGTGGCCTTCACTGGGGACAACCCAGGTGAGTGCCTAGGGATAACTTATTCTTGCTGGACTTTCTAAGAACTCTGGTCCAGGCTCTTGGCTAATGTGGTGTCCCCTTTTCCTCCTGAAAACTAACTCCTCGCCCCTACCCCAGTTTGCCCCCTCACCTTCAGGAGCTGCTCTGCCAGTGTCTGCTCCCTGCAGGTGAGAGCTGAGGGGGACTAAGGGAGGCAGGCATGCTCTCACCCAAGCCCTTTCCTGTTCCAAGATGACACCTCCACTCCATCTCTTCCTCCAGGACTTGGGTTTGTCTTTGACCTGTTGTCTAATCTGTAAATATGCCTTGTTTCCTGTCTAGACACCTTGTCTTCTTCCCTGGGCTTTCCTCTTCTCTAGGGGATCCTGAGGTTCTCAGGTCTCTCCAGAAAGGCCAGGCGGGCAGCAGGGTACACTGAACAGCACACTGCCTGCTGCCACCAGCCCCAAAAGCAGTCCTTTTTCTAAAGAGCCCCAAGCAAGGGTTAAAATTATGGTTTCTCTGCCTGCAGTTTTCTTTCTATGCTCATAAATAAGCATCATTTTTTGTTTTGTTGTTCTTGTTTAGTGGCACTGGATTGAACCCAGGGTCTTAGCACCAAGCTACCTCCACAAGCTACCTTGCCCTCCTTCCCGTTCTTTCTTTTCTTTTGCTTCTCTTCTTTTTTCTTCTCTTCTCTCTCTCTCTGTATTAGGGGTTGAACCCAGGGCCTTTGCCCTGAGGTGCATCTCCAGCCCTTTTTAAATTTCTGTTGATAGAGGGTCTTGCTGAGTTGCCCAGGCAGGGCTCCAACTTAGAGTCCTCAGCCTCCCAGAGTATATGTACCTTGTTTCTTTCAATGCACCTGGGCAGCCTCACTTTGCTGGTGGCATAGGGCTCTGCTGTGCCAGCGCTTAGTTCAAGCGTTCCCTCTGGGTGGAGGTTGGCATTGGTTCCAGGGCAGGGGGCAGTGTAGACAGCCCTGAGCTGCACTTCCTAACTCCCTTCGTCGCTGCAGGCTGTTTGCAGAGGTGAGGTCCCTGGATCTAGGGTCTCTGACAGCCACTGCTGACTGAATGTCACTGGTGGAGCTTTAGTGTGTTGCTTCCTTCCCGGATTCCCCTTCACTCATTTGCATTTAGTGTATTTGCTGTATAGTGGGAGCTCTATGGGTGCATTCAGTCCTATGGGTACATCAGCAAACAAGGCAGACAGAGATCACTGTGACCCTATTGTGGGCTCCCTGTCCAAGGCAAAGGGCAGTCAGCATAACCTCACCCCTTCCTTTGTGTACTGCCAAAAAAGAAAGCCCCTCACGCTTCCACCTAGCATGCTCCATGCCTGGTCTTTCTCCGCCTGTGCATCTTTTACCTCTTATCCTGACCCTCTCAGTTCTCTGCATGTCTGAGTGCCTAATGGTGCAGGGGGGTCTATACCCTTTAAGGAAGAGACTTCCTAGCTCCAGTTATTGGGACTCTAGCTTCTGAGCTCTGGGATCTTCCAGGCTGCCTGAGCCCTCAGCTGGCCTGGTCTTGTGGGCTGGGTGGAAGGCAGAGGCCATGATGTGTCTGGAGTGTGCTATGATTTGCATTGTGGGTACTCTAAGGCCTCCATCCAACCAGAGCCTTCTCTTCATTCCTCAGCATCACTGGCAGGCATGAGGCTGGAGGAAGGTGACATTGCGGTAAGATGGTTTCTCATACTTAATGGGCTCTTTCTGCCCTAAGGACCAGGGTTCTGGGTCTCAGCAGCACCTTAGCTACTTTCCTGAAGGTTTACTTGTCCCACAAAGGGCTGGGGGGCCCACATCTCTACCTTAGAAGCTCAGTGCTCTTTGCCAAGCACGCAGTGGCTAGCCTAGAGGGTGCAGGGGCAGAGGGTCAGACATGTGGCCAGATGGCAGCAAGCTACCCACGTGGTCAGGAAGGTGTAGCCCATATCTTCTGCATCTAGTAGGTAAGTCATTTAAAGAACTGGTCACCACCTAAGCCATTCTTTCAGTGCAGTAGTAACATGTCCTAGGAAGTCAGTAAAGGGGTCCCTGACAGCCTGAACCTGGGGGCTGACTTTGCACTCTTCTGGTATGTGAGGAAAAGAAGAGGCATCTGAGAAAGTGGTGTTTCAGCTGAGGTGAGCAAGGAAGGGATGAGGTTAAAGTAAGAGAGTGCAGAGCGCGCTGCTAGCAGAAAGGAAGTGTTTGTAGGTAAAGCCCAAGCAACTCCCCTCTGCCCTTCTTTCCCCAGGTCAGCTTGGGCACCAGCGATACCCTGTTTCTCTGGCTTAAGGAGCCCGTGCCTGCCCTAGAAGGCCACATCTTTTGCAACCCAGTTGAGACACAGCACTACATGGCACTCTTGTGGTGGGCCTGGGTGTGGTTGGCACAATTCCTGGGTATGGGGATGGAGGTGTAGGCAGGTCTGTCACCATCTCAAGTACCCCAGTTCTTCTACTAAACAGACCCCAGGGACCCACAGGTCTTGCTGACAGTAGAGCTGACTGGGGTAGATCCCAAGAGCTGGAATCCCCTAAACCTAGGTCCACATATTAAACCCCACCACCCTGTCCTATGGAGGGCTGGACAAACCCTGTGATGTATCTGAACTATACTTTCCTCATAAAATGGAAAGGAGAAGAGGGCTTACTTCACGGGATTGTGACATGTTCGCTCACGGCAGACCTTTAACAAGTGGCAGGCTGTATATCCTGCTTCCTGACAGTTCTCGTAGGAGGTTCTCTGCTCTGTGCTCTGACCATGGGCCTTCTGGGACCTCTTGGAAGCTGTCCAAGGAAGAGGTTTCTGAGCCTCTGACCCCTGAGAACTGTTGCAACTATGTAGATCTATCTGGTCAGTATAGTCACCCCAACCATTGCTTGGGTGGTAAGGTGTGCAGAAACCTCAGCTCCCTAACTCCATCTGGGCTCCTCTGTGGAGCCTCATGTGTAACAGAGCCCAAGACAGGTATGAGTCCTGTGCCTTCTGGGGACATACATGGGGTCTGGAGCCAGGCAGACAGTGTCCAGTACCTGAGGCTCAGGCTGCCTGCCATCCACTGCCCAGTGGGCTGTGGCCCAGCCTGACCTGCATTCCTCTGCCTGGAACTCTCCCAAAACCTGTGGGCCCAGTGCTCAGAGTTGTGTGCACTTTCGCAGCTTTAAAAATGGTTCCCTCATGAGAGAGAAGATCCGTGATGAGTCTGCTTCCCGTTCCTGGAACGAGTTCTCTAAGGCGCTGCGGTCCACAGAGATGGGGAACAGTGGAAACCTGGGTAGGCTGTCTAGAGATACCTGGGCCTGGGAAGGTGTAGCAGCTGCCTGCTGGAGGGGCAAGGTCTGGGGCTCTGTGAGTTGGGTCAGAAGAGGGTGATGGAGCCCTGCCTGCCTACACCTGTAATCTCTGGGCCTCACAAGCTGGTGAGGGACCTGAATGAAGGTGGGGTCATGAGGCTGTCCGTGTGCCCAGTGGAAGGCCAGGCTATAGCTGCACGTCTGTCCTCTCGAAGCCCCTGGTGACAGTGTCAGAGATGGCAGTTTCAGGGTTTGCCTCTTAAGCCTCTGTTGGGAAAGGTACCCTATGCCTGCCAGACTTTCTGAGCAGGGCGGCAGTGTGTCCCCACCACCAAACCTGCTGGTCTTTTAGGGTTGGTTGGGCAGCCGCTTCCTCCTCTGGCCTTCCAGGTGGGAACAGAAAGGGTAACCACTAAGCACAGCTGTCCTGGGCCTTTCTGGTTCTCTCTGTTCTGTTGGAGAGAAGGAACGGAGATATTCACAGGGCTCATCTGGGGGACAGGAGGAGGCCTGGGGCATGGAAATATGTCAGAGGCAGCAAACCTATAGCACCCAGTGTTGGTTATCACTGAAAGTGCTAAAAGGTTGGGCATCAGTGATACAGGTCATTTCACTTTCTCGGTGAGTCTGTTGAGAAGCTGGTCTTTGTTTCTGATCTCTAATCTCTCCCTGGTTTTGTTTCAGGTTTTTATTTTGACGTAATGGAGATCACCCCTGAAATGATTGGATGTCATAGATTTAATGCAGAAAACCATGAAGTATGTATGTGATTGATATTACAGCTACATTGACCCCAGTTTTGTTTTAAATGTAACAGGGGCCTATCAATATGCTTCTTCTAGAGACTTCGTCATCCACTTATTTATTGATGAAACCCCTTGGGTGTGCAGTGTGCCTTCTAGAGGCTAGGGAGTTAGCGGAGTCTACCGTATGTCTCCTTCCCCCTATCCAGGAGGAGGGCACTGTGTGAGCTAACATCTGCTTGCTGTCACTGAGTGTCACAATGACACTCCTTGATGAGCTGTAGCCTACATTTATCAACAGCTCTCAAATCTCAAGGTCAAAACTTTCTTCTTGGTGGAAAGAGTCTCTAGGACAGAGAGACTCTAGTTCTTAATTGAGCACTGTTCGATTCCAGGCTCTGTGCTTGTGGTTTTTTGTGTCTTTCTCATTTACTTCTCAAATCAGTTCTATGAGATAAGTATGACCAGTGATGGTGAACCTTTTAGGGACAAGTGCCCAAACTGCACCCCAAAACCCAGTTATTTATCACAGAGATTACAATTAAACCTGAACACTTAGGTCTTAGTTTTGAAAAAGACAACTCATACACTTGGCTCACAACTGACACAGAGGGCTCTGTGTACTTGCTGCTGCATGAGTGCCGTAGGTCCGCCAAAACTGGGCATGACTGTTCCTCTTTACAGGTGTAGAAACTGAGGCTCAGGTTAATGACCTGCCTAAAGTCCCAAGGTCTTAGGTGGTGGAAGAGACTTAAACATGGTCTTCTCTGGGTCAAAGGCCGCTCCCCTTCTTCCCCACTCTGTGCTTCCCCTGTACCCCCAGGGATTCAATTAATTCTTAGGCTTAGATTTGACTTTTCTGATGTCCCCAAAGTCATTGCCACATTTTGGGTTGGACTTGAGAGATTCTGTTTGTTACTTCAATAAACATGGGGGAACATCTCAAGATGCTCTCTCTGGTCACTGTACAGTCAGGTTGGCACTGAATTAAATGACTGACAGTCGCATTGTGTATTGTGTCTAAATACAAAACTCCATATAAGGTGTTGGGAGCTTGTGTTGAGCGTCTGATAGGACCAGTCTGGTTTCTGTTGTTCAGAGAAAGAACATTCGGTTCGCCTGCCCTCTTTTGTGCACAGTTTTTCAAGGAGAAGGTATTCATTCATTCATTCATTCATTCACTCAGCAGATAAGTATGATTGGTACCAGCTCTGCAGGGCCCTCAGTCCAGGAGGGAGATGGACAGAAATCAAGTGAACAGACAGATGCAACTGTAATGTGTGATGTGGCTGGGATAGGGGACTGAGTGCTGGAGGAAAGAGCTATAGGTGTGCTGTGGTCTTGCCCGGGGGACTGATTGGTGTAGGCCTCTCTGGGAAGGGCCTAAAGCTGAGACAGAGCTCATTATGGGAAGAATGGCAACCTCCTGGGTGAGGGGACAGTGGGCACTCAGTAGGTCAGTACGCTTAGAGCATAGGATCTGGTTAGGATGGGTTCTATCCTTGGTCTCAAGTGCTGGAGATGCATGGCCAAACTTGAGGTTGCTGTCCATCAGTATTAGCTTAAAGGGTGCTCCACGGTGGGGATTCTCAGCAGAAGCTTGTGGTTCTCACTGAGCAAATATCAGCTACACACAATGGGCTCTGCTGTCTAATTGCTCACTATGACAGCCCCGGGAAACAGGGGCCGCTGTTGCTTCGGTTTTGTTAAGAGAATGACGGTCAGCAAGATTTACATAATGTATTCCAGAACACAGGCATCACAGAACCCTCAGAGCTGTATAATGTGTTTGATTTTCCCAAAGTGGTGTACATGTGGAGCTGGGAGCTTGTGTGTATGAGTTGTGTGTTGAAGAGGCCAGCTATGAGTTCTAAATCTGGGCTGTTGTTTAAGAATATATCACACACACACATGTGTGCGCACAAGTGGACAGCAAGCATTCCTGACTGTGTGCCTCCTTTTTCCTGAAACAGGTTCCAGCATTCCCTGGAGATGTGGAGATTCGAGCATTGATCGAAGGACAATTCATGGCCAAGCGAATTCATGCAGAAGGCCTGGGCTATAGAATCAGTAAGTGAGCCCCTGGCAGGATGTGCTCTGAGCTGTGGGCCCAGGGCTGGTGGGGCCCTGTCTGTTAAGACTCTGTTACAGGGAGCTTTACACAGAGGGAGGTAGAGCATGGCCTGGGCAGGGGATGAGAAAGTGAGTTGACTGGCCCCTGTGGACGGATGTGGCAGAGGAGACGGGCATGGTCTGGTTCTCAGCTTTGCCCCAGTAGCCTGATCTCTTGGCCGGGAACTGTAGGACTCTGGAGAGGGAGATCTTTCTGTAACCCCGAGCTGGACTCAGACTAAACATCCTGAGCTCTGCACCCCAAGGACGTGGGCAGTGCAGGCAGGAAGGGAGGTAGTCTGAGGCAATGACTGAGCCTTTTGGCTTGGACCGGAAGAGTGGGATAGGGTACTGCCATTAGAACTCAGGGCTGTCACGGAGAGGGCAGACCAAGACAGAGAAAATGGTTTGAGAACTGGAGCTGTGGCACACGCAGCTTAAGGAGGTCGGTGAGTTTCCCTGACTGCTGGCATTTGAATGGCTGAGGTCTGTGAGGAGCTGCATGGGCTGACCATCAAGGGCAGGTTTCTGAGCTGTGTTTGTGCATCTGAGCAGCAACTACTATTACTGGAGAAGCTCCAAAACCTCTGATGCCTCTTTGCTTCAGGGCCCCTTGGCATCCTTTTATGGGCAGTTCAGATTTTACATGGGATATGTTTTACTATGTTTTTGAACCAAGCGAGTAAAAGGATACTATAAAAATGAGCATCGGCCAAGCCTCTTGGAAAACCTGTTAGACGGCATTACCTGGGGCTGAATGTGCCCTTCCAGCAACTTCACTTCTACATAAATGCACAGCGGAAACATATACGTGTTCTCTAAAGATGTGAACAAGGATATTAATTGACCTGTCTATGCCGTGTTAATATCCCCACACCAGAAGCAATGTAGCACCTGTGTAAGAGTAGACAGGACAAGTACATTGTGGGGTGCTCATATAACAGGGCACTGAACAGAAATGAAACCACATGCACCAAAATTGGTGAATCTCCCAAATGTAACGCTGAGCAAGAGAAGCCAAACAGTATACATGGCGAAGTTCGGTGCACATTAGAGTCAGAACACATAAAGCCATTTACCTTTGTTGGAGTCAGGACAGGATTAGTAGTTACTTTCAGAAGGGGATCTGGGAGGGCCCCTGGTATGCTGGCTGTATTCTTAGTCCTTGCATTTGTGAACATTTGTCAAGCTATAGGCCGATGTGATGTGTGTACTTTTTGAAAATGTATGTATAAAATTAGTACTGTGCACAGTTTCATTTCCCTCATATAATACCCTAGAAGTTTAAGAAGAAATCTCCCAAAAACTCCAAAGCCTTTGGAAGGTGGCAAAGTTGGCTTTGAGTGCTTGGCAGGAATCTTTTTTGGGAGAAGAGGAGCTGTCCGAAACAGAGGAGGGGAGAAGGAGAGGGAGAGGGAGAAACAGGAAGAGGGAGAAGGTAAAACAGGGAGAGGGAGAGGAAGAGAGGGACAGAAAGACAGACAAATAAGAGAGTGAGAGATGAGGACAAAATATACCCCTCAAAGGTATCCCCCACTGTCCTGCTTCCACCCGAGCCCACCTCCTACCATTCTGCCATCTCCCACAACTCCTTAAGCTGTGTGTTCATCTACAGAAAGCCGGTTGATGATGAGGTGAGCACCCTCATGATGTGGTCTCCTCCCACCAAAGAACACTGCCGTCCTGGGGAGCAGGCTTCCCGCACACCAGCTTTTGGGGACACTTGAGATTGCAAGCCTAACAGTGAAGAACGAGTACATAGATACCATGGGGCCCATGAGTCCTTGTGTGATCTAAGCTGGAGTCTTCCCTGCAACCTCTCTTCAAGTGCTGAAATAAAGTAGGACTTTGTCTCCAGCTCCTTTCACTGTTGAATGGAACTTGTGGCCCTCTGCCTGCTGAAGGGGGCAGTGTCACTGTGAGGTCATCTCTGGGGCCCACTCCCCACCCATATCGCCCCTTCTCTAGTGGGCAGTTTCTCTTGTGAGCCTGAGGTCAGGGCTGCACAGCACGGTGGGCAGAGGGAAGGGGCCGAGACCCCTACTCTTCCGAGTTGGCACAGTGCTCCCATGTCATCCCCCACACCTCACCTGTTGCCAGTCTAATGGGCGTCAGCTGATAGCTCGGGGCGGTTTTGTTCATTACTAATGAGTTTGAACCTCTTTGTGTAACTTTGATTTCTCCCTTTGTGACTTGGCTGTTTATATCCCCTCCCATTTTTCTGTTGGATAGTCTTTTGCAAGTTGATTCGCAGGAATTTATTGCGTGCTTTGAACAGCAGGTCCTTGTCAGTTTTCTGTATTGCAAACATCTCTCATTCGTTTTTAGAGTAAAATTCATTCTTTTTTATTTTTAATTTTTTTAGTGTTTTTGTTTTCAAATTTATTTTTATTAATACATATTTGTAGTATGTAATACTTACATTTATCATGGGGGGTTGGTATGTGCACATAACACATCTTTTTTTTTTTTTTTTTTTTTTTTAAAAAAGTTCCCTCGGTATATTGGCTTGCCTT
>NW_022900936.1:69874758-69902927 GCF_012274545.1 Fukomys damarensis | reverse complement strand
GTTTTTTTTTTTTTTTTTTTTTTTTGAGACAAGGTCTCGCTGTATAGTTAAGGCTGGCCTTGAACTCACAGCGATCCTCCTGCCTCAGCCTCCCAAGTACTGGGATTACAGGTGCACACCACCACACCCAGCCATATAACACATTTTAATTCTTTTTTCATCCCTTTCCCCTTCTCTCCCTTCCCCTCTCTCCACTGGTTTGCTAAACTTACAATGTCAGCAGTTCATCAAGTTTTTATCTCATGATTTTGCAGTATTGCTTGAGAGGTTTCCCCTACACTGGCATTGTAGAAACATTGTCTTGCATTTTCTTCTGTTAATGTTCTAATTTTCCTTTCCAGACTTCAGATGTTGATCCATCTGGAGACTTTGAAAGTGATATAAATTGTGGCCCAGTTGATTTTTTTTCTGTACATTGATCTAGTTTTCCAAATCCTGTCTGCAGAATTGTCTGTTTTTCCCCATGACTTCTGGTGCCCCTTTATCACTTTTAAGTTCCTGTATCCACACGGACCTCTCTACTTCCATTTCAACTCCACTGGTTGGTTGGTCTGTTTTGGGACACCCGTTATTATTGTGACTTTGTGGTTTGTCTGTAGTTTTTGTTCTTTTTTTAAGAGATGTGGTCTTGTTATATTGCCCAGGCTAGCTTTTAACTCCTCCTGGGCTCATGTCCTCCTCCTACCTCAGCCTCTTGGGTAGCTGGGACTGTGCCAGTTCCTTGCTCTGCTGGGTGGCTCTGATTGGCAGAGTCTCCCGAGGTTGCTGTCAGGCTGTTGTTGAGACTGTAGCTGTCTGAAGGGCGGGTGGAGGGTGGAGGGTCTGCTTCCAAGATGGCATGCTCACGTGGTGCTTGGCACGAGGCCTCCACTCCCCACCACGTCAGCCCCTCCCTCGGGTTGCCTGAGTGACTCCATGGCATGGCAGTTAGCTTCCCTCAGTGTGACTGATCAGAGAAAGAGGCCCAGGTCAAAGTGAGAGCCTCCCTCTCTCTTATGACCCAGTCTTGGAGTCCACGTCTTGTCACCCACCCGGGTTCTGTTGTTCACACAGATCCGCTGATTGAGTGTGAGACAGGGCTCCTTGTGGGTATGGATGCCGGGGCCCCTTGTGCATACCAGTCTTACAGAGAATACCTCTAAATTGTTTTGTAAAAATGGTGTTTGTGCCAGGTGCAGCGGTGCACACCTGGAGTCACAGCTACTCTGGAGGCTGAGGCAGGAATATTGCAGATTCAGTGCCAGCATGGGTATCTGTCTAAGAGGCCCTGTCTAAGACATGATTAAAAAGTCTGTGGATGTAGCTTAGTAGTAGTGCTGCTAATAATAATAGTAATAATGGCAATAACAATATTTGTTGTAAATATTATCAGTGTATAATATTTGAACTGTATTAATATTAATATCTTAAAATTCTACAATTTTTAACTGAAAGCGAATTAATTTATAGAAAAAGAAAAGAGAAAATTTACAGAGAACTTTGAACAGGAGTTGCCAAGACTTAGAGGAAGAAAACACCAGGCCGTGAGGGATAAAGGGACCGGTCGAAGCAACTGAGAGATGGGTGTAGCGCCTACAGTCCCATTTACCTTTGTTTGTTTGTTTAGTTTTGGTACAGGGGATCAAACTCGGGTCCTTGTGCTTGTGAAGCAGGTGCCAGAACCACTGAGCTAAATCCCCAGCCCCCATTTCCCTTTATGTCAAGGGTGCGGAAAGGATTCAGAACTGCAACGGGGAAGCACTGGGATATGGGGAGTGAAGCCAAGCTGCCCTTCTCCTAAGCCTGTGTCCTCACCTGGGGAACCACTACGCTATCGTTGAGGTTCTGCCAGCGTTGGTGGGAGAGAACAGAAGAAGTTAGGGGAGCTGCCTCCCGAGTCATAAGGAGGCGCTTAAGTGCTTCTCAGAATTTTCAGGTTTTAAAACCTCCCCATCCTCTCATAGCTTCCTCCTCCATGCCTTTCAGGATACAACCCAGGGAGGGAAGAACAGCCCCTACTGCCCATTCTTCACTGATAATAAATACTATCGGTGTCATATATAGAATGATAATTCTAAGGAAATTCCTTTCTCCTTTCTGTTTGTTGGGAGATTTTTAAAAAAAGTAATAAAATACTGAAACAACAAAGGCAGATGGGCAGCCGCCTCACAGACACATTATGAGACCGTCCTGCACAAACAGAGCCAGGCCTGGTGGGAAGCAGGAGGCACAGGCCTACTGGGGGCCGTGGGTAGCTGTGAGCCCTGGAAATGGCCCTTGCCGCCCCGGGGAACCACTGCCATGCCTTTTATTTCTTTTGCCTTGTAGTGCCCAAGACAAAGATTCTGGCCACTGGAGGAGCGTCTTGCAACAGAGACATCTTGCAGGTGGGCAGTGGCAGGGCCCACTGCTTCTCCGTGTCTGTTCTGTGCCACAGGAAGGACAGTATCCATGCCCACCCCTTGGGAATGGAGCTGTGGCTCCCACTCCAGGATGCAGCTTCATTGCCCGTGCTCCCCCACTGAAATGTTCTGTCACACATGCAGTTGGCCTCTGCTTTCCTGTGCGATCCTCTTTGAGAGCAGCACTGGCTCTGCAGTCACTTGAGAAGTGCCTGTCACCACGGTGAACCTTCCAACATCTGATGCCATGTTCCTGCCCTTCAGGACTTTTCCCTTCCAGTACAATTTTCCATTTCTCCAGCCATTCCTCCTGTATCACAGTTGCCAGACTGGTCTCTCTCCTTCTGTTTCTTTATGATGCTGGAAATATTTGATCAAAAGTAGAGTCAAGCCCCAGACATCTGAAACACAGGCTCTCACATTGTGGGGCCATGAGGTCCTCTTAGGCTATAATCCCAGCACTTGAGAGGCTGAGGCAGGAGGATTGGCCCGAGTCCAAGGCCAGCCTGGGCTACATAGTAAGTTCAGGGCTAGTCTGAATTACATGGTGAGACCCTGCCTCAAAAAAACACAAACAGACAAAAAACTGCTGGGTCGTGGTATGCCTGTCTCAGGTAAGATTTTCTAGCAGCAGAACCTGAGATGGGACTCTTCATACATGTTGTCCTCTTAAACTAATGCAATTTTTCCCCCTTAAATGGAAGATCTCATTGTAGTCCCCATAAAACATGGCCTTGTTAGTTTGCACATGTTAATGTTAGTCTGATGCCCAGCTGTAAGGCAGTGAGGCATAGAGCCATGGCCATAGCCAAGTATAGACTTTTTTTTTTTTTTTGGTGCTAGGACCAAACCCAGGCCCTTGTGCATGCTAGGTAAGTGCTCGGCCACTTAGCTACACCCTAAATACATCTTTGAGGCAGCAGAGGTTGAATGGCAGGGATCATGAGGCGTGAGGAAGGGAGCCCGGGGAGTACATCTCACAGCATCCATGGCCCTTCTGTGCAATGACTTTGCAGCAAAACCTCTGTCCTCCCCAGGTGCTTGCAGATGTGTTCGGTGCCCCAGTGTATGTCACAGACACTGCCAACTCTGCCTGTGCGGGTTCTGCATACCGAGCTTTTCACGGTAGGTTGGTGGATGGGACATAGAGGTCACTGGAGGTGGCTGGAACATCGACTGGATCAAAGAGGCTGGAAAGGGAGGAGTAGGGTGTTCACAGTGTGGGACATTGGAGTCTTGGGCCGTTAGCCTCATTTTGTCCTGCTAGCAGGTAAGAATTGTGCGTAACCCTCTGTTCTTTGTTCTCTACTTAAAGTGGAGACAGACCGGACTGAACAAAGTTTGGTCAGAGTCATGCTCCGTGGTGAGACGCCAGGAAGGAAATGCTTGAAGGAGTGTGGACATGGGTCAGGCTGGCTGGTGAGAAGAAGAGGGAGATGAAGTCCAGAACTGTTTTTTTTAGCAAGAACAGGAAGTTGAGACAAAAACAGAGGGCTCAGAACCAAACAGTCCAGGACCCTGGACAGCTCCGCAGAGGATTTCCCCAGGCTGTGGCTCGGGCGCAGAAACTCCACACCCTACAGTTAGCGGGCCCCATCCAGGTGCACTGTCCAGGGAGCAGGCTGGCGAGGCTGGGCTTCCTCCGTTTGGGCTGTTTGCGACCATGTGACTCCAGGACTTTGTCCTTCCCTCTGATGCTTCCATTCTCTGCATGTTTACTCTTAACTGTCCTGCTTACTACTTAGATACATTTTTCTTTGTGTTGCAAATTCATCAGAGAGAATTAACTTATTTTAATAGCCTTTCATTCCCCTCCTAATCACTCCATGCACCCTGCCCCCACTTCATGCCGTTCCTGTATCAAGATCACTGGTGAATTTATTATCAGATCATTGTGTTTTAAACCACATTTTGGTTTTATTTTTTCAACTCCCTGCAATTTCACCTATCTATCTTTCTTTTTATTCTTTCTTTCTGGTACAGTAGATTAAACCCACGGCTTTTGGAGGCTCAGCTCAAACTTGTGATTGTCCTGCCTCAGCATCCCAGAGTGTTGGGTTACAGGTATGCACCACCATGCCTGGCTTTAACTCCCTGCCATTTCTTTGTCCTTTGTTTCTATGCTAGTGTTTTTGTTTGTTTGTGGTGTTTGGCATTAGAGACTGAACCCAGCTTCGCACACAGTAGGCAAGTGCTCTATCACTGAGGCACACCCCCAGCCCTCTGTGCTAGTTTTATCAGCCTGTACAACCTTAATAAATATTTAAGGAGAATTCAAGTTCAGCAAATGATGATTTTTGAGGCCTGATGTGTCCAACAAGGTCTTAGTTACCCCACCCCGCAGAATAGCTGGGTAAAGGGCTGAGTTCAGAGTACTTTTCCTGAGAACTGTGTAAATGCTGTTGCAGAAGCTAGCCTTTGGTGTAGCCAGAGAGAAGGCTGGGATCTACTTTACACTCCTCCTTCTGCACTACTGGGAAAGAATTTAGGGGCCTCACTGTTCTGCTGTGTCTTGTTCTTGTTTTCCCTTTCTGTGCTCATTGAATTGCTGCAGGGTACCGTGGATCCTGCCTTGCTCTGCCTTCTAAAACCAAAACCTAGCCTACCTGACCCACCTAGAGGCATGTTAGCCACCCCGTTGGGGGCTCTCTTACTCGCTGGTATGCAGCAGGTCTGTAAAGGGGAGTGGGGATGGGAACAGAGTCTTGATTCATTTCTTGACTGGCCACCCACCTTTTATCCTGAACCGCTCTGAGCTGGGGTTATGTAGCATGTGTCCTCACGTTGCAGGGCCTTCTTACCCTTGCTGGTGGTGTGTTTCTCTGTCACTCTGACATACCAGCTTAGATCACCTACAAATGCACTGTTGTTTCTTGCGCACAAGCAGCAGCCTTCCTTCTTTCCTCATTTGTTTGCCAAGTGGTTATTGAGTGCCTCCTGTATGCCAGTTGGTATGCCAGGCACCAGGGTTGTGCTGGTGACCCAGAGAGCTACCATCTCTGGCTTGTGAAGTTTACACTTTGGCAAAGGAGGGAACTTAAGCTAAGGATCACCTAAATATGTGGCCACAAATTGTGAAAAGTGCTCTGAGTAAAACAGAGGGTGCTTGGGGGTGGAAGGTGGCAGAGGGCTGGCCTCCTGAACTAGGGATGTTCTCAGCTCTGCTCACTTGAGCGGCTGAGAGTAGGTGCATGAAGAATGGGAAGAAAATGCCCCACAGTAAAGAAACCATAGGGTAGAACACGTTGAAAGAAGACTTGGATGGCTAAAAGTAGTGAGGGGTAGGCGAGCAGAGGGAGCACAGGCAGACATACCGCCCTCTTCTGTGAATATCAGAGTTAGCGGACCCTGTCCACAGAAGGCATGATCACAAGGAGCAAGACCAGGCTTGGCTCTTGCCAAAGGGAAGCCAGCACTTGAAATTTCTCTTTTTAAAGCAATTGTATTGAGGCACAGTGTGTGTGTGTGTGTGTGTGTGTGTGTGTGTGTGTGTACACACATACATGAAAACTACCTATTTTAAGTGTACAGTTAAGTGATCTTTAGTGAATTTGCTAAGCTGTGCAACTACTACCATAATCAGACTTTGGTACTTTTTTTTAATGCTGGAGATTGAATGCAAGGCCTTCACTGAGCTATAGCCCAGTACCTGGTTTTAGAACATTTTATCACCCACTGTGATCCTTTGTGCTGTCCACCGTTAGCCACTTCATTTGCAACATGCACAGATAGGAAATGTCCTTTCTCTTCTAGGCCTTGCAGGTGGAACAGATGTGGCCTTTTCAGAGGTTGTGAAGTTAGCCCCAAATCCCACACTGGCTGCCACGCCAACTCTGGAAGCTTCTCAGGTGAGCAACCATCAGAGTTTACAGTACCATTTGCATTATGAAAGCTGACCAGGATCTTTTTCCCAAAAACGTAAGCTTTTCTTTGTCACTAAAAGGGAGATCCAACTTTTTGGACATTATTAAGAAAATGGAGCACAAGAGCTGGATTATCAGCTGGAACTCACAGATGCAGCTGACTTTAACAGGTAGTCCAAGGGTAGTGTTGGCCAGTAGTTCAGCATCTGGCCTATGGCCATGCTCCTGTGGTTCTCTGGGTTAGCGGTGGACAGTGGGGACCTGATGTGAGCACAGATGGCATTTCAATTTTCTGGTAGTCTCACTTTTCAAAAGTAAAAAGAAGCAAGTAAAATTAACTTTAAGAATATATCTTGTCGGGCTGGGGATTTAACTTACTGTTGCCACCGCCTGCCTCACAAGCGCAAGATCCCGAGTTCAATCCCCAGTACCAAAACAAAAAATAACAAACTATTGTCATTTCATCAGGCAATCAAGTAGAAGTATTATTAATGTGATAGTTAACATTCTCTCATGTATGAAGCTCTTGATATTTACAGTCACATGCATTTCATCGCTTGTGGCTGCTGTACTAGTCACTGCAGCTCTGGCTGTGCTCTGGGTGACTCTAGGACACCTGTAGTGGCTCCAAACATCATGCCTTACACAGTTGTCTTCCAAGGGAGACAGATGTAATGTGGAGAGGGTGGACAGGTATGGGACCTGCTATACGGACTGTACCTGGTCTCCTGCTGGAGAGGAGGGCTGTTGGGATTTTCTCTTCTTGTCTGCCATTCCGTGTGCCCAGCTGTAGCCCATGGCAGGCTTATACAAGGGGTGATCAAAATATGGTGAATGTTTAAATTTTTTAAAATTGTTATAGTAAATGATGCATTGCTGTTAATCTCCCTCAAAATATTCCCCTTCACTTCAAACACGCTTACTTATTCCATCCTTCTTGCCACTTGCTGAAGCAATTCAAGAAGCCTCTCTTGTGAGTGTCTTTCTGGGGTCTCATAAAAAGTACAGTGCATGCTCCTGCCAAGTGCCATCCCGTGGAAAGGCAGGCTTGTAAAAACATCACAGTGTGTCTTCTCCCACCTTGTTCGCTGGTTCTGGCACTGTTTGCCCCTGGCTCCTCCCCAAAGTCAAAATGACCATGAAAGGGAAATATTTTTAGTCCATTCAAGACATCAAGGCTGCCATAACAACACAACTGATGACACTATGATGATTTACTGTAACAAATTTAAAAATTTTAAATGATCACCCCATTTTTCGATCAGACGTCATCGATCTGAATATTTAATAGGTTTATGATGATCCCTGGTGAGCATGGGACCTTGCATTAAGGATTATTTCCTTAGGAGAAAGAGTAGAGTAATTGTGTCACAGGCTGTGGATCCTTTAATACAGAAATAAGGTCAAGTTGATTCGCAAGAGGAGTATACCACCAACTTTCAGTGAGATAGCCATTCCTAGGTACTCGTACCAGAATTTTTAAAACTTTTGTATATTTGGTAATGAAAACGTGTTTCTTGCCAAAATTTACAATATTGTAAATATCTAGGGGGCTGGAGATTTAGTTCAGTGGTGCTGCTGCCTGCCTCGCAAGCACAAGGTCCCAAGTTCAATCCCCAGGACCCAAAAACAAAAACAAAAAAAATCTAGGGCTGGAGGCACAGATCAGGATGCAGTGCTTGCTTAACATGTGTGAGGTCCTAGGTTCAATCCTCAACACACACGCAAGCCATAAAAATTAAAAATTCAGCTGAGAATAGTGGTGAACACCTATAATCCCAGCACTTTGAGAGGATGAAGCAGGAGGATCGAAAGTTCAAGCCTAACAATTTGTAATAGCTAAATCTTGGAAACAGCCCAAATGCCTATCAACTGGTGAATGCATTAAAAAAAAAAAAAAACAAAAAACAGTTTTTTGGGTTTTTTTTGATACCAGGGATTGAACTCGGGTCCTTGTGCTTGCAAGGCAGGCCACTGAACCACTGAGCTAAATCCCTGGCCCCAGCAGTTTTTTAATATAATGGAGTTCTACTCTGCCATAAAAAAGGATGAGCTTAAGGCATTTATGGCTCAATAGATGACCTTAAGACCATACCCCAGCCCTTATTTTATTTTGAGACAGGATCTCACTGAATTGCCCAGGATGGCCTTGAACTTTGATCCGCCTACCTCAGTCTTCTAAGTAGCTGGGAGTATAAGTGCATCACCATACCTCCATCTAGCATTTCCTCTTTTGTGAATTGATGGTTCCTTTCCTTTGCCCAGGGGGAAAAAAGTTAAACTGCAAGTAAATGAAATTCAAAATTTAAAAATTACAACTTGTAATGGGGTACCCTCCTATACCCCATCCTAAGCTTCCAATTCTGCCGCCCCTGCAGGTCTATAAGGCCCTCCTCCCCCGGTATGCCAGCCTTGAGCAGAAAATTTTGTCCCAGACCTACGGCCATCTGGAATGAATCCTGCAGGCCCAACCATCTCTGCCTGCCCAGACTCACTGATCTGACGTGGAGATGCGGCCCTGAGCCACCGGCATTTCCTTCCTGCTTCCAGGAGTACCCATGCCTGCCCATGTGGACTTCTCAGCATGCTCCTGCCCTGTCCAGGACCATCTGACATCCAGCCTCATCACATCTCCCTAAAGACATTTGGTCTACCTTAACCCTGGTGCAGGAGAACATCTCTTCCCTCCTGTCTGTTATCTCAGGAAGCAGGATAACATCAAGCCTGGGCTATGTCCACTACAAATCGTGACTTTTCTCATTTCAAAGACAGAATGAATGCTGATCTCGGGACCACAGTCAGCAGAATGGGGAGACAGTGCCCTCCTCCGGCCTCTGGCCTCAGCCCCGACTCTGGCCGTTCAGCTCCAAGCCCTGAACCATAGCCACTTCATTCCCATGTTACCTTGACAGTGCTTTCCAGCTTCTGTCACAACCCAACCCAGACCCTTCAGCCACTTCTGCCCCACACGTGGCCCTCCCGGCCATTGATCCCCTGCTCATTTCACTGTGTGCAGTGCTCTCCCAGGTCCTCTTCTGTCTGCCTGTGCTCCCCTCCATGCTCTCGGCCTTCTCTCTTCGTGGCACCTTTCCTCCTTCCCTTGTTGATCTCTCTCCCCTCCCACACCCACCTGCTGTAACTCACCGCTTCCCACCACACCCTTCTGCCCACCCTCAGCTCTGCCCAAAGACAGCCTGTGCCATCCCAGGTGCCTAGGGCTTTCATCGCTCTCTCTTTGCAGTTCACTTATAGATGAAAATGTGTCATTCTTCTGGGAGAATTTCTTAAATTCTAGGTTTCTTTTTTTATCTTGGAATTCTTTTATCAGATGAAAAGTTGTGATTCTTAGTTTTGATTGTCTTCCTATGTTTGTATAGATGGTGATGAGTTCGTTCTTCCTTCCTCTTATCCCTCCTTTTTTAGTTCATCCTCTCTCTTCCTTGTTCACATTTTTGCAAAAGCTTTCATAGAGAGTCCTCTGTGATCTAGCAGAATTCTCAGGCCCTCACTGAACTTGAGACTCCAGTTAAATCAAACTATTTGTAGTCTCATTCAGCAGGGCAAGATGGTACAGACAGGTCTGGAACCTATTGGATCAGAGCAGTGGCCGGTGGAAAGTGAAAAAGAAAGGTTTGGACAATGAGTTGGACCAGAATATCACTTCTGATGGTGAGGAAGCCATTTTGAAAGGGAGTGGTGTCCTTTGGAGGATTGGTGGAGGAAAGAGGGAAGAGGAAGCAAGAAGCCAAAGAGGACAGCCTATCAGATAAAACAGGAAGTCCAAAATTCAACTTATCACCTCCTGGACATTACTTGTTAAAGACATTTATATCACTGACCAACAAGAAGGGGCTCTCTTGGACCATGAAAAAATCAAATTGTAGCACAGCTCTCCAACTTGAATTTTAAAATAAATCAAATGATTGTGGAAATGAAAGAATACTGTAGGTCAGAAATTCAAAAATGTGCAATGAAAATAAAAAAGCAGGGCCAGGGATTTAGCTCAGTGGTTCTGCAGGCTGCCTCTCAAGTACAAGGGCCCGAGTTCGATCCCTGGTACAAAAAGAGAGAGAGAGAGAGAGAGAGAGACAGAGAGAGAGAGAGAGAGAGAGAGAGAGAGAGAGAGAGAGAGAAAATGAAAAGGCAAGCATATATGAAAAGAGAACTGACCAAACTTAGGAAAGTGAACAAAAAAATAAAATCATGACAGGTATGAAGACTAAATTACAAGATATTCAAATGAGAGTAGATTTGGCTATAGTATAGTTAGGCCCAAGGAAGGCAGGAATGAGAAATAAGGCAAAGAAAAGACAATATTGGTGACACTGGAACTCCTGAAGAGAAAAGATAGACAGTGGAACAGGGTTAGTGTTTAAAACTAGCAAAAAAACAAAAGAACTGAAACTATCTTAAAATGATTTATTTTGTTACTTGGAAAACATACTTTGAAAGTAAAGGAAAAATTTTCTTGGTCTCTAGGCCAGAATATCTAGTTTCTATAAAGGAAGAAAGATCAAATTGGCATAAGACATTTTTAAAAATCAAGATAGGAAAAAAAATTGAGATAGCAGTAGAGCAGTAGTTTGAAGTATGAACTAAGGATTTTGTATACAACAAAACTATCCTTTAAGTATCAAGGATATAGAAGGAGGTTTTCATAGTACAGGAGCTCAGGGAGTGTTATAGTCACAGTCTCTTCCTTAGTTACCTTTTTATTGCTGAGACAAAATACTGGAAACCCACAATTTAAAGGAAGAAAGATTTGTTTTGGCTCATGGTTTCCAAAGTTTCAGTTCATGGTTGGCTGCTCGTAGTGGAGGGGGCTCCTGCAGAAGAAAGCTGCTCACATCCAGGTGGCCAGGAAGCAGAGAGAAGGGAGAAGTCAGGGAGGGAGATGCACCCATCCAGGTCATGCACCACGCCTCTATCCAGGCTCTCTCCTAACAGCACATTCAACCATAAGCTCATCAGTGGAATGATCCATCCAAAAGCCAATCACCATCACAAAGCCCAAGTTCTGAACACATGAAACTTTTGGTGAACATCCTAGATCTAAACCAAACAGGAGTCTGTTAAGAGACAGGCTTCATCTATCAAGATCACTGGGGAAACTTGAAACAAAAGGACAAGGAAATCACTGGATATCGACAGTTCTGGATCTAAGACTAATGCAAATAGAGATGGACAAATAGTGTCAGTGGTACGCGTTTCCTCATAGTAGACAATTGGGAAAGTGAAGAAGCGAGTGCAAGAAGAAAGTACCAAGAGCTCTTTGTTGCATAAGAAATATTTGGAGTCAGTATTATTTAAAATTGAGAAGTCAAATAGTTGAGACTTAAATATGGAAAAAGGAGAACTAAGCATTAAAAGGTATTTGATACTATTAAAGGTAATGGTTCAGTATAAATAAGAGTACTAGTATAATGTAAATAATATAATCACTAAGATAAAAGGCAAATCTCCCTCAATGACCAGTAAACAATAATAAAGGCAGATTGTGTTGTGAGCAGCATGCAGTAAATAAAGCATCATACATAATGAACAAGTGCAAGCATGAGTCATATTGATAAAAGTGAAAGGACTTAATCCATCTATTAAAAAGAATTTCAGATTGATTTACAAACCAACGTTGTAATTTTTTTTTTCTTTGTGGTACCGGGGATCGAACTCTGGACCTTGTGCTTAGAAGGCAGGTGGCAGAACCACTGAGCCAAATCCTCAGTCCCACAACATTGTCGTTTATAAGAGACAATAAAATAAAGACTAAATAGTAAGGGGATAAGCAACAACATACCAGAAAAATAAAAATCACAAAATGCAAAGAGTACAGTAACTCTGATGGTAGAATTTAGGAAAATACAAAGGACATTATAATGCTAAAAGCCACAGTTCACAATGAAGATAGGTTAGTTATGAATGTTACCACCTCAACTAAGTGGTTTGTCACTTAAATGATATTCCTTGATCCCCACCTATTGCCTAGGCAACAGAGTTCTTTGTGCTTTCTCTTTCTCCTTCCTTTTTCATTATTTCAGGCATGTTACTTCTAGCTTGTCAAAGCATATTACATTTGTATAAGAAATAGCTGCCAGGAAAAGTAGGCAGAAAGCTAGAAATTATTAATGGAGAAATTTAACACATCAGTCTTCAAGACTGAAGGCAAAAACTATATAAGGATGTAAGTAGCCAGATGTGGTAGCACACGCCTGTAATCCCAGCACTTGGGAGGCTGAGGCAGGAGGATCACTGTGAGTTCAAGACCAGCCTGGGCTACATAGTAAGTTCCAGGTCAGTCTCAACTACATAGTGAGACCCTGTCTCAAAAAAACAAAAACAAAAAAGGATGTTAAGTGATCCAAATAACAGTTTTTATAGAATGGATCTTCTAATTGTATATGTGGTATGATTTTAAAAAGTGTTTACATTTTTTAAAAACATTAGACACATTGCCATAAATCCCCCTCAAAATAGTCTCCCTCAAATCAAACACACTCATCCTGACTTTCTTGCCACTTTCTGAAGCCGTCTGGAAGTTCTCTTGTGAATGTCTTTAGTTGCGCTACTTCGATTGAAAATGTTTACCTTTCATGACCATTTTGACTTTGGGGGAGAATCAGAAATTGCACGGTGCCAGATCTGATGAAAAAAGTGATTGAGGACACACTGTAATGTTTTTAAGACTCTGCCTTTCCGTTGTTGGATAGCACGCGCCTGGAGCATTCACCATGTTTTTGATCAGGCCTTGCAGGGATGCACAAAAAAAGACTTCCAGAACTGCTTCAGAGAGGGCAAGAACAGGGCTGGGGATGTAGCTCAGTGGCACTGCACCTGCCTCACAAATGCAAGGTCCTGAGTTCAGTCCCCCAGTAAAAATAAAAAAGTGATAAGAACAGTGGGGTAAGTGTGTTTGAAGCAAGAGGGAGGGCTTTGAAAGGTATTAATGCCAATGTATCTTTTACTGCAATTTTAAGATTTAAACATCCACTGTATTCTTTGATCTACACTTGTATTGACCTCCTCTGATTAAAAAAAATTATCAGTTTTGATACCATAAAGAAAATATCAGTACTTTATAGAAATTAACAAAAAGACCTTCTTTAATCACAATGCAATAAAATAAATGAATAAAATGCTTTTTAAAAAGTCCTATCTAGAGAAAAACTTTTTGTTAAACTACTCTTGGGACAAATGAGAAATGAAATCAGAGCTTCCCAAGAAGATTAATGACAAATCTGTGGGATACAATTAAAATTGTAAATAAAAGTATAGCTTATAATATTGGGACATTGATAAATGAAAGAAAAAATGAATTAATATTCAACTCAGGAAAAAGAAGGATAAAAATATACATTTGGTAAAGGAAAAAATAGAATAAATAAATAGCATTTTGATTATTTGGAAAAAATTAAAATGGACAAACTAGGTAATTTAAGAAGTGCAGAAAGCAAAATTCCCCAGGAAAAAAAATAGCGAAAACATTGAAACAAAAAATTTTAATTTTAAGGACTATTATTCAGAACTCTATGCAAATAAATGAGAAAACTTAGATGAACAATAATGGAGGAAAACACAATTTACTAAAATGATTCCAATAGATAGAAAGTTTAAATAGACTACTTTTTTTTTTCTTCTTTTTTTGGGGGGTGGCGACAGAGGTACTGGGAATCAAACTCTGGGCCTTGAGTTTGCCAGCAGGTGTCCTGCCAGTGAGCTACATTCCAGGCCCCTAGATAGACTAATTTTCATAAAGGAAATAGAAAAGATTATCAAAGAGCTATGCTGTTAAAAAGGCAGGTTAGGTAGACAATCCACCAAATATTCACAGCCTAGTTAATCCCAGTACTACATAATCCACTCAAGGACTCTGGAAAGGAAGAAATACTTCAAGTGATTTTTATGAAGCAAATAAAACCTTGACCCCTGTGGTAGGTTGCAAAAGGGTAACCCAGATCTTCGCTTGTCTCTATAACCACAGGCCTTGCCATGGGTGTGTGTGTGCGTGTGTGCCATCCCCTCTGGACCCTGCCATGTGCCTTGCTTTAGCCAATGAGTCTGTCAACAGGCCCTTTAAAAGCACTTAGGAGCCTGGCAAGCAAAAGGTCCTGAGTTTGACCTCTGGTACCAAAAATAAATAAATAAATAAAAAAGTTTGAAGTAGCTCAGTGCAAAGACACTGAGTTTAATCCTCAATAGTGCAAAATAAACACAACCACACAAAGCACTTACACAATTAGGATTGCTCTCTCGCATTGCTTACTACTTTTGTCGGAAAAATTTTGTGCCTATCCCTGGAAACGTGCCTCTGCCTGGGTTCCATCCCTAGCACTGAGAAGTTTGGGATGGAGGTGAGGGGGAGAAAGACAAGAAGGTTGGGGCTTGAGCAAAGCCTTCCAGGATCAACCACATTGTAGTTGCCTGTCCCAAACTTGTGAATAAGTCCAAAGGAGACGAAGACTGCAATCCAACTGAGTCCAGCCTTGTCATGAGCTGAGTGAATATTGTTGTAAGGCAACAGGCTGAAGTGGCTTATTGTGCAGTAATAGATAACTGATACAGAAATAGGTGACAAAAGAAACACCTAAAACGTGATGCTGGAACTGGGCTGCAGATGGAGACTTGTGCAAAAAACTATCATAAGAGGCTGAGAAACTGTGAGGAAACTGAGGTGATTGGGAAAAAATGACAACCTATGTTACCTCCTGGGGTAACTTGGAATATAGCAAATATACCCAATGAACATTTGGCCTTGAGAAAAGAGATTTCTAGGCAGAATGTTGAAAATGTCAGCTAGCTGTTTCTCAGAAAAGAACTAGTCAGAGTTCAAGCTGAATTTAAAGGAAATATAAAGGTACATAGTTCAAAATGATATTCTGATCTCCAACCCATTAAGTCAGTGTGAGATTATCAAATGAAGAGCTGGATTTAAGTAAAAATAAAATCAAGGGCTATGAGACACTTTGCTAAGACCTCTATTTTTTTTCTTGTCATGTTGTTGGTTGGTTTCAGTTTTAGTGCTGAAGGTTGACAATTTCTTTTTCTTTTTTTTTTTTTTTGGTACTGGAGATTGAACTCAGGTCCTTGTGCTTGCGAAGCAGGTGGTGGAACCACTGAGCTAAATCCCCAGCTCTTAGTGCTGAAGGTTGAACCTAGAGCCTCATGCATTCTAAACACATTCTCTGTCACTGAGCAGCACCCCCTGTTCCTGTTTCCTATGACCTGTGAAAGGTTAAAATGCCTTTTAGGGATCATAAGTTTGTCCCTCGGCTGTATGACACAGCTTGGGTATCAGAGATTAAAACTACTGGGAGACAGCTCAATAATTAAGGATGTAGCTTTTGGTATTTAGAGTGGATTCCAATCAGACATTAAAAACCACAAAACTTTAGAAAGCTATACAAATGCAAGTGGTATTAATCTGTATTTAAAAGGACTAAATATAAAAGACTATGGGTCCCTTCTATGGGCAGAAAGCAGGCTGAGGAAGGTGCTCAGAAGGCATATTTTTCCAGGTGTGGTGGCACATGGATACATGCCTGTAACACTAGCATTCTGAGAATTTGAGGCAGGAGGATCTCGATAGCCCAGGTAATCTCCAACTTAGTGAGGCCCTGTCTCAAAATTCAAATAAGAGGCTGGGGCAGCACTAGGGATGTAGGATGCAAAGTCCTGAGTACAATGCCAAGTACCAAAAATAAAAACAAAAACCTTATATTTTTCAGTATTCTCTTTAGAAGTGTTCTAGAAGGGCAACACGTGAGGATGCAAGAGGGTGAAACCAAGAGCCGAGGAAAATAATCGATTGTGGTGCTGCTTTCAGTGTGGCAGACAAATTAATGTGGCCTGCAGTGACCCCTGCCTCCTGGTACTCACAGCTTTGTACAATTCCCCTCCTATGACTTTCTGCTAATAGGATATGGCAAAGGTGAAAGGGTGTCACTTTTATGGTTCAATTATAAAATGTTATAACTTCCATCTTCTTGGCAGACTGTAATAACTTGCCTTCTGGCTTTGATGAAGCGAGCTGCCTTACAGAAACATGCACGTGGTAAGGAGGTGAAGGCAGCTTCTTGCCAATTTCCATCAAAGAACTGAGGCTTTCATCCAATAATCCACAAGCAACGGATTCCTACCAACACCTGCATGTACTTGGAAGTGAATCCTTGCCTAGCCATGCCTCAGATGAGACCCTCACCCTGGCCAACACCTGGATTGCTGGTTCGTGAGAGATTCTGAAGCAGAGGGCCCAGCTAAGTTATGCATAGACTTTTCACCCATAGAAGCACATAATAAGTGTGTGTAGTGTGAAGTCACTAAATTTGTGCTGATATTGTGTAGCAGTAGATATTTAATACTCCCAAGACACAGAACTGGATGGAGCCTACACAGAACACTGACCATCTCCAGGTCTGGCATCACTTCCCAAAGGAATTTTGGGATTGCTATGGGCAAGTAACTGCTATGTGCCTTCCTTCTTCCTTCTTTCTCTTTCTCTTTTTCTCTTCTTTCTTTGAGACAGGGTCCCCCCCACTTTCTTTGAGACAGGGCCTCATTATGTAGCCTAGACTGGCCTTGAATTCATAGCCATCCTCCTACCTCATCCTGGCTCATTCTACAGTCTTTGAGAGTGCTTTTATAATTATCTGGCCCTGTCTCACTCACTTATACTAGACACGTAGCGGGAAGCTATTTGATCTTTAGTTCCTATATCTGGATCATGAGTAGCCACAACCAAATCTTAGGAAAGATATCATGAGATCTTTCATTTCAAGCCTGATAGGTATTGTGTTTCAGATTTTAGAAGTCTCTGGGATGGGCCTGCTCATTGTACATGTGAGGATGATGTAAAGAATTGTGGGTAATGGGGCCAGGGATTTAGCTCAGTGGTTCCACCGCCTGCCTCACAAGCACAAGGACCCGAGTTCAATTCCCCGGTACCAAAAAAAAAAAAAAAAAAAGGATTATGGGTAAGGAAAAACTGAGGTTGTTTGCAAAAATGGCCCCAACTGCTTCACATGTGTATGGGTCAGTTTACCCTAACTAACAAAATACCTGAGATAAGCAGGGTTGGGGATGCAGTTCAGTAGTAGAGTCCTTGCCTAGCAAGTCAAGACCTTGGTTTAATGTCCAGCACCACAAAACTAAAAACAAATGAACAAAAAGAAAAGAGAGGAAAAATAGTCTGAGACTACTTAAAAAGAGGGAAAGTTTATTTTGGCTCCCAGTCATGGGAGTTTCAGTCCACAGTCAGTTGGAAGGGGCCAGGCTCCTGATATCTCCTTTAGGAACACACCCTTGATTACCTAATTTATTCCCACTGGGCCCCACTGCCTAAAGGCTTCACCACCTCCAGACAACATAGGATCTAGGGACCCAGTTGTTAACACATGGGCCTTTTGGGGCACACTCCAGATCCAAACTATAGCAACACCTCACTGGATCTACAGACTTTGCTGGGTCACTCTTATGTCCCCCACTTCAGACTCTGAGGTTGGCTGTGGCACTTGCCTTGGCCCGTGGAGGGTTAGCACACATGATGCGAGCTGAGCCTTGAGAGTAACTCACAGGATTGAGTGCTCTCCTGTGCAGGGACACTGTCTGTGATACATTACTGGGTGGAGGACAAATGTGGGGCTGCCTGGTCCTCCCAGGCACTCTAACAACAGTTAGTTGACATTCTCTCACCATAAGCCCTTGAGGGTCTGCGGTTGCATGTTAATTAGTTATAACAACAGATAACTGATGCTATCTAATTACAGAGGGATTATACACACTAAAACTACAGATCAATAGCTTATTGTCAATGAAATACTATCAATTTTCTTACATCAATTTTAGTATAGACTGTATTTTTAAATGTTACATGTCAGTTATTATGAAATGAATATCGATAAAACTCCCAAATAAAATATCAACAAACAAGCCGATAGGACATTTAATATAAGATATCATGGCTAAGTGCTGTCTATTCACTTAAATGTACCCATAAATGTTTTGCTAAAATTAAGAAAAGTGCAGTCTATTCCCAAATGGCTCAGTGTTATCAGTGGAGTGTAATTCTCCATTTCAATAGCTCTAAAAAGAAAAGCAATTTGAATATAGTTACTGAGAAGCCTTTAACAGGAAAAAAATTTTTTGATTTGTTTTGTTTTTTGAGACAAGGTTTTGCTATGTAGCCCAGGCTGGCCTTAAACTCTTGGCTACACTCCTGCCTCCCAAGCACTGGGATTACAGGTGTGTACCACCACACTCAGCAACAAAATTTAATAATTATTCCTGATTTTAAAAACTGAGAAAAGGGCTGGGGATTTAGCTCAGTGGTTCCTCTGCCTGCCTCACAAGCTCAAGGACCCGAGTTCGATCCCTGGTACCAAAAAATAAAAATAAAAACTGATAAAAATGAGAATTTACTTAATGAGGGAATACTAGAATTGTTCCTGCTAGAATCAGGAAAAAGTCACTCCGCTACTGTTTAATATTGTTTGAATGTAGCAGCCAACGCAAACAGACAAGAGAAAACCAAAGAATAAAATAGGAAAAGAAGAGCTAAAACACAAGAAAGTAAATGGCAAAACTCATACAGACAAGAAAATTCAGTAAAATGGCAGGATGTAAGGGTTTAGTGTAGAAAGATACAGCCAGTACAAATTACATGCTGTGAAGGACAAGAGCCCTATCACAATAGCAACTAAAACATCAAAATACTGAGAAATTGAGCTAACTTTTAAGAAAATATTTGAATGTTCCTGAAAGATACAAAAATAGGTGAGTGAAAGGATTACTCAGAATCATGAAGATTTTATTCAATCCAAATAAAAATACCAAGGTTTTTGTAGGAAGAGCTGTGTCTAGGTGTGGACAAAAAGAATCTAACGTTCATGTGGGAAGTGTAAGAAGAGAAACAACTAAGAAAGCTCAAAATGAAGATCAGTGAGGGTGTACTAGCCATGCTGTATAAGGAAACATAAAGCTCCTATTAACAATGTGATATCGCTCGTTCTTTATGGCTGAGTAATATTCCATTTTATAGAAAAACCACATCTTCTTTATCCAGTTTCCAATGGATGGGCAAATGGGCTGTTCATAGGAAAATGGATACATATTGAAGATATACTCCTAAGTGAAATAAATAAGGCACACATGTGTAAATACTGAATTGTTTCTCTGGTGTGAATAATCTGCAATAATACATAAGATCCTAATAAGATTACTGACATTTAGAAATGGGAAGAAAGGAGCTAAAGGTGTAGGGAAGGTGGGATGGGTAGGGGAAGGGTAATAAGGGAAAAAAATGTGAGATAATGAAAAGATGGAAATAAAGTGTTTGTAGATGGGGAGGGGAGGAGGGGGTGAAGCGAGGGCAGGGACAAGGGGAAAAAATGAGAACCAAGACTTGTCATGTAGAGGTAGAAGATCCCAACAATGAATGTAACTGTACTGTATCCGTAAAATGTACCAATAAACTCAATTAAAGCTGAAAAAAAATGTGATATCGCTGAGCCGGGCATGGTGGCGCATGCCTGCAATGCCAGCACTCGGAAGGCTGAGGCAGGAGGATCACTGTGAGTTTGAGACCAGCCTGGGCTACATAGTGAGTTCCAGGTCAGTCTCAACTACATAGTGAGACCCTGTCTCAAAAAACAAAAAAACAAAAAAAAGTGATATCACTTTAGAAACCTCAATGGAACAGAACAGTGAGCATGAACTTATACTATATGAAAGAGATGCTATTTTTAAAACAGGGAAAAGATGGACTTTTATTACATAATGTTAGGAAAACCAGACACTGACCATATGGACAAATGTAGAAGTAGAATCATGTCATAGAACTACAATAAATTTTAAGTGGATCAATGATCTAGATATAAAAATTAAAATCATACTAATCCTAGGAGGAAATACGATAGAATTTATTTGGAATAGTGAGTGGGAAAAATATCACATCTCAGAATGCAGGAGTAAAAGTATAAATATTCATATGTTTGACCACATAAAAATTAGATTCCTGTAATGGTTTTTAAAGTGTATGAGGAATCAAAGGATAAATGGTAAACTGGGAGAAAACAGTTGCAATTTATATCAAAGACAATGTTCTCTTAGTATATAAAAATCTCTTGAAATTGAAAACAGCCAGGTGTTGTGGGGCACTCCTGTAATCCAAGCACTTGGGGAAGCTGAGGCAAGAGAATGGTAAATTTGAATGAGAGAGGTACAAATTAAAACATCACTAAGATTCCATCTTACTCCAGAAAGAACTAAAATTAAAAATTCCATATGACCCATTGTACTGTATACCTAAAATGTACCAATAAACTCAATAAAAGAAAACAAATTCCATATGACCCAGCTATCTCCCTTCTAGGTATCTTCCCCAAAGAGTTTAAGACATCATACTTGTGATATGTGCACACCAATGTTTATAGCAGCACAATTCATAATAGCTAAATCTGGGAAGCAGCCTGTATACCCATCAACAGACGACTGGATATATGTGTATATATAATGGAATACTACTCAGCTATAAAGAAGGACAAATTTGAGACATTTGTAGGAAATGGATGCCACCTAGAAAATATGAGTTTTTTTTTTGTTTTTTGTTTTGGTGCCGGGGATTGAACTTGGGTCCTTGCACTTGCAAGGCAGGCCACTGAACTGCTGAGCTAAATCCCCAGCCCCGAAAATATAATGTTGAGTGAAATAAATCAGACTACCAACAAATACTGTATGGCATCTCCTATCTGGGTAAGGCAAAGTACAAACTAAAAGAAAACTAATAGAAGGGCAGAGTGAGACAAGGAGATGGGTCTCTTGTAGATGCGAGGGGGTCCAGGGGACCAAAGGTGAAGGGGGAGGGGGAGACGAAAGGGAAATAGGGAGAGTGAAGATATGCCAGGTACAAGGTCTAATAACCTCAATGAATACGGACATTATTCGCCATAAACATGAACTAAGATGAACAATACCAACAAGAATGAAAGGGCGGGGGCAGAGATTTAGATCAGTGGAACTGTGCCTGGCTCGCCTCGCAAGTGCAAGGTCCTGAGTTTGATCCCTGGTACTGGGAAAAAAAAAAAAAGAATGAAAGGGGAAAAGGAGAACTAGAGGAGGAAGGAGAGAAGAGGAGGAAATGAGATTAAAAAAGAAGCTGTATTATGTACGTGTCAGTGCTCCAAGATGACTGCAAACATGTACTAATAAAATAAAAATTTAAAAAAGAGAATGGTAAATTTGAGCCCAGGTTAGCCAACTCAGTGACTTAGACTCTGTTTAAAAAATTATCTTAATAGCAAAACATTTATTGGTACATTTTAGTCATACATAACGATAACCCTCATCATAGGGAATTTGCATCTGTACATGCTACATCTTGCGTCTTTTTTCTTCTCCCCCTCCCCCTCAAGCCCTCTCCCCTCCCTATGTGCAAAAGCTTTGTTTCCATTTTTTTCATTCAATTTTCTCTTCAAAAAAAAATTTTTTTTTAATTTAAGGGCCAGAGATGTAGCTCAGTGTGAAGGCCCTGAGTTCAATCCCTGGTACCACATACAGAGATACACAGACAGACAGACAGACAGACACACACACACACACACACATACACAAAGGGATATTCATTAGAAAAACTGCAAACACTCTTTAAGTATCTTTTTAATTGCTCAGTTTCATTCATAACACCATTTCTCACCAAACTGACACACACACACACACAAAAACCCCCAAAACCTGCTAAAATTTTGTGTTATTAAGTCTGTGGAACAACAGGCACCTTCATATATCACTGATAGGAGTGCAGCTTTGGTGTGACTCCTGTGGAGGGGCATTTGGCAATATCTATCTAAACCAGCTATGAATATATAATCTAGTAATTCCAATAGGAAAATAAATGAAGACATTCCAACATACAAAACAACATGTATATTTGTGACTGTTAAGCCTAACATGTCCTGCCAGGTGTGGAGGCACATGCCTATTTTAGTATATGTACTGCTGAACCAAGCACACGGCATGTATCTATAATCTCAGCACTCAGGAGATTGAGACAGGAGAATTGCCATAAATAAGTTCAAGCCCAGCTTGAACTATTTAACAAATGCAAGGCAGCCTGGAGTGCATAACAAGACCTTCTCTCAAAAAAGCCAATAGGTAAACAAACCAACCTAATATGTCAACTTCATATTCAGGATTAAGAAATGTCTGGTAGGGCTGTGGATTTATCTCAGCAGCACTGTGCCTGCCTCAAAAGTGCAAGGTTGTGAGTTCAATCCCTGGTACAAAAAAAGGAAAAAAAAGAAATGCCTGGTAGGATAATAAAGCATGCTCCTGGGTGTGTCTAGGTGGGTCAAAGAGGTGTGACATTGAGGTCTATGACTAGTCCCTCACTCCTTCCTCTCTGGTACTGTTCTCTTGTTCTGCTTCCCAGCCACCGTGAACTAATCAGCTTTGATCCACCACACCCTTTCTCCATGATGTTTCTCCATGTTGGAGCCTAACAGCTGTGTATTGGAAAATTAAGGGGTTTTGTTTTTTTTTTTAAACCAGGGATCAAACTTGACACCTTGCACTTGTGAGGCAGGTCACAGCACCACTGAGCTAAATCCCCAGCCCAACAACTATGTATTGGATCTCCTGAAACTATGAGCTAAATTAAACTGTTCCTCTTTTAAATTGTGAGTGTTGGGTATTGTGTCTTAGCAACTAATACAGAAAATTGGTACCAGAAGTGGGATTGCTGTTGTGACTATACTTGATCATGTGGCTTAGAAGCTTTTAGAACTGGTTTGTGGGAGGAGTTTGGAAAGGTTTGGAGAGGCAGACTAGAGAAGCCTTAGATTACTATAAAGAGACCTCAATGGATGATTATTGTCAGAGCTCAGATCAGAATGTGGATAAGAATGTGGACAATAAAAGCTTGGCTAATGAGATTTCAGGTGGGGATGAGGACTCTATTAGAAACTGCTTGAGAGATTATGTGTTTTTCAAATTGGCAAATACATTTTGCCTGCATCTTAAGACTTTAGGTGAGGCTGAATTGTAGATGGTGAACTAATTTATCTAGCAGAGGAAATTTCAAGGCAGCCCAACATTCAGGCTGCAGAGTGAGTACTATTGCTTTCAACCTTATTACAGTGAAAATCAGGATCAAAAAGGCAGAGTTGAATGATGTGAAGCTTGAATAGAGTCTGTAAAGTTGTTGCAAAGGATAGAAATGGTTGTGTGAGAGAAACAGAGAGAAACAGTTGTGGGAATGATTAGCATGAAAAGGAAACCAAGTACTTCACATCAGGACAATGGGAAAGACAACTTGAAGGCATTTCTGGAATCAGTAAGACCTAGCAATCATAGACCCCAAAGAGCAAAAATGTAAACCTTTGCCTTGAGAAGAGCTCCAGGGAGACCATCTCCTTCAGGGCTGCCTAGGAAAGTGTTTCCTGAAGTTCGGGCATCCAGCCACATAGAAGCTATGATCCAAGGGGCCCAGATACTGCTCCCACTGATGGCAGATATTTGTGTCATCCTTGTGGTGCTGGTTTTTTGGGCACACAGAATGCAAGAGTTGTGACCTTAGCAAATTCATTTATTAGTTTTGTGGTATTATAGTAGAAATTATAGGATTTTATTTTTGTACTGGGGATTAAACTCAGGACCTTGTGTTTATGAAGCAGGCAGTGGAACCACTGTGCTAAATCCCCACCCCAGAGATTATAGGATTTTTACATTTCATGGCGTTTCATCAGTAAACAAAACAAAACAACAACAACAAGACAGGCAGGTCTTTTCAAACTGTAAGCATTTTATAGAAATTTCCTATTTCTAGTTTCCTGAGAGAGCAAAGGAGTGGGGGTGTGAGTTTATTGTGAAATTTGGGAAATGCTTTACATGCATCTAGTTTTATTCTCCTTTATGTTATTAAAATGGTGATTATATTGACTGATTTTCAGTTGTGAAAGCCAACCTTGAATTTTGGGAATAAACACAAGTTGGCTATGTGATATTATCCTTTTACTATCTTTCTGTTTTTTTGTTTAAGTATGGAGTACTGGAGATTGAGCCCAAAATCTTTGTATTGAGCTATATCCTTAGCCTTTTTACATTTTTAAAATTTTGAGATGGGGGTCTCACTAAGTCATTAAGTTGCCCAGGCTGGGCTTGAATTTGCAGTCCTCCTGCCTTAGTCTCCCAGAGTGCTGAGATATTTCTGGGTTCAATTTACTAGTATCTTGTTAAGAACTTTTGCGTGTGAGTTCACAAGGATTTTAGTTTTCTTTTTTTTTTTAATACTGTCACAATCTGGTTTTGTTAGAAGAGCAACGGTACTGGATTCCTACAATATTTGTTCCTTAAACATTTGATTGGATTCACTAGTGTAACCTTTAACTAGACCCTTTCTTTGTGGGAATCTTAACTTACAAATTCAATTTACTTAATATAAGGATCTTCAGATTTTGTATTTCTTTTTGTGTCAATTTTAATAATGAATATCTTTCCAAAATCATCCCTTTTAACTTGTCAAATTTATTAACATAAAATTGTTCATAATCGCTATGGTTTGGAAGTGTTCCCCAAAGCCCCATTTATTAAAGGTGTTCTGAGCAAAGCCATGGGTGGATCTTTTGGGAGGCAGGGCCTGCTCAAAGGTCCTTAGGTCTTTGTGGGTGTGGCTTTGGAGAGGATACCAGGATGCTGGTCTCCCTCCTCTTTGCTTCCTGGGTGCTATGAGGTACACACCCTGTGCCATGTGTTCCCACCATGATGTAGTTTCCTGTCACAGGCCTAAGACAAGAAGGCCAAGTAACCACGGACTGAAGCCTCTGAAAACATAAGCTAAAATAAACCTCTCCTCTATTAATGAGGATTTATCTCAGGTATTTTGTCCTGGTGACAGAAAGCTGATAGTAGGCACCACAACAGTAGTCCCTTAATATCTTTTTTTTTTTTGGTACCGGGGATCGAACTCAGGTCCTTGTGCCTGCAAGGCAGGTGACGGAACCACTGAGCTAAATCCCCAGTCCCCTTAATATCTTTATATGTCTACTGCCTCTGTGGTGATGTCTTCTCTTTTTCACTTCTGACACTGGTGATTTATATCTTCTCTGTTTTATTTTTTATTGGTCAGACTAGAAGTTTATCAATCTTATTTGTCATATCCTCTTTATACTTCATTGTTTTCTTCTTTTTTTTTTTTTAACCTTCAGGTTTAACTACTTTTTCTAGCTTTTCAAGGTGGGAATTTAAATCGTTGACTTAAGGTATTTCTTCTTTCCTAATATAAGCATTTGACACTATATATTTTTTTTTATTTTTTTGTGGTGCGCTTGTGAGGCAGGCTCCAAAACCACTGAGCTAAATCCTCAGCTGACACTATATATTTCTTATCTTCACTACATTCCTTAAAGTTTTCTCTTTCTTTCTGGTGTCAGGGATTTACTTAAAAGTGTTACTGCATGATAATGGAGCTAACCTAGCCCTAAGACTTTTTTTTTCTGCCTTTAAGCTTCCAGTTACCCCATGTCAGATGAAGTATTTAGCACTCTTGATGTTGGAAAAAAAACAGAAAACCCAATTCAAGCTTTCTTTTCAGATATCCACCTTGTTCAACCAGCCCTGTATTTGCTTGTTGGAGTTGTGAACAAAAGGGTGGTAGAGACATGCTTATCTCATGAGCTCAGCATCATGGATTCCAGGTCTCCAAGAGAATCAGAGGAGAGACATTCCGGCAGTGGAGATGGAGGGTGTGAGGACTGTGTGGCAGAAAAAGAACTTAATGTGTTGGAAGAACAAAGCGAGACTGGAGAGAGGTAAAAAGGGCTGATTACATACAGCTTTCCTGGCTAGTGTAACAAGATCCCAGGGGAAGTGTGGTGGATTAACTAATGATCAACTTGTAATACCCAACTGGACCTAATCAGTGTGGTTGGGCACGGAAGACCCACCTGAGGATTGTTGCCAATGCCATAAAAAGAGAACTGGAGGGGAAGATTGCAGGCTGTTGATTTTTCTAAGGGAAGTCTCCTGTGGTGGGTTTTCCTCATGTGAACTTGGCTGTCCTCACTGGAGGAGAAGCTTGGGGTTTTGCTGTTGCTGGGATTGGCTGCTGTTCTCATCAGGGGAACTGTGATCTTCACTGTGAGCATCACTTTCTGGTTCCAGTGTGGATCCCTCAGCCTAGTGGCACAAATCTTTCATCCCACTGGCATAGAGTTTTCTGGCTTCCACCACTGGCCTTTGGGTCTTCCTGGTGCAGATCCTCAATACGGACAAACATGAGGTATCTTTGTGGGCCCTAGGCCACTGGCTGGCCTTGGGAAGGACATTGCCTTGGACTCTAGGCCCTCAGCTGCACTTCTGCAGACATTGCTGTGGGATCCAGGCCTTTGGATTCTTTGGGTCTTTAGTGTGCGGTTAGATTTCTTGCATTCCTCTGTATTTGACTTTTTGGGTGACTATTATAAATGAATCCTAAAAATTATATTTCCTGTATTAAATCTATTCATTTGCAAACCCTGAGTACAGCAGGAGGATTTCAAGCAAGAGAGTACTTAGTTCTCCCTTACGCATGGGGATACCTTCCAAGACCCCCAGTGGATACCTGAAACCATGAATGGCACCAAACTGTACAATTTAATGCTATTTCCATCTTAACAAAGCACAAGTCACACGTTGGGGTCATAACTTTGCAGTTTGAAGTGTGACAACAAAAGCAGAACAAATTTTTTCCCCTCTTCACACTTCCACTGGAATATTTGTTTTTACTGTAGATGTTCACAACTTCTGCATACAACCACCCTCTTTATTAGGTTGAGAACATTTACCCTTTTGCATAAGAGAAGTATTGTATAGCTTCTCTTTGGCTATTTGATTTTCCAGCATCATCAGTTGTCAAGCAGGTAGCTGGAAACACAAATCCAGAAAGATCAGCACGGAAGACTCAGCTATGCCGACCAACCTGGGCCACCCTAAGCCCTTACTATGATCTAGTTTTCGGCACATGCATTATAGTTGACCCCTTCCAGAATGGAGCAGGCAATTTTCCATATGGGATTTTCCAGAACCAGAGGGACTCTTAGAACTCAGAAATCTTTTTTGGGTAGTGATTTGAAAGTGTAGCTCCTGACGTGTTTCTTACTTTGGATCCCGAAGGAGACTGACTCCCATTTCTACTTCCTCTGTGAATATACCTTCCACAATATGGGCTTTTACATTAGATTTTTGGGGGGGATACTGGAGATAGAACTTGGGTCTTCGCGCATGGGAGGCAGGCGGCAGAACCACTGAGCTAAATCTCCGGCCCTACATTAGATTTTGACAAGGTTTCCACATTTAAAAAAATCCAAATCCAGCAGGCTGTGGGTATAAGGCAGTGGGAGAGCAGAAGCTTAGCATGCTACCATGCACTGGGCGCAAACCAAAGAGCGCTTTGCTTTCCAGATGAGGACTCTTCAGGGTTTTGTACCCTCATCCCAGCGAGGCGATGGGCTTTCCTTCTTTAGCTGGGAGCCCTATCATAGCCTTCGCGAGCTTCGAGTGTGTGAGGAGCGGGTGGAATCTGAGACGGAGGAACCTGGAGGTGAGCTGCTGCCTCGAGGAGCTGGGCTCTCCTCCAGGGGTACAAATCATCGCTCCCGGGACCCCCAGCTGTGCCTTTGTGAGCGTGGCGTTTGGACCGCGTGTCCATTCTGAGAAGCTAAGCTTTTTCTGCCAATGAATCGGCCCACGAATAACCGCACGACTCGCCCACTACTCTTGGGGAATCAGGGCACCGAGAGTCCGGAGCTGTCCACCCGCTCCCAGGTCTCCCGGGTGCGTCAGGGGCATGCCTTGGGGATACGAGCAGGAACCCCTGGTGGGATGGCCGTGGGGTCCGGGGGCCACCGAGCGTCAGGAGCTAGGGGGTCCGCGGCCGCCCCGCCCCCGGGCCTAGGAGACTCGCGCG
>NW_022900936.1:69842522-69873672 GCF_012274545.1 Fukomys damarensis | reverse complement strand
GAAGGCGGTCAAGCAGGGCGGGCAGATCTCAGGGGGGCGGCGGGAGTGTGGTGCAGCCGTGGCCAGGACAGGGCTGCGTGTCCATCAGAGCCTCTGCTAGGGGTAGCGACGGGAAGGCGGCTTCGCACAGCCGAGAGGATCCCCTACTTCATCCCACCCGGCTGCCCTGCGCTCGGCGCACGGCGGGCTTTGGCGCGGGCTTCCACCTGCGCCTGCTTTCCTTGCCTTGGGCGCCAGATGCGGAGCGCGCTCACCTAGCGGGACCGCTTTGTCTTGGGCAGCCGGGAAGGGAGCGCGGCAAGAAGCAAAACCAACAGGTCTCTTTTCGCCCGGAGGCACGTGGCCGGCGTGGGTGACCCGCCTTCAGCTAGCCGGCGGCGTGGGGCGTGTAGCTGGGAGCGCTAGCGTTCGTTTGTTTGGGTAGAAGGATACTTGGGGTGGATATTCGCAGAGTTGCGCAGGGAAAGCGCTTTCCTCTCCAAACCTGAAGCACCCATTACCCGGTTAGTGTGCTGGGGCGTGCCCTGGCGGGTGGGCGCGCCAAGACGAGGGAAGTCTGGCCTTGAAACTCCCACGAAAAGCTCGGGGCAGTGGGGGCAGCTGTGCCCAGCGGGGGGGCGCTGAGTCTAATGCGTCTTTGTTCCCAACCCCCATTACACATGCAGTGCGGGTCCCCTGCCGCCCGAGGTGGCAGCAGCGCGGAGTCTGGGAAAACCATGAGGGGCGGGGCTGGGCATGCAGAGGACTGACCGGGATCCCCAAGCTGCTGCGGGGGTGGGGACCGGGGATGTCCACTGCATCCCCACCGCCCTCCCTCCACTCCTTTCCTGGTTTGGATGGTGGGACTCTTCCTTTAACACTGAGAGCTAGAGGGTTCTCGCTAGGGGCTGAGAAGCCTGGGGCCTGAGTGCGGGCACCAGGGGCAGTGACAACTTCTTTGGTACCTGGGCACCCTGTGGGAAGGGCCGTTGTGGCTCACTTTGAGCCCTTTCCTGGGTGGTGGAGGCAAAGTTGTGTTTGGATTGAATATTTTGTTCCTTTCTGATCTCCTGCCTTTTAAGTGTTGCCTTTGAGAGACATTTTCCCAGAAAAGGGGGGCATGAAAGGATAGAAAAGGCAGTAGCTCGCCTGGCTGCCCCTGGGCCATCTGGGCTCCTAATTCTGGTCCAGTCTGGACCCTTAAGCCCAGACCTGTGAGGCGTCTTCGCAGGACCAGATGGGCCTCAGATGTGGGACTGGGGACCGCTTCCTACCTCCAGCCTGTTGCAGTCTAGTCTCAGGTCTCACCTTCGTTAAGTATAGGCTGGGTGAATTAGAATCCTGGGGTCATGTTTCTTGCCTCTTCTTGCCCCTGTGCAGAGTAGGTATCTAGTTAGGGGCCAGCCTCGGACTCCCAGGCCTGTGCTCCTACCATTGGAGGAAGTGGAGTCAGAGGGGTGTTTCTTATCGCCCCAACCAGTGCTCTGGTGGCTACTGCCCTCCCTGAGAGGAACTGCTGGAAGAACTGCCCTGGGTCCAGTCTTGGGCAGAGCTGGCCTTCCTGATCCTTTTGTTTTAGGGTGGCTTTTCCTTCATCCTCCTGCTTTGATGGTGATATTACTGTCACCCTCTGCAGCCCACAGCACCTTGATAGAAGGAAGATACAGAACAATTCTGTACAACAGAAACATAGGATCAACCATATATAGTATATGTAAATTAAAATTTTCTAGTATTTAATAAAAGGAATAGCTGTACTTTATTTTATTCTGTTTTTATAGGTTTGTTTTTGAGAGTCTTAAAATGTAGTTCAGACTGGCCTACTGTACTCGAACTCATGGCAATCTTCCTGCCTCAGCCTTCCGAATACTGGGATTATAGATGTGTGCCACCACATCTGGCAGGTTTATGGTTACCCTAGCAAATTATCAAAGACTGGGGGGCTCTGACAGTAGTACTGTTTTCTCATGGTTCCGGAGTCCAGATGTCTGCCCAGGGTGCTGGCCTGGTCAGGTTCTGGCGAGGACCCTCTGTTTGCAGATTGCCGCCCCCTCATAAGACAGAAAAGGTGAGGGAGCTCTCATTCTTCCTTTTAAATGGGCACTAACCTCACCACAAGGGCCCTATTCTCATGAGCTAACCTAACTCTGATCACCCAAGGACTCCACCTCTAAATACCATTATGTTGTGGCTTAGGGTTTCCACATACGAGTTTGGGGAGGACACATCACCTTTTTCCATATTCAGATTTGTTTCATTTTTATCATGTGTTTACTATTGAAACAGTTAATGAGACATTTGACATTTTTCCCCTACTGTCTTCAGAATCTTGTGTGTATCTTCAATTTATAGAACACCTCTTTTCCTACTCTGCATTTCAGTTACTCTATAGTTGCGTCTGGCTAGTGGCTGCCATAATGGACAGCATGAGCCTAGAAGGCATTTATGTTGTGCATCACTGGTTGGTTGGTTCTGCAGTCTTTTGTGATCTGTGTAGCTTTGCATTGCAGTGGACATCCTACATATGCTGTACCTGCAGGAGATCCTGCAGCTTTTTCTCACTTGGAATTCAGATGGGAGGGCCTATGGGAGCAGAGTGGAGTGTTGTCCTGTGTGGAATACCAGAAGCCTTTGGCTGGGGAAGATCCCACCAGGTCGTGACTGACTGTCCTGACCTCTCCTCATAGGCTGGCCACTCTTTGACACAAAGGTATCTTTTGTCTATTTCCCCAGAGAAGGGAGGGTGGAGTGACCTTCCACCTTCTGGTCCAGTGTAGTGCTAGTTGCCAAAGACATGGACTACAGAGCTATGGGCCATAGGTACATGGCCCCAGAAAGTGAGGGTGTCCTCTGCTACCTGCCCTTTTGCCTACTGGGCACTCAAGGCTGTTTTGCTGACTGGGTTGCCCTTTGGGAGAAATAGGTACCCACCACAGCTCTTAGAGGCCTTTCCAAAACAGATCATAGAAGACATTCACCTATCTTCTCCAGTTCTGGCTGGATAAAAATGTAAAATTTAGAATCCTGTTGTACCCTATGTGGGCTTCTATAGTGTTCTCCTCTCTGGGTCTTTCTGGGCATCATTGCTCTCCAAAGCTCTTGGATCTACCCTGGCATATCACCCTAGGAACTGTCTTTGCAGGAGCTCAGTGAAGGCTCCAATCCTTCCCCTGTGGACCTTTTTGTTACAGGCCCCTGTGGAATCTAAGGAAAGCTATTACCTTCCCACCAGGAAATACAGATCAATATCTGTATGTTCATATGGATGATTTTATTTTTGGTCCTACTGGGGGATTGAACCTAGGGCCTTTATGCTGAGATATATCCCCTCCACGTTTTACTTTTTTTTTTAAATAATTGAAATAAAGTCTCAGTTGCTAAGTTGACAGAGCTCGGCCTGTACTTGTGGTCCTCTTGCCTTAGGCTTCGAGAGTATTGAGGTTATAGGCATGCACCACTACACCAGGCTTTGTACCATACTCTGTTTTCCATACTGATTGGAGCTCTTTTTCTGAAGTCCTGGCTGCTCTGTTATGTAACAACTCTTCTGAGGGGCCGCTTGTGTGTACACTGGGCTTGTTCTCCCGTGGCTGCCTCTACTTGACCTGTTCTGATACTGAGTATGTCTTCTACTTTACTTCTGTACTTGTGATTCTGCCCATTAGTTAGATCTTAGTACTGGTTTCTTCTAGAAGGCCACCTTCTTGAGTGCCTATGCATTTAGCTCCCTACTTGGGAGCTCAGAAAATATAAGTGGGAACTGAGGGGCATCAGGTTGGATGTTTAGATCCATGCCAGGTACTGATCTGTCCCCTTGGGCTGGGATCTGGGGGGCCCAAGGTCAGGGGCATTACTTCTGAAAGTGACTCTGGACAGCCCTGAAGTGGGGGCCTCTTTCTAGAACAGCTCTCAACCTTTGACATTGTTGACCATTAGGAGCTGGTGATTCGTGGTTGTGTAGGTAGGTGTGGGGTGGTGATGGCGGTGTTGTCCTACACATTGTACATGTTTAGTAGCATCCCCAGCTTCTACCCACTCGTTCCAGTAGCACCTCTTGTGACAACTGAGAATATTTGTAAGACATTGTTAAAAATCCCTGGAGGAGGTAGGGACAAAATCACACTCAAGTTGAGAACGAGGGTTCTGGAATATTCTTGGTGCTTTTAATGAAGCAGATGGCTATGAGAAGCGGGAATAATGGCTGTGAGTGCACATTCATCTTCTTCCTCCCCTCGCATTTAGGGTTGGAGGTTGGATTTTGCTCAACGTGTAGGAGATTGTGGCTAAACCCCTGTTCACTGTGTGCGTCTGGTTCAGAATTAGTGGTTTGGGTGCACCGCTTGCCACTGACCAGAAAGCTGGCGTCCTTGAGTTTTCCCAGAAGTGGTTCGGGTTTCAGGGAGGCGGCTGTTGTGGGTGGCCCGGCAGCCTGCCTGCCTGCACCCGCCCACCCGGTCTGCCCATTGCCTTGAGCCTGGCACTCATGCTTCTCCCTCCTGCCCACGTAGAATGTCAGGAAGTGCCTGTTGCCGGGGCCTCTCTGCCCGCCTGGCACCCCCTCACTGCTCACCTGGGAGCCCTACAAGCTGAGCCTATCTGCCGAGAGGAGCACTGGGGTTGTAGCAGGACGCAGGCATGCCCTTTCTCCCAAGCGGGCCTGCTGTAAGGCACCCTGAGGAGCCACAGCGGCTGTGGGCCTGGAGCTTCCAGGCTGGGGACACCAGGGCAGGTGGGCAGCCTCCCCCCAAAGGTACGGGAACAAGTCTCTCCCTTCTCCTCAGGTTGTGGTGGCTGGATTGGAATCCAACGGCAGGGCCAGGCTTTTTACCCTGGACCTGGGGAATGTGGTGGACAGCACTGCCTGAGATGGGTGCGAGTGCTGGAGCCTTCATGGACACAGTTAATCTCTACGGAGGCCTGTGCGTTGGGCTCAGCAGGCTGGCCGCCCCCCATGGCTGCCCTCATTTGTTTTCTACTCCCCTGGTTTCTGCTGGGAGGCTTTCTGGGGGACTCTTCCATGAGTGTCTTGAGACATGGCTTGCTGCTCTGGGAGCCGATTACAGACTGGGCTTTAGGATGGGAGGAAAGTCGCTATGAACCTCAGTTCCCAAGCACTGCACACTACTGCTATGTGAAGTGTGTGCTGGAGTGGAGACTTCTAGTGCCATCTCTTTTGGATTCTTTTCCCAAGAGACTTTGTTGCCTTCCTAGAATTCTTTTTCTTTCCTTTCTCTCCCATTCCATCACAGTTTTTTTTTTAATTTCAAAACAGACGCTTACCCTTGTCCTGGGCTTCCTTTTTGGTCTTTCTCTACCAGACTCGGGTCCATCCAGCCCCCACAGGTGCCTGCTCCTTGTGGCCCTCGTGGGCTGTTCCTGGGCTCACTGCGCAGCACATATACTGGTGGGCTGTTCCTGGGGTGTAGGTTGTTGGGTAAGGAGATGCTGCTGCTTTCTTCTGAGTTTGTTTGTGGAGGTTGTCGGCAATGTCTCTGCCTAAGGTAGTGGCAGGTACTAGAAATGAACTGATGGAGTGGGCTGGGACTGTTTGGGATGAGCTGTGCCTCCTCCTGGCCCAGGACCAGTAATGGTGTCCTTCCTGGCTCTGGACAGCCCCATGATTTGCCCTGGTTACTCTGGGATCACTGTGCACCTACATGTGCCTTTTTCAGATCCTCTCGGGGAATGGCATCTCCAGCTGGGTGCTTCATTCATGGACACGTGATTGCTGAAAGCCGGTGTAGAAAGGAAGCCTGTCCTACTGGGCAGATTGGTGGGCCTCCTCCCTGGGGAATATTCGTTGGAGGGGTCCGTCCTACTGGGCAGTGGGGCTTCTCCCTGGCTAGTTTCTGGGTTGGAGCTGAGGTGTTCTGTGAGGCAAGTGCATGCTTTTTTGCAAACACGTTCCTTGGCAGACTATTTCAGTTCCACTCTGACAACCAAGGAGGCTAAAATTAGTTCTGGGGAAAGAAAAGGAAGGCTGGTTGGAAACCCAAGCCTTTGGCTGGAGGATGGAGGAGGCTGCTTCGTCGGGTTTGTGGCTGAACATTTTGGAGGATGTAACCAGACCAGCTGTTGTCTGTCCATCTGCAGAGAGGGAGGGATCCCTGTTTGTCTCCCAGACCCGAACCAATTGAAACAGGAGGCTGGCTTGGAAGCTGCCTCTGGAGTGCTGCCGTCAGGGTGTTTTTCCTAAGGCTTGTCCAGTGGTGTGCTGTGTTTTCAGGTATGGAGACAATGCTTTTTAACATCCAGTGTCACTGACAGCCCTCTTCTCCCTCTAACTCAGCATGACTATGATCTGTCCATTGATTCAGAAAGCTTAGGTGAATTCTCAGAGCCCTGGGCTGGCAACCAGGGGTTAAGGCCTTATGTACTTTTGGGGGATTCTCTTTTTCTTTTTTCATCCAAGTTTTAAGTGGGATTAAAAAGGAGCCCTGTGGCCTAGGCCTCATGAGAAATTTAGCTGCTCTGTGCATGGAGGGCATAGGGATCAATCTGCTTAGGGGCTTAGAAGCTGTATGGACAGAGGGTTTGAGAAGGCAATTCTAGTTTTTCTTCCCACCTGGTAGCCCTTCTGCCTGAGGAGGGTGTATCCTGCGGGGCCATGTGAGAGCAGAAGGGCCAGGGAGTAGTATGGTTCTGTCTCACATACCTTGAAAAACTCTCCACTCAGCTCTCTTCTTTCTGGAGTGTCACCTTGTTCGCCACGCTGTGGTACAATTGGGGAGCAGAAGACACATTGGCCCTACTTTTTCTTTCTTCCCATTTAAATGTTATTTTAGTTGTATAAGTAATACACAAATGTTCAGTTGCAGAAATCTAGCTGTTATAGATAAAACAAGAATCTCCTTTACCTGTCCCCCATCTGAGTGCCCTTCCAGAGGTAAGCCTTTTAGAGTGGGAGTGTTTTCTTCTAGACATTTTTAGCTATGCGTCTATAGGAAGTACCTAGATAAATAGAGAAGTCTTTTTGTTTTCTCTGTCTCCAAATGATAGCACACTTTTCTAGGCATTTAATTGAAGTATAAAATACATATAGAATAGTGTAATTATGACTGGGGGTATAGTTCAGTGGTAGAACATATGGTTAGCATGTGTGAGACCCTGGGTTCAATTCCTAACACCAAAAACAAACAGAAAAAGAATAGTGTAATTATCTTGGTGGCTGCTTCATGAATTTTCAGAAACTGAATTTATCCATGTAATTAAAATCCAAATGGAGAATCAGAAATCTACCAGCCTCTTTCCCCACTAGTGCCCCAGCCTTTCAGTCTTAAGGATTGAACCCAAGGCCTCAAGCATCCTAAGCACAAGTTCAGCTTCTGAGCCACACCTCTGCCCCCAAGCCCTTAATTATTTGCCTCAAATCACTAGCCCTATCTGCCTAGGGTAACTACTCTTGACTTACAGCAACTTAGTTTTTCTATTTTATGTGAATGTCATCATATACATGAACTGTTTTGTGTCCATCTTCTGTTTACGGTGTCTGTGATTTTCACTTGCTGGTTCCATGTCATGTCTTTAAGTTCATCTGTTTTGGTAACCTTTCTAATAATTTGAGTCTTTTTTTTTTTTTGTTTTTTTTTTTTTTTTTTTTTGTACCGGAGATTGAACACTTGGCACTTGCAAGGCAGGTGGCGGAACCACTGAGCCAAATCCCCAGCAATTCGAGTCTTCTCTGATCCTGTTTTTTGTGTGTAAGAGGGTTTGAGACAATGTTTCATTGCTCTAACTCACAATCTTCCTGCCTCAACGTCTTTAGTGCTTAAATTACAAGCCTGCACTACCGTGCTTGGTCCTAGATTTTTTTTTTAATAGCTGTATAAAATTCCAAAGATTAGATTTAGACTACATTTTATCAAGCTTCCTTTTGGTGGGCTTTGTGATTTTATTCCACTTATGCAGGTTGTTTGCCAAGCATAGTTGACAAAAGAGAATTTCTGGGTTATAAAGTGTGAATATTTTACATGGTAATAAACATGAATATTTTTTTTTTTTTTTTTTTTTTGGTACCAGGGATCAAACTCAGGGCCTTGCACTTGCTAGGCAGGTAGCGGCACCACTGAGCTACATCCCTGGCCCTGTATTTTTTATTTTTGAGGCCACCCAGGTAACGGTTGCAGCAGCTGGGTGACATGGGAGCTGGCCATCTGTGGCAGTCGGTGAACAGCCTTTCTGACCCTCAGCGCACCCCTGTTGAGATGAGATGCCTGAATGTGGAGGTGGAAGTAGTTCCCATAGACCGGAGAGGCTTCGGCTTAGTGCCTGAGGAGAGCCCAGCAGGCTGTGTTCTGTCCTGAGGGCATGGTTACTGTGCCACCAGGGGTGTGGCAGAGGACTGGCTGTGGCATGCCGGCTTGGGTTTGGAGTGGACATGTATGTGTGCCTCTGTTTGTGCTCACTTACATGCTCATGCTGCCCCCAAGGCCCAAGGCACTTGCTGAAGAGCACTGGGGAACAAGGCACATGATGATGCTTTTTTTTTTTTTTTTTGGTGGTACCGGGATTGAACCCATGATCTCATGCATGTGTAGCAGGAGCTTTTACTACTGAGCTACGTCCTCGGCCCTCTCCCCTGCTTTTATTAAAAGTACTAGGAATTGAACTTAGGACCTTTGTACTGAGCTGCATCCCCAACTCAGTTTTGTTTTGTTTTTTTGGTAAAATTAAAAAAAAATTTTTTTGAGATAGCATCTCACTAAATTGCCTGGGCTGGGCTCAAACTTGTGATCCTTCTGCCTTGGCCTTCCAGAGTGCTGGAATTACAGGCAAGAGCCACCATACCTAGCTGCCCAGCTCCTTTTAAAAAGTTTTGAGACAGTGTCTTCCTGAGTTGCCCAGGCTTGCCTAGAACTTGCGATCCTCCAGCCTCAGCCTCCCAGATAGCTGGGGTTAACAGATGTGTGCCACCATGCCCTGAGAGTACACTGTATTTGACAAAATCTTGGCGTGATGAGATTCTGATTTCACAGGTGGTAATAATGGTAGTAGATAGTGCTTCTTAGGACAGGGCAGGAGTAAATTCCTATTTCTGGCTGAGTGTATGTCTTGTTTCCTTGTACAGCCTTTGGCATGATTGGCTGAAGAATAGGAAAGACAGTTTGGGATGACTTGTTCTCCAAAGCCTCCTGTTTGCTTCTAGTCTCTTGATCCAGCAAGCTTCCTGCTCTTTGAGTACTGTTATACTGGAAGTCCTGAGTAAACCCATTTGTCAGACCTTGCTCTTGCTCATGGGTTTGGATGACACTAGATTTGTGAAATGTTTCTGACTGATTATATCACAATGAACAGGTGACATGTACTGCTTGTGCCTTACTCTGCCTAGGTTATCATAAAAGAGTACGGAGTGGCTCAAACAATAGGGACTCATTTTCTCATGGTGCTGGGGGCTGGAATCGCAGGGTAAGGTGCTGGCAGGTTTGTTTTCAGGGTTGGAGGCAGGGCATCTTCTTAGCTTAAAGATAGCTTCCTTCGTGCTGTGTGTCCTTCCTTGTGTGACCTTTTTGCTGTGAGTGCAAAGGGTTTCTTCCTCTTCTGAGGGCACCATTCCTGCTGGATTAGAGGCCTGACTCTATAATCTCATTTTGCCTTTATTTTCTCCCATCTCTGAATAGAGTCACATTGGGGGGTCTTCAGTTTGAATTCTGAGAGGACACAGTTCAGTCCATAATAGTGTGAAACAATGAAGGTGGTTGAAAGTGAATTCTTTTTTCTCTTCAGTTACATTCTGGAATTGAACTTACTTTTCTGGGCTTTGCTCTTTTCTTTTGTTCTTGTTCAAAACTTTCCATAGGCAATTTTATATAGTATATTCTGTGAGCTCAATTTTTGCATATGTGTAGATATACCCTTGATTTTGGGCCTGTTATGGTCCTGAAAAAAATATCTGGAAGCTGGGTAAAAATTTAGATGTAAAAACTTTCTGTTTGATAATAAGGACCATCCCCCTTTCTGAAGGCAACTGGGAAAACTGGAAAAATTAAAGAGAATATCTCAGGTTGAATGCCTTATACAGCTAAGAAGATAGACTTACTAGTCCAGAATCAATGTAAGAACAAAGGCCTCTGGTGGTGACTTCACGTTTTCAGTCATTCTGTGGGGGCAGTTGAGAGATGAACACTCTCACCTTAAAAGATTGAGATAGCCCTGTAGGGTAAGAAGAGAGATTCTGAGGGTGGGTGGAGTTAACCCCTCCTTTTAGATTGAGACTCCTCCTAGGGACAAGGAGAACCTCAAAATGGAGAAACAACCTGTAATTAGATTTAAATATTTTGGAATTAATGGTATCTTTCCTTCCTGTCAGAAATATATATAATTCTTTCTGGAGGATTTACCTCATCCTAGGCCTCAACTTTATATCTGCAAAAAATTTGGACAATATAGTGGCTGGATGATGATTTAAAATAAATAGCCAGCAGAAATATCGCAGTTGAAGCAGACTAGGATGTGCTTCAGATGAGTGGTATCGTGTACATGAGTGTTTGCTGTGGTCGGGAGATGAATGAGTAGGAATTTCAGCAGAGAGCCGAGAACTATAAATTACCAAAGGAAAAATCTGTTATAGAATTGATGTGAATAACAGAAATTAAGAGCCCAGTACATGATTTTTATCAGGAGATTAGATGCATCTAAAGAGGGGATTAGTGAACTGTGGTAGATCAGAAGAAAATATACAGACACCCATGAAGAAACAAAAAGATGGATAACACAGGGGATAAAGTGAGAATGTGAAGTAGAGGGGAAAGAATGAAGCAGGAAAATAGTTGAGAACGTTCTAAAACCAGTGAAAGATGTCATGCTGTAGGTTCAAGAAGTCCTGTTGAGGTAAGATAATGAATAAAACAATCTATCACATCAAAATTCTGGTACCCAAAGATGGAAAGAGATCTTAAAAATAACTAGGGATGAAAGTCGTGACAATCAAGAGTAGCAGTTACAGTGACTGCTAACTTCACAAGAGAAACCAGGGAAGTCGAAGACGGTTAGCTTTAAATGTTGAAAGAAATAGCTACCAAGCAAAAATTTTATATCAAGTGAAATTATCTTTCAGGAATGATGGCTTCACGTAACGGAAGTATTTTTTAGGCAGAAGGAAAAAAATGATCCAGAAAGAAGGTCAGAGATGAGAGAGGATTGAAGAGCAGTGAAAATGTAATTGGGCATCTCTTGCATGAAAAGAGAAGTCCATAGGAAACAAAACACACAGTAACTATGGTATGTGGGAGTAGAGAGAAAATGAGGTTAAGTTGTTGTAAAGTGTCTTATCGTGTCAAGAAGGGGTGGAACTACCAATTAATGTTAGAGCTCCCCTCCCTTGTACCTCAGGGCTGGAATCAAACACAGGGCCCTGTGCATGCTTGGCAAGAGCTCTACCACCAAGTATACCTCAGACCTAATGTTAGATTTGGATAATTCCAGAAGAGGTGCTGCTGTACTCTAGGGTAACTGGCAAAGGACAGAAAAACTATAGCTTTCAAGCTAAAAATTAGGACAAGTGGAATAGCAAGAGAATTATCTAACTGAAAAGAAGGCAATAGAAGAGAGATAAGAGAACACAGAACAGATGAGTTAAATGGAACTAATACGTGAACATGTGATTCAAAAATCCTTACTAAACCCCAGCAATAAGTAAAAATGATAATACACCTGACCGAGTATTTTTATCGCAGGAATGCATATTTAATAATAATTGAAAATCAGTTGAATTCACCATATTATCAGAGTAGAGGAGGGAGAACTATGAGTATCTCAGTAGATGTAGAAACAAATTTAGATATTATTTCTGATTTCCACTATCACTACTGAAAAGACTGCTATAGTTTTTTTGTTTGTTTGTTTTTTGGTATTGGGGATTGAACTTGGGACCTTGCACTTGAGAGACAAGTGGGGCACCACTGAGCTAAATCCCTGGCTGCTATAGTTTAATTGTACAAGTACCTTTTCTTTTCCCTCTAGTTTTCTTAGCTTTTCTCTGTTACAAGGTATATGTCTAAGTATGTACTTAAATTTATTTATACTCATTGGGGTTCATAGTACTTCAGAGTCTGATGATTCATGTCATGTCATGTCATGCCTTGGTTTTTTAAGTCTGAGTAGCTCTCTCTGGCATGACATGACTTGATGGGCTGGGGCCACATAGGAAAGTTAGGTATGGGAATTACCATGGGCAGCAGGGAATGAATGGTATGGCTCTGATATAATGGGTAATATGCCAGGCATATTCTGACCATGAAATGCATTAACATTTAAATTTTCCTAACAGCCCTAGGAGGTAGGTGTGTTGTTAATCTCTGTCACAGAGTAGTTTAGTTAAGCTGCCAAGGGGAATATAGGGCAAGATTTGAGGTCTGGCCAGGTCAGCGCTGTTGTTTTGCTGAGTTGCCTAGGCGGATCTAATCAGATGGGGTGCAGGTAACATACAGGACCCTTGGGTCCTGCTTAGAACCTTGAGATTTGAAGCTCCTAGTTCATTCCATATAGGTCCTATCCATGTTAGTGGCCAGATGGGTCGGTGCCTGATGATGGCCTAGAGAGAGGAGCTGGGCCAGCCCTTGCCTGTTTGTCATGTTGGAACTCTCCTAACCCTGCACAGGGGACTTACTGCCTGTTGCCTGAATGGAGATATAACACTCCTTGGCTGTGAGTGAGTATAGGTCAGTGTTAGAGCACTTGCCTAGAGTACATGAGGCCCCAGGTTAGATTTACAGAGCTGCAAAAAAAAGTGTTGTCACTCCTTTTGAAATCTTTAACCAGTATACCTGCCCGCACCTTGTGACAACTCGTATGTGTTTGGATCTGGTTCTGACACTCAGGATGGTCAAAGTCCTGCTTTTCAGTCTTGTGGGGGAAGCCCAGAATTCGAACACAATTATTGAAGACATTTGTAATGCTTCATTTCTTATACAAATGTTCATTATATTAATAGTGTTATTTATTTTGGGGGGTTATTTTTGGTTATGTGATTCACATACTTTTTAATGTGTGAAATATTCCTTTAAACATCAACAATTAGCCAAGGTGGCAAGTTAGGTGAGAGAGGAAACACAAGGGCCAATAAATTAGAAAGTTTGCCTGGTTTTGGGAGAGAGGACATAGTTAAAACCTTGGGGAGAAAGTGGTAAGTATTTGCAGCCAGAGGTATAACGGGTGCTAAGCCCAGGAGTGGGCACATTCAGGGCTTTGGTGCTGGGTTGTGGCTGCAGGGGAGAAGGTAGAGGAGTGCTCAGCCCTCCTAGCTGTAGCTAGCCTGGGCACTGGCCTTACCAGGCTCAAGTTCCCCAACTAGGGTTGCTGCTGTGGATACAGTGGGGCCCCGGGTTGGGGAGAGCAGGGCCATGCACTCCCGGACTGGGTGCTTTGCACAGCTCAGTGATGTGCTGCTGCAGGTAGGCAGGGGTCTGTGGGCACTGTAGGTGCTAGCGTGGTCCTGGCCCCTGTCAGCCTCTGATTGCCTACGGAACCCTAAACCTTAATCTCTGTGTTTGAAGAAGGGCCTGAATGGGGGAAGCCGATACTGTCCTCATGTGAGCCCCCTTGACCCTGATTCCCTTTCTGTAGGCCAGGGTGAGTCCTAGCTACATGGCTGCTCAGAGGCCATGCTTTCGGAAGCTGCCAGAGGTCAGGATTTATGCTAGATGTCCTGGGATGGTCAGCACTGTGGCTGGGTGACAACCTCTGATTCTTGCTTGAGCCTTGAGATTTGCTGCTAGCCCCTGGTTGGTTCCCCCTGAAAGAAGCCTCTTATCAACTGCAGGGAGGTGTAACAAATGTAGGTCTGAGCAGAGAATGGCTACTCCTGTGATGGAGGCTCCCCCACCAGTGTCTTTTGGTCTGGGATGGGCCCTGGGAAATCAAGGTATGGGCTATCCTAGACCTCAGGGCACTGTGTCTTCCCCCCAGCATCACTGCCCTCTGTCCTTGCTGTCCCAATACACCTTTCAGACTGACTGACAGTGAAGTACAGTTGCTGGCATGCTGGCTAGGGTTTTTAAGAGTGACTGTGGTTCCTCCTCCTCCATGGGGTGGGGTGAGGGTTGTGGATGGTGCCAGGTCACTGACTCACAGTAGGCTCCACAGGTGCAGAAAGGTAAGCTGGATGCTTGGCCATTCCTGTCGGATGTTTCTGTATAGTGTAAACGCTGCGGCCTCCTTCACGTCGATGTCCTGTGAAGAAGCAGTGGCTTGGTCTCAGGCAGAACCTGTCTTTTGCCACTTTTTCCGTCCCAGGACTATAGGATTCATGGGGGCAGCTCTGGGCCTGGGATTGGGGGTTGTTTTACAGGGAGGATGAGGAAGACAGATTTGATGCATGTTTGAGTTCATGTTTGAAGAAAGCATTTGAACAAGCAGTTGGAGGTTGACATTTTCAGCCACCTGGATGGTACTTCTGCAGGGGATAGAATGGGATTCAGGAGTGGATGGGGTGTGCTGAGGGTTGTCAGGGGAGAGCCCAGCTGGGAGGTTGATCTGTGATTGTAGCTTAGCCTCCTGCCGGCCCTCCTCCTGCCTGAGTACCCCCCTCACACCCCGTGACTCTGGGAACCTGATGTGCAGCACTGGGTGCCATTGTTGGGTGCAGAAAGGACACTGGAGAGTCTGGGCAGAAAGTTGTGGGAGACCCACCAGTGTAGGCTCCCTGGAGGAAACTGGTGAGCAGGAGCCAGGCAGAGACTGGAGCTGCAGGAAGCCATCAGTCCTTGTAGTTCCTCCAGATGTGGCCCCTCAGGTCTGCATTAGAATCTCCTGAAGTAGACAAGGTGTTTAAAAGTGGAGATCCTGCCAGGCATGGTGGCTCACACCTATAATCCCAGCACTTGGGAGGCTGAGGCAGGAGAATTGCTGCGAGTTCAAGGGCAGCCTGGGCTTCATAGGGAGTTCATGTCCAGCCTGAACTAAATAAAAAAAAAAAAGTGGAGATCCCGCCTCCATTCCCATATTACCATTGGATAGATCTGGGCTATGTCTGGGAAGATATATTTTTAATAAACACTATTACCGTACCATACCCCTATACTTAAAGTTATTCTCAAGTGCACTGAAGTTTTGAGACTCCTTCATTATTTTGCTACTGCAAGGAGTAACAGCTGCCCCAAAACCTCAGGCAGGGTTGGAGCTCCTTTTTGTGCACCTGGCCATCAGTCTGGTGTCCATCTTTCTGTGGCATTAGGCTCCCTTTCATAGGCCTAGTGCAGCTGCAGTGGGGAAAATGAGCTGGGAGCTTGCACCAAGTGGGCATGCAGTAATAATCTCGAGGTGTTGGGTGCCCGGATGGCATGGGGTCTAGCATTAAGAGCAGAGGGTATCCCCCTCTTCTCTTGTGGGGTCCCCAGGACTAGTTGCAGGGGTTTGGGGCAGCAGTCGTCGGGACATGCTCAGCCTTTCTCGCTTCTCTGGGGCACAGGTTCTGGGCGTGGGGAGGCGGAGACGCGGGAGTGCCTCTACTACAACGCCAACTGGGAGCTGGAACATACCAACCAGAGTGGCCTGGAGCGCTGTGAGGGCGAGCAGGACAAGCGGCTGCACTGCTATGCCTCCTGGCGCAACAGCTCAGGCACCATTGAGCTTGTCAAGAAGGGTTGCTGGCTGGATGACTTCAACTGCTACGACAGGTACCACCCAAGCTCCCCTTCCCCTGCTGAAGCCTGCCTGTGCTTGTACCACCTCCTGGGGTATGTGGGTCTCAGGATGTCTGAGTGAGAAAGGGTCTTAGGAGGTGGTGCTGTGTCGCAAGCCCTTCTACAGCTGCTTGCCCTTTCCTAGCTCTGAGGAGGGTGTGGGTGCACGTCAGCCCCTGGCGGTCACTCCTCAGCTTCGGGTAACACTCGGGTGGGTCACACTGTTCCACTGAAGTTGCCCATGACGTGCTGTCTGTGGGGAGGAGTTTGACTGCACAGGCCTGGGAGAGTCTCGCATTGCCCTGCTGGAAGAGTGTAAGGAAAACTCTGCCTTCAGGCAGGAGTGTGTGGCCACCGAGGAGAATCCGCAGGTGTATTTCTGCTGCTGTGAAGGCAACTTCTGCAACGAGCGCTTCACCCACCTGCCGGAAGCAGGGGGTCCAGAAGGTGAGGGGCCAGTGGGAAGAGGGGCCAGTCCTTGGCCCAGAGTGCTCAGCTCCCACTTGGGTGGGTAGTGGCTGCAGGACCTTATGGAGGTGTGGTTGTGGGCGGGCTGTGTGACGCCGGGCTCCATGTGTCCCCCAGTCACGTACGAGCCACCCCCGACAGCCCCCACCCTGCTCACGGTGCTGGCCTACTCGCTGCTGCCCATTGGAGGCCTCTCCCTCATCGTCCTGTTGGCCTTCTGGATGTATCGGCATCGCAAGCCCCCCTATGGCCATGTGGACATCCATGAGGTGAGACAGTGCAGGCTTGGCACAAGGCAGGGCAGGGGAGGTGCGGCAGTCCAGGCCAGATCCCGTTAAGCCTTTACTCTCTTCCAGGACCCCGGGCCTCCGCCCCCATCCCCTCTGGTGGGCCTGAAGCCACTGCAGCTACTGGAGATCAAGGCTCGGGGGCGCTTTGGCTGTGTCTGGAAGGCCCAGCTCATGAACGACTTTGTGGCTGTCAAGATCTTTCCACTCCAGGTGAGTGGGGGGCTCTGGGTCATCCTGCCTCACTGCAGCTGGTAATAGGTCCATCCAAGCCCTCGATGCACAGTGGGATGAGAGAGAAGTGGCTTCACTAGGTGGAATGGTTACTTGTATCACCCTTGGCTGTCTGAGGATTGTATGTGACAGTAAATTTCCATTGTAGGACCAGAGTAGGGCTTTGCCCATCCTTGATCTGCTTCGATACCAGGGTTTTGATCTTGACATTATGATCTGCTCAGAGATCCTAGGCACCAGGCTGCCCCAGGCAGTTACCAGGACACTTAGCAAAGCCTGGCCTGGCTGTGCCTTTCACTTGTTGAGTGATACTGGGCAACTTATTTCCTCTCTGTGGGCCCAGTGGTTCCATTTGTGATCCATGGTGCTGTGATCATGCTAAAGTGATCTCCAGGATTGCTATTGCCCTCATGCTCCTGAGCCCCGCTCTGGGCTGCTCGCCTAGGCCCCCTACGGAAGCTGAAGCTGGGAGGCCAGCGTGGGGATGGGGAGGATCTCTGACCTGCTGTGGGGAAATGTGGCTGAGCTTCTTCCCGCCTCAGGACAAGCAGTCATGGCAGAGTGAGCGAGAGATCTTCAGCACACCTGGCATGAAGCACGAGAACTTGCTGCAGTTCATTGCTGCCGAGAAGAGAGGCTCCAACCTCGAGGTGGAACTGTGGCTCATCACGGCCTTCCACGACAAGGTGAGCCGTGTCCATCAGATGGACTCTGAGATAGATGGAAAGGGCCCTGTGGTGGTATCTATGATGAGATAACCCCTACCGCAGGCGTTTCTGCAGTGAGAACCTCCAGCCCTGGGCTGACTTATGATACAGAGTATGTTTCTTCCCGGGCTGGGCTGGACTGAGTCCTGTTCTGCACCAAGAGCCGGTGCCCAACTTCTGTGCTGCTTTCTCTCAGGGCTCCCTCACGGATTACCTCAAGGGGAACATCATCACATGGAATGAATTGTGTCATGTGGCAGAGACGATGTCACGAGGCCTCTCGTACCTGCATGAGGATGTGCCCTGGTGCCGTGGTGAGGGCCACAAGCCGTCCATTGCCCACAGGTGTGTGGGTTAGCAAGTGCCCTACCTGCACGTGGCCTGGAACAGCAGAGGGCTGGTGGGTGGGGCAGAATCTGGGGGATATCTCACCTTCTTAAACATGCATAGTCTGCTCATGGTGTGGCAGAGCAACTGGGGACAAAACCTGGTCTTTACCTGTGTCCTGGGAATGGCATGGCCTCCCAAGCTGGTTTTCTGGTGCCCTCTAATGGCGATGTGAGAAGGTGCTGACCTCATTACTTTGGAGCGCTGGCTCAGCAGTTTGAAACTTTTTGGTTAGGCCCCCTTGTACTGTTAAAATGAAGTTTTGCATACTAGGTCAGTCTGTTGGTGTTTGCTAGTATAGAAACCCACTTCTGTTACCTGTCACAGCTGACAGCATCTGTCATGGAGCCCCTGGAGAAGTCCTCTCTATACTCCTGAAAGATGAGTTTAGAAAAGGCAAGTGATGGAATACAAAAATAATTTTGACCACAATGATCTCCTGAAACAATCTCAGGGACCTTCTGGGGTCCTTGAACCGTGTTTGAGATCCCCAGTGTTAGCTAGATATGATATTGCATGCTTGCAATCCAAGCACTTTGGGTGGCTGAGGCAGGAGGATTGCGAGTTTGAGCTCATTCTGGGCAGCTTACAACTTAGTGAGACCCTTTCTCAGAATAAAAAGTAAAAACAGGCCTGACGATGTAGGTCAGTACACAGGCCTTGGGTTCAATCCCTGTTACCACCAAACAAAAACAAAAACCACCCTTACATGCTTTGCCACCATTGTGCTTTACCGAGTGCTTACACTACTCTAAATTCTTTGGGAAATACTAACTCATCTAATCCTCATTACTGCTTTGTTGGGTAGAAACTGTCTTTTCCTAACCCCGTCTTATCGGTGAAGGCACAATATTGCAGAAGTGTGGAGTAACTAATCAGTATACTAGGCTGGCTCCCTGCCTTTGAGGAAGGGGAAGAAGCCTTGAATTCCAGACTTCAAAGTTAAAGCATTCCTAATGATATGAACAGTAATGACATAGAAGGTTGACTGTGAAACTGCTCTTTCTGTAGGTCAGCAGGTTGAATGTCGACTCATGCATATGGCTCAAGTTGTGTTTTTTTGTTTTTTGGTTCAACTTAAGAGTAATGCATACTAACTGTGCCAGGGTGGCCCAAGGCTGAGACAGACAGTGCTGGGAGAGGACTCAAAGTAGCTCTTTTAGTATGGGGTAGAGCTGTGCAAACACTAGTGTACCCTGCTCCACCGCCTGTGCAGCCTACATAGGGTTCTTGGCAAGCTGATTTTAAATTTCTGCTTTCACCCACATTCTAAATATCATAAATTATTCCCAGAAAGATAGGCCCATGTACCTGGCACCATCCCCTCTGAGAATATTCGGGTTGGTTTTTGATACTGTAGGGACTGGAAAAGGGTCTGTCCAGCCATTAGGGAGGAATGGCTTTGCCAACCCTGGTAGAAGCCTTCAGCCCAAGGCTACAGGGAATTCCCACCCCTTTGTGGGCTCCTGAAAGGCCTCGCTTTTGTACCCTGCACACACCCTGCACCCTGGATGGGGTTGTGAGGCACAGACTCGGGGAGCTCGAGGGCAGGGTAGTCTTTAGGTACAGAGTATATTGACTGTGGAGTTCTATTTCACCTGAGCCCATTTGCTTCCACAGGGACTTTAAGAGCAAGAATGTATTGCTGAAGAGTGACCTCACGGCCGTGCTGGCTGACTTCGGCCTGGCTGTTCGGTTTGAGCCAGGGAAACCGCCAGGGGATACCCATGGCCAGGTACCAGTCTTGGGCTGGGAAGTACAGGGCTGGCCAAGGGGATGCTCTGGTACTCAGCAAGGGTCACTGCATGAATTCAGAGCTCACAGAGAACTCGGAGAATGGAACTCTTGTGCCATTGTGGAAACCAAGGCCTGGAGCTTGAAGCTTTCCCAGGCCACAAGATTTTGCCACTTACTTTTGTAGTCTCAGTTTCTTCTTCTATAATAATTATTAAACAGGATAAAATAGGAAAATTGCTAGGCATGGTGGCACACGCCTGTCATCCTAACACTCAGGAGACAGGCAAGGAGGAACACTCTTAAATTTCAGCCAGCCTGGGCTACATAGTGGCACCCTGTCTCAACAACAACAACAACAACAACAACAAAGTACTAAGATCCAGACCAGGAATCTAGAAGTAACTCAAAACTAAACCCAGTAAACTGTCTTAAAACAATCAGCTATTGATATGTTTGAGCGTTCTTCCTGTCTTTGCTTTTAGTTTTTTTGTTTGTTTGTTATTTTGAGACAGAGTCTCACTATGTAGTTGAGACTGACCTGGAACTCACTATGTAACCCAGGCTGGTCTCAAACTCACAGCGATCCTCCTGCCTCAGCCTGCCAAGTACTGGGATTATAGGCATGCGCCACCACGCCTGGCCCAGCTTTTAGTTTTAGTCTCAGTAAAATACACATCATTGGTGTAGCTTGTGGTATTGCTGTAGCAGTTAGATGATAATTTCATGAAATTGTCATCACATGTAATTTGTAACTGCTGTGAATAAGGTGAACTGGGGCTTCCCATTGCTGGTATCCTACTCTGAAGCCCACACCCTACCCCTGTGTGGGGTACATGGGCTGTAGCTCCCTGCCCATTGGTGTGTTCGCTTGTGCCTTGTCAGTCTCTGTAGACCCCACCCTCCTCTGTCCTTATGTAGGTAGGTACCAGACGGTACATGGCCCCCGAGGTGCTTGAGGGAGCCATCAACTTCCAACGAGACGCCTTCCTGCGTATTGACATGTATGCTATGGGTCTGGTGCTGTGGGAGCTTGTGTCTCGCTGCAAAGCTGCAGATGGTGAGTGGGACAGTGGTCCTGGGTGGGCCTAGGCATCTCAGGTTGGGGTTTGGGAGCTGCGGGGCATTGGGGTGATCCCACTAGATTTTCTTTCCCCTGTAGGACCTGTGGACGAGTATATGCTTCCCTTTGAGGAGGAGATTGGCCAGCACCCTTCGCTGGAGGAACTGCAGGAGGTGGTTGTACACAAGAAGATGAGGCCTATCATTAAGGATCACTGGCTGAAGCACCCGGTGAGGGGCTTCATAGAAGAAGGGACCTTCCATGTGTAGGAGCCTGAGATCTAGGGCAGTGGGGCATAGAGGGAGGCTGCCATGTTCCCTGGACCCTAGGGAGTTATATCTGGGTGTGAGTAGTAAGGTAGGATGATGCCCCTTCCTGGTCCACAGTGTGACCAAACCACTGTACTTTGGGCCTGTGTATTTGGGCTTTGTGTGAGATTTGATTTGAATATCACCATTCTAGGGCAAGCGCACATGTCTGCCCTAGGAGGGGCATGGGTAGTTCATAGGTCTGTGAAGGAGGCAGGTGAGCTCTCGGTGGTTGTTGCCAGGAGAGCAGGCTTCCTGGTGGCCACAGTTTCCCCTGGCCCCAGATGGTGAGCTGTGGCTGGTAGCAGCATTATCAAGCTTGCTGTCCCTACTCCCCCACCACACTTGTCCTCACCAAAGCCTCTAACAAGGTTGTCTTTCCCTTCCCCTCTCTTCCCCCAACTTTCAGGGCCTGGCCCAACTCTGTGTGACCATTGAGGAATGCTGGGACCACGACGCAGAGGCTCGCCTCTCCGCGGGCTGTGTGGAGGAGCGGGTGTCCCTGATCCGGAGGTCGGTCAACGGCACTACCTCGGACTGTCTTGTCTCCCTGGTGACCTCCGTCACCAATGTGGACCTGCCCCCTAAAGAGTCCAGCATATAAGCCCTGGATGTGTCTCCAGACTCAGTGGATCTGAAGGAAAAAAAGGAAAGAAAAGTTGTGTTTTGTTTTGGAAATCTTATAAAACCAACAAACACATAAAATGCAGCTGCTATTTTACCTTGACTTTTTATTATTATAATTATTATAATTATTATTATTAATATTATTTTTGGTGGATCAGTTTAAACCAACAAACACATAAAATGCAGCTGCTATTTTACCTTGACTTTTTATTATTATAATTATTATAATTATTATTATTAATATTATTTTTGGATTGGATCAGTTTTTACCAGCATATTGCTCTACTGTATCGCGAACAGCGGACACGTCAGCAGGCGTTGAGGTGCTGAGCTGTGAATGCAGAACCAGCGCCATGCTGAAGAGCCTCAGCCACCTCCTGTCCTTTGGGATTCATTTTTCCCGCTTTCTCTTTGTTTGTCGTCTCAGAATCTGTGACACAAACCCATCTCCTGTCTTAGGAAACTTAATGCTGCAAACTCTACTAGAGGAACCTTCGAAGACTGTTACATAAGAACATACCTTCCTCAGAAGAGGGTTCCTCCCCTCCGCCCTTGCCCTGCCTCCCCACCTTTTACTTTGTTTCTCCCTTTTTAGGCAGTGAGCTACAGAAGCATCAGATGTGTCTTTCACGGATCTAACGGGTGTTGTCCTGACCGAGGAGAAGCTGGGATGAGGACAAGGATGGTCTGGACTGGAGTTGGAAGGGAGGAATGCTAGGGCAGGGTTGGAACAGAGCTACACTGGACTCAGGCACACGCAGAGCAACATCCTTTGCTATGGAGGCCACTTCTCAGGTAACCAGGAATCGAGGGCAAGGACCTTGTGGGGCTGAGTGTTAACGGCAAGCCTAGGGTTTGGAGAAAGTCTGAGAACAGGAGCATCGCAGGGTCCTGACTGTTTTTGTTTTGTTTTGTTTTTTTCATTAATTTGGGCTTGGCCATAGGATGAAACGTTATTTCTGTCCAAATTTTAAGATGAGACAAAGGCAGAAATCATCAGTCTAGTGAACATTCTTCATTAGATGCAATTCTAATCTTTAATGGAGGAAATACTGAAACACTGTTTCCTCCTGGAGCAGTTCGCAAAATTCCCCTGGGGTGCCCTGCACAGCTGGGACTAGAGGGTTCCCGAGCGGTCCCTCAAGGACCTGTGTCTCTGGGGAACCTTTAAGCCCTGTAGCTCTGGCTCCACTCACGGTGGTGACTTGGATGACCCCTTTCTGTGGCTCGTGGACACAGCTTTCTCCAGACCCCTTAAAGTGGTGCATATTCTAAAAAAACTTTTTCTATTATGCCATGACCTTGTTCTAGTCAGTGAATGTTCCTGATGCTGCTGTTTTGACATTTGAATTTTTTAATTTATGGAGCATACGAAGTTTGTTTTCAGACAGAAGGTACACATCTACATATACACATATGCTTTGCTATGTGGCTTCCGAGGTTTAAATTTTAAGAAATAAAAGAATTAAAACTTCACGACCACAGACCACCTCAAACCAGAAATACCTCAGAATTTTCTACTTGTATAAGTTTTATTATGTATTTTGTTAGTTGTGTTGTCTTGTAGTAAGTATATTTTAATGTAAGTTGGCTTTTATGACAAGGAAGTTTTAAAAAATAGAGAAAGAAAATAATGTTTGTGTCTTTTAGGGAGTACTACCATTTTTGTTTGATAACGCCTCCTTGTAAATAATTATCATTGGCTGTAAGTAGTTTGTCTGTCTGGGCATTCATCATTCTTGTTGGGAAGGCTATTTCTTCCAGCTTCTGTAGACTGTTTTATTTAAAACATCACATCTCTTAAATTTTTAGGGTAGGCGAGTTGGTGGGTGATGAGAGAGCTGGAGCTGGGTGAGCTGAGAAGGCCTTCTCCTGGGCTGAACTGGGGGCTCAGATGTTAGCCATGACTGGATAGGTCAGTGTTCAGAAGAGAACCTCACTTGAGCTTGGTAGAAGTGGCCCTTAGGCCTACATGAGCTAATTTTACTTGCGATTTAATTCCTTCAGTAGGTTAGTGGCAGTGTGATTAAGGAGATGGGCAGATCCTCTCAGTGCACTGTACCTGGAGGGCAGTTCCAGACTAGCTCATCTGGGTGGAGGGGTCTTGTGCTTGGCCAGCCTGGGAGTGTGTGGGTCAGCAAAGTGAGGGCACTGTGTACGGGGAGGTGGCTGCTTCTGCTCGGTGTGCTAGGTGCCGTGTCTCGGTCTGCTGTGGGGGTGGCCATTGCTCTGGGGGTTGAGGCAAGGGTTGCTGGGGGAGGCCATTTTGCTCCCCTCAGAGCTTCTTATTTGCTTCATGGGTCAAAATTTGGTCTGGCCAGATGGTTATGGGGACAGTCATTTTGTTTTTGTAAACTATTTTGTCTTTTTCCCCTTAGAATAATTTCAAACCGCAAAATGGGCCTTACAGCAGTTGCTTTTCTTTTCCACTTATTTCTTTAAGAAGCTTTAAAGTATTTATTGAAAAGTGCCATATCTACTTTCTTTAGCATTCTTCTCAGGCATCAGGGACATCTCTACTTTTCTCCCTCAGAAGAAACCGATAAAATTAGGTAATTCACTGTAGGAATAATCAGATCACCAGTCTTAACCTAGTGCCAAACACTAAACCCCAGCTTTCTCTTTGGTTTTAGATTTCCTCTTGGTGGTTTTTCTTATGTGCTGGTTGGATTCGTAGAAGTGTTGACCTGGCTGAGGGAGTATTGAGCTGTGGTTGTGGCATGGGACCCTTCCAGTCAGGATGGGGTGCAGCAGGCGGCTTGTTGCCTTTTCCCTGAGTGGCTTCCCTCTTTGTTGAGGGAACCCTGTACCTAGACACTGGTGTCCCTGCGAAGCCTCGCCATCAGAATGAAGTGCCGCGAGTTGGTTCCTTTGGTGTGGCTGGGGGCGTCTGTGTCAGTTCCTGGGACTTCAGTCTGTCTCTTTCCCTCATGCTGTAAAGTGTGTCCATCAGATGTATATCTGGTTCCTAATGGCTAGAAGGTGGTTCATTTCCTTCTAGGGGGTGACCTTGCCCAACGTGTCTGTACGTTTGCTGTCACATACTATCTGAGGGGAGCCCTAGTTTGCATTGATAATGATGGCAATTGGGTCACAGGGCCTCTGCGTGTACTCTTATCCACACATTTCGCACAGTATCCATTTTTGGAGGTTCAGAGAACTGTTACTTTTTTATTGCCTCAAGTTCTATGAAGATGAGTGGGAGTGGGGCCTGTCATCACTTTCCCTGCTTGAGAGAGGAGCTGTCCCATCCAAGATGTGAGAGATGTAGCCAAGGATCCTTGCTTCTTCCTTTTGAGTGTGCTGTTGTCTTAAGCAGGCTCCTGACTGGGGATTGGCCCTAGCAGAGACAGTTCAAGTCGAAAGTGCCATGATAACAGTGTGAAGTGATGCCTAGCTGCAGAAATCCCAGGATGAGCCAGAGAAAGGGGACACAGGTAAAAATAGGGGCCATTGTGTCACAGGATCCTGCAGATGGCCCCGAGTGACAGGCAGGGAAGCCCTTGGATTCAGTATGTAGTCATTGGAGCACCCTGGCACCATGATATAAGCTGGTATTTTTCCTAGGATCATTGGTCCCTAGCTTGAGGAGGCAAGGGGTGCAGATGGAGTGTTCAGGGGAGAAGGATGCCTGGCTGCAAGGGAAAATGGTACCTGCTGCTTTTGACTCTGGATTCATTCTGTCTGCACTTTCAGGTGTCAGTGCAGAAAGAGAAGGACCTCATCTAGCCCTGAACATCTGTAGGAGGTGAGGGCCTAATCACATGTGCTCATCAAGGGGAAGGCGCTCATCTCCAGACTACAAAGCTTGTCCTGAAGAGCTCGTCCAACCCTTGACATGTCTTGATGCTTTAGGAAGTGCAGACATGATCCCGAGTTTTTTGTCGTTTTTTTTTTTTTTTTTTTTTTTTTGTACCGGGGATCAAACTCAGGATCTTGTGCTTGCGAGGCATGCACAGGTACCACAGAGCTAAATCCCCGGCTCCTGGCCACATTCTTATCCTTTCTTCTAATACTGTGTCCTGGGACTTGGGCTTGGGCTGTATGTTTGGGTTTCTCTTGGCAAGGCAAGCTGTGTGTCCAGTGTCCGTGTGCTCTGGCTGAGAAGGCCTGTCGTAGTCTCTGTGCGGAGCTGTGTGGGTAGGGAAATGACTAAATCCTCCAGAGGGGGAGACTAGATGGCTTTCTTGCAGAATTTTGCCTTTTTGAAGTGTGTAGTGTGAAGTTCCTAAGCACCTATTGATAATACAAGGATTTGCTATTTAGTTTTCTCTCACCTAAATAATTAATAAGCAGAAGTATGTAAATTTTTAGAATCTGCACTAGAGGTTGAAGAACCAGTCATTATTCTAAAGAACTTGGCTTGCTAGCAAAGTATCTACATTGGAAAGCAGTTGCCAGGAGTTCATGCAGTTTGATCTTCAGTCTCAGTTGTCTTAGCCTATTGGATTTTGTTGGAACATCTTTGGAGGGACAGCCAGCCGTGGTTTACATCTGGGGCAGTAGAACATACCTTTCCAGGCAGTATATCACATCTGCTTTCCTCTGGTCCTCCTGAGGAAGCAGGCAGAAAGGGAGGGGCAAGATGTCCTTTTTCCTTCTCAGTTTGCTAAGGTGAATTTTTCTTGGCCAGTGGCTATGTGAAAAACTAAACTAATAAAATACTCAGCAGCTAACACGTCCAGCCTAGGGATGAGGAGTTTTAAGTCTTGATCAACATTATCTTTTAGATAAAAAAGGCTTGAAGGCCAGGGATTTGGCTCAGTGGTGCCCGCGCCTACCTTAGTAAGCACAAGCTCCTGAGTTCATCCCTGGTACCAAAAACAAAACAAAAAAACACACCACAGAGGATAAAAGGGTACTTCCATGGATGAACTGTGTATCTTCTTGGTCTAGATTTGTATCTTCTTGGTCTAGATTTTAAACGTTTAACGCATTCAGGGTTATACACATGGTTCTTTAGGTAAGATTCATGTAGTTGATTTGTAACCAGCAGTCTGAATGTATCCCAGACCTTTAGAAGGCTTGGAAAAGCTTTTTGAGATAGTGATTTAGTTTTTTAGGAGAAAAAAAACACTCCTTTGGAAATTAATTAAATTAACCCAACCATATTTCAAAAAATAATAAGTGGATTCAAAAGGCCTGTGCTGAGGCAGGAGACTGACTTTGAGTTTGAGGCCAGCTTGGACTACATAGTTCAGGGCTAGCCTGAACTACATAGCAAGACCCTGTCTCACAAAAAAGCACCAAACTAGCAACATGTAGAAGTCTAAATTATTTAGAGGGATACTTTGAATGTTCCTATTTTGCACCCTCTCGGGGTTCACTGTACACTTCGGTTTGGATGAGAAGTTTACACACCCACACACAGCCAACTACTGGGGATTAAACCCAGGACCTTCATACTGAGCTTCAAGCCCAGCTCGTTTTTAATTTTAATTTTGTATTTTGAGGCAGGGTTTCACTAAGTGGCTAATTTGTCCAAGCCGGGCTCAGACTTGGGATCTTCCTGTCTCATCTTTTCAGAGTGCAGGTTTGCACCACCACATGTGACCGGATGAAAATTTGAATTTAAAGAAATCTTATCTCGTCGCTTCTCGGCCTTTTGGCTAAGATAAGAAATCTATCACTGTTTAAGTTTGTACCAGTTAACATTTTCACAGCTGTATCTTCCAGGTATGAGTGAATGTGGTATTCCCTCTATCCCTGTACTGCCAAATTTGGCAGTGCTTCATTCACTCCTGTGGCAGCTCATATATATACAAATGGTGTTTGCTGAAGAATTAACATGCATAAACATAAGTGCCAGTGTGTGGTGATAGGCTCTGCGTTGACCTTTTCCCCTCCAGGGCAGTGTTGTACAGTCTAGGTCAGTGATGGCAAACCTTTTATAGAGCTTTCAGTGGTCACAAACATCCAGCCGTGTCATGGTGTGCCGCAGGTTTGCACTCACTGGTCTAGGGCTTAGGCCGTTCTGAGAACTGTTGTAAACCAGCCACGGGCCACTAAGGAAATGCACATAAGGCCATATGAGTGTATGCAGTATGTATTGGAGGACTGCAGAAAAGTGTTATATTCATTTGCAGAGTTTAAGCTTTTAAACTCAACAGCTATGAAAAATGTGACCCATTAGATTTTCAGACTGATGAGGGTGGGATTTGTGAATGAGTGAATTCTGTCTTGAGTCTTGGAAACTTGCACTCTTGGTTCGCTGTGGGCCCTTTCCCTGACCTTCTTAGTCATGTTTGCATCAATGTTGTTAGATAGTTTGTAAATAAAAGAATAGGCTATATAATAGAGACAAGAACACTTGAAATTTTACTTTTAAAAAAAATCTATAGCTCTACATATATATATATATATATTTCATTATATCACCTGACAGATTTCTTCTACACCGTGTGGAGATCGTTTTATACCACAGATTATTTTTATAAAGTCTAGTGAGTTTGAATAAGAGTGCTTTTGTAATCAGAGCTAGTGAGCTTTACCTTTCAGGATAACTGTACACTGGAAGTGTGAGTGGTGTGGAACTCAGTGCTGGCACAGATTCTTATGTACACTGGCAGCCTGCGGTCTGTTTGTAAGGCTCTTTTGGCCAAACTCTACTTGGGGTGGCGTAGGACAGCTGTGCTCCGGCTTGACTACTCACGGATTAGGAAGAAAAGGGCTGAGAGAGCAAAGAGAGGGTCTGCATGTGTTTCACATTTGTACTTCCTCCTGAGATTTCCTTTTGAACGAAGAGTTCTGAGGTTAACAATGCATTTGTAAGCACCTCTCACAGAATATAATTGCATGAGCGGGTTTGAGGGGAACAAACTGTATGGGGGTACAGATTGGGGTAGGACAGGACTAGAATAGGTTATGAAGCCTTTGAAATGCGGATTTTGTTTCAAGTTCCACCAAACAGAATTATCTAGGACCAGATTTTCCAGTTGAGTACTTCTTCAGAAACAGGGGTGGGGCCCTGTGGACACTGATCGGTTATACAGAGACCTGCCAGGTATGTACGTGTCTCCAGTGATAGGGCTGTTTTGGAGATGAGAGTGGTGGGGCTGGCTCGCCGCTTTAGTCAGTCTGATCAGCCAGGAGCCCAATACAGAGAACACCCTTCAAGTGTCCACAGAGGGCCCTGCAGAGGTCAGCGTCACTGCTGTTGTGGGGGAGGTGGTCTACACGTTAGCCTTTTTTATTTCCAGATGGTAGATGGTTGCTTGGGGGGAACTCTTGAGGGGACAAGGGGAAATGAATAATTAAGCTAAATTAAAGTACTACCTGAGGCTCAGGTGAAGGCCTATCCCCCATGTTCTGCCTGCTGGTTTCAGGCTATGGCTTCCAGAGGGACGCTGGATGTAGTATTGTTAAGAGATTCCTTTGTGTCATTTTAAACCACCTGTACTTTTTCATTGTACTTTAGAGTATACTGTTACATTTCACCCCTTTTAATACTGGAATCAACCTAGTTCTGGATCTAGCACTCCAGGAATCAGCCCATTACTATTTTTCTGTTCTCCATAAAAGAACACTTCTCTGCTCTCCAGCCACTTGTCTTGGAATGTAATTCTGTTGTGCCTTTGTTTTTGTCTCCCTCCTCCCCTCAAAAGCAACTGCTGTAAGCTTTTTTCCTACTTGTCTTTTCTAGCCCCAGGCCCCTTACCTTCTTCCTTTTTCCCAGCTCTAATTTCTGGATACACTTCTGTGATTCAGCTATTTTAAGAACGAGTTTACCTCAGACCTCAAGTTGAACAGTGTCACTATCTGGGTCCTCTTGATACTGCAGACTTTTACATGCAGGAACCCTGCCCGTGGAGGCACTTGTTTCAAAGCAGAACTCTTCCCAAGGACTGACCCATGAGCTTCTGGCAAGCTTATCCTAGTGCTGTGGTTGGGGCGCCCTGGAGCGTCGTCTGAGTGGTGCTCCTCTGCATCCGGCCATTTTCAGTATTCTCCCATGTGTCTGAATAGGCAAAACAACTTGACTGGCGAGTCTTACATGCATATTAGTTCCAAAGATGAGCTCTTTATAACGTATTTCCAGTCACTAAAGCTCAAATGTCAAACATTCCTTTAAATGGCAGGATAAAAACCCACCATCCACCACAGTGCATTTTCGGAAGATGTCTGTAGCATATGTTGCTGTGAAATTAGGCCTTGTGGGATATGGCTGTTTGTCATTATGATGTATTTTAAATAAATAAATATATATATATATATATATTTTTAAAGAGCCTTTTTTACCAGTTCAAAAAGCTTAATTAACCAGCAGTCACACCTGAATTTTTGTCTCTGAGGCATAGATGGCAGACCAAGATTAAAAGTAGTAACTCAATCATGTGAGCCACCTGCGTGGGTCATCCCGCTGTCCTTGGACACTGAGGGCTGTTTCCAGCAGGCCCTGGCTCAGCCTTCTGAGTGTTTGTATCTGCCCTGTTCAGTGGACTGTCGACTTCAGTCCCTGCAAGTGCTTTAGCCCAAGTGGGGTTTTCTCAGAGCACTGCCACAAGTTAAGTGTATGTTTAGCCAAATAATTTCTCCATAAGGGAAAATGCACTTATCCAAATTTTACCAACAATGGCAGAGATGAGAGTAGAAAAGATTAGGTAGCATCTGAGTTTTAATTTGAAAAGCATCGAAGTCATTGTCAGAGGCCACCTGAAACAAGTGATAGTTGGAGATCCTTCAGGAGAACCCACTGGCAATGCTAAGACTACCAGCGAGGGGATCAGTTGTTAAAATGACAGTGACTTTTTCCCCTCATTTTTTTTCTAGAATTCTGTAAAAATTCAAAGAAAGCTGAGTAGTACTTGAGAATGGAAGGAGAGGTTTACCACAGATGAGAAACATGTTTCTATATTTCAGTTCCACACCACAAACCCACACACTGCCATTTTTCAACTGTACAAAAGGATCTGCTTATGAATTTGACGTGCTCTTAATGGTAACGGCAAAGGCCAAAGTTTCCACCTGTTAATATTTTCCACATTTGTCCTTGATCCTGAATAACTTCATGCAGTACTGTAAATTTAACTTACATCGAGTTTGATGTCAATTCTTACAAAGAGAGCTTTCTGCATGTAATAGACATTAAGTTAAAGAACACAGCAGAGTAGAAAATGTGCTGAAACAGTTTTAAATCAACAGAAAATGTCACCTTTTATTTAACATCTTCTATATCAGTTTTACCAGCTACTTCTAAATTTGTACATTATTTGTAAGGAAAAGAAGGAAAACCCTAAGACTTGTCTAACTTAGTGGGGAATGCGTGTGTTGGGTTTAGGATGGGTAGCTAAGTCTTTCTGAGCTGTGTTATCCAACTTGTACATACAAACTGTAATTAGAAGTTTGGATTCACCAGTTTCTCACAGTTAAAATGAGGAGTAATCAGAAACTCTGGAATTGTGACTAGTATATGATTTAAGGCTGTAGAAGTGAGGAAGCTCTTGCAAGTAATAAAACTAGACTCCTAGTTTTTGGCTCAAAATCAATAAGTACTGTTTGTATACCAGGATATGTGAGATGTAAATGTAGTAGGTCACTTTTCACCCTTGTAGCTATAAAATAAAAATTTTGTAGAACAGAAATAGCTTGTACTACTGAATTGACAATTTATTAAAGTATCCTGTTTTAAAATACACACACACACACACACACACACATACACACACACAGAGTTAAGCTTGTTGCTGTTACCTTGTCTGGATTTGTAAAGTATGCCACATAAATATATAGTTTTGCGCAC
>NW_022900936.1:69804422-69842431 GCF_012274545.1 Fukomys damarensis | reverse complement strand
TTGCACATTGCACACACACACACACACACGTAAAATGGCCTGAGGCAGACATCTATGTAATTACAGTTGCAAAATGAAAACATTTTGGAAAGAACATTGTATCATAGTTCATTCATTTGCAGTGGCTCTTTGTTCCTTTTTACTGTGGTAATTTTAGAAATGAGTGTCAAGTTTGAAATTAGATCTGCTAAGTTGGGGTTTTGCTGCTTAAACTCTGCACTGGGTCCTCAAACCGATGTGAATGTAGCTTTTCTCCCCTGTGTGAAGAAGCAGCCACACTCCCAACAAATAGGAGGAAAAATCTAGAATTATTTCAAGTTTTATCTTTTTGTATATGAAAATAAAATAATCATAATAAAACAACTTTGTTGTCTTTTTTTTTTTGGTTACTGGGATTGAACTCGGGACCTTGTGCTTGCGAGGCAGGCAGTGGAACCACAGCTAAATCCCCAGCCCTGTTGTCTCTCTTAGTCACATGGTAGTGGATTGTAGTTTCATTTCACTGGAATTTGGAAAATATATAATTTCCATGTTTGTTGGGCTCGCTGGAGTCAGCCTATGAGTTCTTGCTTAGTACACATGTGGCTGTTAATAGTAGAGGGCCTACTCCACCATTATCTTGTGGCCTAGAGCCATTGCGGTTCTCCATTTCTGCCATTCAGGTGGCCAGGGCCTATACAGGAACATGATGGGACTCTGGGTAAGTTCCTGCAGAGCAGAGGTGTGTTTTCCAAATCTCGAAAAAGCCAACCTCCGTCCTGAGAAGTATTTTTGTAAGGGAACAGAAAAGCCTTGTAAACAAGTTGTATGGCGAATTTACAGAATGCAAACTTTGCCATTCCCAAACTTGGTTATATATTGGGGTTACTTTCTGAGATATTAAAAAATTTGCTTATGAGGCCCCACTCCAGACCTTGAATTAGCAAACCTAGTCTCCTATTTAGGAGGTCTTGACTTAATCTCACTAAATGGAAACATGGTTCTTTGATAAAATAAGGATGGTCTCTACTACCTAACCAAGAAAATGAAAGTCTCAGAAATCACCGGATGCTCCTGTGGAAAGAGTTGGAGGCTTAAGACAAACACTTGCCTAAGTGGAGAAGCATCATCTTTGAATCTTCCTTTTGTCAAATTTAATGCTGTACCAGGGATCAAACTCAGGACCTTGCACTTGTGAGGCAGGCGTGGTACCACTGAGCTAAATCCCCAGCCCTAAAACTTCCCTTTTAATTCAGCCTTTATGAGAATCTGCAACCTGCTTGAAACTGCTGGAAAAAAAATTTCTGATCTAGGTTCTCTATTTAGGGACCACTTACTCATCCTTATAGCCCATTTTGGTTTTTCAGATTTTGAAAGTCCATTTTTTCTTTCATGAGTCCCCCTAATGAACATAGAGGAAAGGAGGGCAAAGAGTTGTGTTTTTTTTGGTACCAGGGATTGAACTCGGGACTTTGTGTTTGGGAGCCAGGTGGTGACATCGCTGAGCTAAATCCCTGGCCCATAATTACGGTTGATATTTTTAATAGAAGATCTTGGAGCTGTAAAAGCTGTAAGATTGCCCCCTAGGACTCATTTGCTCACATTTTTCCTTTAGCAAAGGAATTGTTGTACCAAAGGAAATTTGGCAGAGAAGTAAGTTTAGAAAAGCAGGCTGGCTGAGTGAGTTGAGCAAGTAGATAGAGGGTTCAGGGTCCATTTGATTTGCCCTCCCATCCCTAAAGCACTAGCATGGAGCACTAGGGTTTCACCGGTTAGTTTTTAAACTCATCTGATAACTTCATTTTATAGGGAGGCAAAAAGGCACATGGGGAATTTCACTACCTAAAGGCAGGAGCCCTTCTAATTCTTAGGGTCAACAAGTGGGATACACTATGATTCCAGTACTGGATTTAGATCGTGCAGACATCATCTGTGATCTCTCTCTTCAGCAATTAGTACAGTGCCTTGCACTTGGGGCCTTTGGAAAATGTTTAAGTGACCATATTTAATAAATTTGGCCAGATAGGGGGGATTTAGCTTAGTGGCACTGTGCCTGCCTCGAAAGCACAAGGTCCTGAGTTTGATCCCTGGTATGAAATGAAATAAATTTGGCAGAAACTGCCAAAGTAGTCTCAAAGTCTACAGGTACAAGTGTTGTATTTTCAGAACCCACAGTTGCAAGTGACAGAAACCATTGGACAAGCTCTATCACTGAGTTTGAGGCCACCTTGGGCTACAGGGTGAGAGACCCTGTCTCAAAAAACAAAAACAAGTAATTGGGCAAAAAAGGGGGCTCTAGTGAAAAGATCTTGGGAATTGGCTAGCCAAGTCTCGGGAAGGGTAGCATGAGCTTCAGAAGACTAGAAGCTGGGGTCATGACATTACAGCATTGCAGGCCACCTTCACTTTTTTTGGGAGGGGGGCGGGTCTCTATATTTAGTTCCAGCTAAACTTAGACTCGCGATACAGCTCAGGTTGGCCTCCAACTTGTGATCCTCCTGCCTCCGCTTCTCAAGTATTGGGATTACAAGTGTGTGCCACCATGCCCAGATACCTCCTCCTTTTGTTAGTAGTTCTTTCCTTGTTGCTCAGCATCACACCAGTGCTTCTGTTCCTTTGTCTTCTTAGTGGGAAAGGAGGTGTCAGTGTTGCTACAGTCTGCTAAGTTACAGCTTTGCTCTCCATAGCGCTGGATCCAAAATTCCTAGAAACGAGTCTGGTTCACATAGTTCAACCAGTCAGGGTCAGTGAGTGACCCAGGGAATTATTCAACATGACTTTATAAGAGATAGTCCTGGGGAGGGAGGCAGCCTCCTGTTTGAGGCTCTCAAAACAATCTGTGCACTTCTTTAGTTGGATGTTAGAAATGGCCTCCTGCTGAGTGACCACCATCTAGGTAAAAAGTATTGGTAAGAAATAGAAACTTGAAGATTTTGCAGAGAACTAAATCCACATGGGAAGCTGGAGATTGTGCTGCAAAATGAAGGACATTCATCAAATTGTATAATTGATATTGTGAAATAGGAAGAAAGGGCTAAAGGAGCAGGGGAAGTGGGAAGGGTAGGGGAAGGGAAAGAAGGGAAAAGGAAATGAGAAAAGGAAAAAAATGGAAACAAAGTCTTTGTAAATAGGGAAGGGTGGAGGGGTTGAAGGGAGGGCAGGGGAATGGGGAAAAATACGAACCAGGATACATCATGTAAAGGTACAAGATCCCAATGAATGTAATACTGTATACCTAAAAAGTACCAATAAACAAACAAAAAATGGACATTCATGAGTGGGAGTTCATGAACTATATGTGATAAAATTAATTTTTAATTTATTTAATGTTACAGTAAAACACATGACCATTAGCCCCACTCGAAGAATACTCCCCATTGCTTCAAGCATGCCCAGTGTACCTGCCACTTTGTGAAGCAGTTCTGGAGCACTCTTTTGTGAGTGTCTTTAGTTGCACTGTTGTGGCTGCCTTGATTCAAAATGTTTAGCTTGCACAGTCAGCCCCAGAAGTTGTATGATGCCAGATTTGGTGCCCAATTCTGTGCCAGAGCAAGTGAATAAGGTCGATGAGGACCTTATTTAAAAGTCAATGTTTTTGACAGAAATTGTCATAAATGGTTGATCAGTGAAGGATGATAAAAAGTGTAGTGAATGTTTAAAGTTTATTACAGTAAGACTCATCATTAATCGTACTAAAAATACCCCCCCTCACACACACACACACACACACACACACACACACAAATACCCTGTCTCAAATATTTTAAAAGGGGCTGGCCATGTACTATATAGTTCAACATGAAGGGGTTCAATTCCAGAGACGCACAAATTTTGGAGTCAGATCTGAGTTGGAATCTCTGTTCTGGGGGCCTTAGTGGACCATATAGCAGTGTTCACTCTCCTAACAAACGATCTCAGGATTATATATGCACACCATTGGCCCCCAAGACGGCCTTACTCAACTCATGAGGCTCAGTGGACCGCCTATGGGTGCGGGGAGCGCCTGGTCCACCAGGGGGCACGCTAGGCACTCAGCTGCGAGGGTGTGGGAGGGGGCTCAGGACCAGCTGCTTCAAGTTGCGCATGTGTGTCAAGGTCTCGAGGCGGTGATTAGCTTTCACGCTCCGGGTCGGCGCGCGCACGCGCAGCGGCGGAAGGCCGGGTTTCTAGAGTGCGATGGCTGTCAAGGGTTTTGCTTTACGCCTCAGAGGCTCCCGGCGTTTTCTGAGTGGCTTTGTGGCCGGGGCTGCAGTGGGCGCCGCGGGAACGGGACTGATGGCGCTACAGTTCTTCCGGAGTGAGGACGCGGAGCCAGCGTTGACGGCCAGGGAGCCGGACGGTAGGTGTGTGGGCCGAGCTCCGCCGCCCACCCTGAGGTTGCTGCCTGTGTGCTCCGCGGGGTCGTCGGCCCCTAGCGCGGTGTTAGCGGCGGAGCGGCCGGCCTCGCTGTCCTCGATCCTGTCTGCCTTTCCTTCTTCAGAGTCTCACCCTCAGGTTCCGGGGGAGACCGGAGGAGTGAGCACACGCCTGTTTCCGGACCTGCTGATTCTCGCGCGCGAACTTGCAGCGCTGGTTGCAAACTGGAGGAGGCATCCCGGGAGGGTTTCCTCGGCACCGACTCGCTGTTAAGTGTGTGCCTGGTTCCGCCTCCTGGGAAAAACAGCTCCACATTTACTGTTTTGCTGCAGCGCACATCTCCGTGCTTCGGTACCAGAGCCTTGAGGAGGTCTGCTAATGATGATCCTTTAAAAACTTAAACTAAGACTGTCGCTTGACCCTGCACTCAGTCTTAAGCCATAAGGATGTAGGTTCTTTTTCATCCAGTCATCTCAATGATTTCTAGTAATGACTTTTTTCCTGTGAGGGCTGTTTTTGTATAGATATTGTGTGTGTGTGTGTGTGTGTGTGTGTGAGAGAGAGAGAGAGAGAGAGAGAGAGAGAGAGAGAGAGATTTGGAAATGTGTGAAAGACCAACGATCAAGTCCTTATTTATTTGTTTTTATTTTATTTTATTTTTTCCATACTGGAGATTGAGTCCAAGGTATTTGTGCTGAGCTACATCCCCAGCCCTTTTAATTTCATTTGAAAAATTTTGAGACAGGATCTTACTAAATTGCTAAATCGCCCAACCTGGGCTTGAAATTGCAATTGCCCTGCCTCAGTTTCCCAAGAGTGCTGGGATTACAAACAATTGGGCCACCACACCTAGCAAGATCAGGTCCTTATTTACTTTTGGTGCTGCAGATCGAACCCAGGGTCTCGTGCACATGTACTCACTGGTTCTTATTTAAAAGTTAATGCAAAAAAAAAAAAAAAGTTAATGCAGTAGCTGTACTTTTTTCATGATATAACTATGCTACCGACTATAGGCAAAACCAGTACGTTTCCAGACTCTTCTTTGACTTTCTAAATAATTGCAAAAATGAGATCTCTTGATTAGACTTTTGAGCTGGTTCTTTGTAAATCTCACCCCTTTGCTTATAATCTTTTGTTTTTAATGAGTCACTAATTATTTCTTGGTTTTTGTCCCCGCTTCTCCTTTCTTGTTTTTAATTTTAGGATCTGAAGAAAAGGCTGTTTTGGAACAATTTGGATTCCCTTTAACTGGAACAGAGACCAGATGTTACACTAATCATGCGCTGTCTTATGATCAGGCAAAGCGAGTACCTAGATGGGTTCTTGAACATATATCTAAAAGCAAGATCATGGGTAGGTGGTTAAAAGGAAATTGAAGTAATGGTATTGATGAAAGATGTTTCCAATTTAGAACAAAGAGGATTATTTATAATATTATCTACCTTTTCCACACCATATGTAAGAAATGATACTTTTTTTTTTGGTATCGGGGATTGAACGCAGAACATTGCTCTGGCGAGGCAGGCAGTGGCACCACTGAGCTAAATCCCTGGCCCAGGAAACAGTACCTGTAAGGCTCATTGATTAAATGGACATTTCTTGGCCCTTCCCAGCTATTTTGGGTGTGAGAGGATCTGCAGTTCAACACTTGGATTGAGTGGCTCTGTCATCAGTATTATTATAATGAACATCATTCATTTTTTACTTCAACAAATATATTTTTTTCAGCTTTAATTGAGTTTATTGGTATATTTTAGGGATACAGTACAGTTACATTCATTGTTGGGATCTTGTACCTCTACATGACAAGTCTTGGTTCTCATTTTTTCCCCTTGTCCCTGCCCTCCCTTTACCCCCTTCTCCCTCCTCAACTACAAACACTTTATTTCCATCTTTTCATTATCTCACATTTTTTTCTTTTCCCTTATTACCCTTTCCCTACACATCCCACCTTCCCTACACCTTTAGCTCCTTTCTTCCCATTTTTAAATGTCAGTAATCTTATTAGGATCTTCTGTATTATTGCAGATTATTCACACCAGAGAGACTATTCGGTATTTACACATGTGTGCCTTATTTATTTCACTTAGGAGTATATCTTCAATATGTATCCATTTTCCTATGAATGAATCTATTTTCTCGTTCTTTACGGCTGAGTAATATTCCATTTTATAGAAAAACCACATCTTCTTTATCCAGTTTCCAACGGATGGGCAAATGGGCTGTTTCCAAGTTTTAGCTATTACAAACTGTGCCGCTATAAACATGGGTGCGCATACTTCTCTGTGATATGATTCTTTTAGTTCTTTTGGAAAGATACCCAGCAGAGGGATGGCTGGGTCAAATGGAACCTCCAGTCCAAGCTCTTTGAGGTATCTCCATATTGATTTCCATAGTGGTTGCACCAGTCTGCACTCCCACCAACAATGGAGAAGGGTTCCTTTCTCCCCACAACCCCGCCAACATTTGTTATTATGTGATTTCTTGATAGCAGCCATTCTTTGTGGGGTGAGGTGGAATCTCAATGTTTTCATCTGCATCTCTCGAATGATCAGTGATGTGGAACATTTTTTCATATGTTTACTTGCTGCTTTTACTGCTTTGAGAAATGTCTGTTCATTTTGGATGCCCATTTTTGAATCAGGTCTTTATTTGGGGGGGCTGATTGTTTTGAGTTCTTTATATATCCTTGATAATAGTCCTTTGTCTGAGGAACAGCTGGTAAAAAGTTTTTCCCACATTGTAGATTGTCTCTTAGTTCTGCTAATGGTTTCTTTGGCAATACAGAAGCTTTTTAATAAGATGGGATCCCAATTGTTGATTCTATCTGCTAGTTCCCGTGCTACTGAGGATTTGTTCATAAAGTCTTTTCCTATACCAATGTCTTCCAGAGTTCTGCCTAACTTACTTTCCAGCAAGTTTAATGTTTCTGTTTTAATATTTGGATCTTTAATCCATTTGGATTTTAATTTAGTGCATGGTGAAAGATAAGGGTCTAGTTTTAATCTGTGGCAGGTTGACATCCAGTTTTTCCAACACCATTTATTAAAGAGGCTGTCTTTCCTCCGCTGAGGATGGTCAGCTCCTTTGTCAAAGATGAGGTAGCTGAGTACATCTGGGTTTGTTTTTGTGTCTTCCAGTCTGTTCCACTGATCCTCAGGCCTATTTCTTTGCCAGTACCATGCTGTTTTTATCACAGTGGCTTTGTAGTATAGTTTCAAATTGGGAATTGTTATACCTGATGCCTTGTGTCTGTTGCCTATGATGGCTTTTGCTATTCCAGGTCTCCTATGGTTCCAAATGAGTTTTTGTATTCTTTTTTCTAGTTCTGTGAAATATAGTGTTGGAATTTCAATTGGCATTGCATTGAATGTATATAGAAGTTTTGGTAGTATGGCTATTTTCACTATGTTGATTCTTCCTACCCAGGAGCAGGGGATATCTTTCCATTTTTTTATATCCTCTTCAATTTCTTTTTTCAGAATGCTGTAGTTTTCAGTGTAGAGATCTTTTGCTTCTTTTGTTAGGTTGATTCCTAGATACTTCATTTTTTTGGATGCTATTGTAAAAGGAATTTTTTTCCTTATTTCTCTCTCAGTGAGTCTGTTATTTGTGTATAAGAAGGCTGTTGATTTTTGGGTGTTCACCTTATATCCAGATACTCTACTGAATCTGTCAATTAAGTCTAGAAGTCTTTTGGTGGAGTTTTTTGGGTCTTCAATGTAGAGTATCATATCATCAGCAAATAATGACAGTTTAACTTCTTCCTTTCCTATCTTTACTGCTTTAATTTCTTTCTCTTGTCTAATTGCTGTGGCTAATGTTTCCAGAACTATATTGAAGAGGAGTGGTGATAATGGGCATCCTTGTCTTGTTCCTGATTTTAACATGAAGGTTTTCAGTTTTTGGCCATTTAATATGATGTTGGCTGTTGGTTTTTCATAGGTAGCCTTTATTAAGTTGAGGTATAGACCATCTATTCCAATTTTTTGCAGGGTTTTTATCATGAATGGGTGTTGAATTTTATCAAATGCTATTTCTGCATCTATTGAGAGGATCATATGGTTTTTTTCCTTGACTTTGTTAATATAATGTATTACATTTATTGACTTTCGTATGTTGAACCACCCTTGCATCTCTGGAATAAATTCGACTTGGTCAGGATGGATGATCTTCTTGATAATCCTCTGTATTCTGTTTGCTAATATCTTATTAAGGATTTTTGCATCTATATTCATTAAAGAGATTGGCCTGTAGTTCTCTTTTTTAGTTGTATCTTTCCCTGGTTTGGGAATCGAAGTGATACTTGCTTCCAGGAATGAATTTGGAAGTATAGCTTCCCTTTCAATTTCAATGAAAAGTTTGAAGAGTAATGGCAGTAGTTCTTCTCTAAATGTGTTGTAAAATTCAGCAGTGAATCCATCAGGGCCTGGGCTTTTCTTACTTCAACAAATATTTTTAATGCTTACTATGAACCTGGTCCTGTCCTAAGCCTCGGGTATATAACTGTGACCAGAGTATGTGGTCTCTAACCCCACGACACATATTAAACAAGTAATCACGAACATATAATTAATTGTAACTCTTCTGAAGGAAGAAAATATAAGTTAGTAGAATTAAGGAACAGTAAAGAGCACAAAGACATTACAGTAGAAGAACATGACTTTGATTAGTGCAACCTCTCTGAGAAAGTAGAGTGAAGGGTGACTGGCAGGATCTTGATATGGGTTTGATGCGCTGTGGTATGTGGTGTGGATCATTCTTGGCAGAAGGAAGCACAGCTGTGTCTTTGAGGGCCCCAAAGAGGGGAAGAGTTTGTTCCTCTAGGGAATGAAAACGCTGCACCCTAATTGGAGCAGGTTGAATGTGACATGAAGTAAGGGCAGAGCGGTAGGCAGGTACATAAATCTGTTCATGTGTCCTTGCATCAGAAGATTCCTTTAATTAAAATGACCAGTTCACAATTAGGTTCAAATTGATTTCTTCCAGTTTACATTCCAACTGTCACTGTTTGTCCTACTCCTCACCCACATCTGTGCTGAGTGCTACTACTAAGCTTTACCACTTTAATAGGTGATTTTACTAGTGTTTATTGGTCATCAATGATTGGTAACATTTTGTGAATTATTTTTTCTCTGTAAATTATTCTTTACCCATTTTCAGTTGGGATAATCATTTTTGAGTTGATTTGTATGACCTCTGTGGTATGTTAAGGATTTTACCTTTTGTCATATTTGTTTTGTTCCCATTTTGTTATTTGCCTTTAAATTTGCTTTGTGGACCATCTACTACTTCTGTTTTGGTTTAAAATGTGTGCTAAGTCTATAATATTAAAATGCTGATACTAAATGATTGTGTGCCATTCTAGGATACACAACGGTATAGCAGGAAGCTGGAAGTGTACTTGTTGCTAAAGGGATTCTGATGAATTATAGTGGAAATTGAAAGTTGATTATAAATTTACATCAAGAGAAACTCATTGATTTCTCAAATTTGAGAACTTTTTAAAAAGAGAGAAATGTTCCCAAAGTAGAAGGAATTTCAACTTTACTAATTTTATGTTGTTATTAAGCTAACACTTTGAGACCCATATAAGAAGCAGAGTGATTTATGTTGTAAATTCCATGCGTTGTATGCTTTTGAATTGGTAAAATAGAGCCAATCAATATTATTGAAAATATGAAGCAGTGTACTGGGTGTTACTTCACTTTGATATAAAGACTCTTCCATATTTAATATGGACAGACAGTTATCCAGACTAACTCTCCTATTGAAAGTAACAAATAGTTAGTAGCAGTTTATAAAAATATTTTTTAAAAAATGTGGTGAAGAGTATAGTGGACACTTGCCAAGGCGGTATTTGGGGCAAAGCCAGAAACCAGAGCTGTAAAGCCAGTCCTGGCAATTTGCCTGATTTTGCAGCCTTTTAGGGTGAGAAGGATTGGAGAAAGGACTTAGACTCCCCCAAGTAGGTTGTCTTCTAGTAGACCCTCTCCAAACTAACTTGGAACCCAAGAAGACTGACCTCAGGGGGAGGAGTGAATTGGAACTCACCTGCTTACACACTGGGAATGTGCAGAGAAGGTTTTCTTGGGGTGAGCAGAGAGGCCTCAAAATGCAAATCTAAAGCACAATCCATAGACACGGAGGCCCCGAGTGGCTAGCTTGCAGACTTTACCCAAATCCACACAGCATGTGTGGGTCCAAGAGCCTTAATCCCCTGCATATGGTCCTCCAGTGGTGATGCTGCTCTGTGCCTGTTTTTGTTTTTGTTTTTTGTTTTTTGGTACCAGGGTTCAAACTTGACCTTACGCTTGCAAGGCAAGCACAGTACCACTGAGCTAAATCCCCCTCCCCTTTTATTTTTTTTTGATACAGGGTCTCACTCTGTAGTTTAGGCTGGCTTCGAACTCACTCTGTAGCTCATGCTGGACTCAAACTCAGTGTGATCCTCCTTCAGTCTCCCACATGCTGGGATCACAGGCGTGCGCCAGCACACTGGGCTCTACTCTGTACCTGATAGAAGCAAATTCATTTGTTTTCCCAAGGATGACATCTTAGGCCTTTGGAAAACTTCATAAGTGAGTTTCAAGGGCAGTGAGCACCAGGTGCAGATAACTAGGTATGTAAGAAGCAATTCCAAGGTTAGTGACACTACGCAGTTTTGATAATTCTTCGGTGGCACCAGTTTTTTTCCCTTTATGAAGTGTTTCTAAAATGCTTGCTATTGGATACTTTACTTTAGATCTGGGCACTGATAACTTTAAAATCTCTTGGTTCCGTGAAATGACATTGGATGCAGAACTTTGTTGGTCTCCACTATACACACACACACACACACACACACACACTCCTGTGCTGGGGGTTGAAACCCAGTGCACTTGCACTGAGCCACATCCCTAGCCCTTTCTTTCAGTTATTTTTCTTTTTGGAGACTGAATCCTACTGAATCTCTAGGTTGCCCAGGCTGGGCTGGAAATTGTGATCCTCCTGCCCAGCCTCCCAGAACGCTGAGATTATAGGCATGTATTACCATTCCTGGCCAACACAAGAGCAGTAGTCCCAGCAATATACTGTTCGCTCTCATAGTTTCTGAAGTTTAACAAGGTCTGACTTTATGATGATGGAAAATAGAGTGTTGGGATCTGCTCATGTCCTTTATGGCAAACCATTCTGGAAGTATCAGAAAATGAGTAAAAATTGGAATTTCTTTTCTCCTGTGTAATACTGGATGGAGCTCCTAACTTAAATGTTTTGTCATGATTTAAGAGGCATTGAGCAGGATGTCAGAGACACTCACCCCCAGGCTATGCCTGCCCAGAACAAAGTGTTTCGTGTCTATATTTATGCATTATTTCAGTACATATAAGTTTCTCAGAATATAATTTTAAACAATACAATATATGGGTGTCTTTTTGAAAAACAAATTTATTTAGTAGCTAAAGTTTTTATGCATCTTAGCCATTTGATTATTGTTTTACATAAATATATTCAGAGTAGTATGTCTTTAACCGAAAATACCAGAATGAAAATTATATGATAGACCAGGCTTTTCTAAATTCAGATGAAGTATCTGAACTATGCCAGGAACTTGAGACATGCAGTCCTTAGTACTAGCTGCTCCAAGAGATACCAGCTAGTAGCAGCCAGTTTACCTCACCTAGAGAACTGGGAGGGATATCGATCCACGATAATATTCCCATTTTGTGTGTTTTCTTCAGGTGATGCAGACAGAAGACATTGTAAATTCAAGCCTGACCCCAGTGTCCCTCCAGCATTCAGTGCCTGCAATGAGGACTATGTTGGAAGTGGCTGGTCACGAGGACACATGGCTCCGGCAGGAAATAACAAATTTTCAAGTGTAGGCATATTTTTGGGAGGGATGGGACAGGGCTGATACGTGTGCCATGGGACCTGGAGATTACAAATCTAGGATCCAAATTTTAAAAACATGAGAATTTTCATTCTTTGTTTTTTATTTTTCTTTTGACTTCTCTTTCTCCTTTTCTTAGCAGATACTGAATTATTTTTATTTTTAATTCAGTTTTACTTTTTTGATTTGTTTGTTTGAGACAGGATCTCACTATGTAGTCCAGGCTGGCCTCAAACTTGCATTGATCCTCCTGCCTCAGCCTCCTGAGTGCTGGGATTATAGGTGTGCAACACCACACCTGGCCTGAGGAAAACCAAATGTTATGTAGAAGGGAACTAAAAAGCTACTGAGATACTGAGAATGCTGGGGCACGCCTATAATACTAGCACTTGAGAGCCCAGGTAGGAGGATCATTTGAAGGTTCAAGGCTAGTCTGGGCTCCCTAGTGAATTCAAGGCCAGCCTGAATTATAATAGCTAGACCCTGTCTTGAACAATACACAACAATAACAGCAACAAAAAGCCACAGGGTTTAAAGCTATTCATCTTTTTAAAAAATTATTATTTTTGCTGTTTATTTTTGTGGTATCTGGGTATTGAAGCCAGGGCCTCGTGTGCTAAGGCAAATGCTCTACCATTGCGCTATACCCCAAACCCCAACTCATTTATTTTTATTATGAAAAGTTTCAGACCTGTAGAAAAGTTGAAAAGATAAGATAGCAATCGTGTTTAGTACATTTACTCTACTTATGCATTGTATGTGTGTGTGTGTGTGTGTGTGTGTGTGTGTGTGTGTATGTATATATATATATTTTTTTGTACCGGGGATCGAACTCAGGTCCTTGCACTTGCATGGCAGGTGGCAGAACCACTGAGCTAAATCCCTGGCCCTCTATGTATGTATATGTTTTAAAACCATTGACAGAGTTGTAGACATCATAGCACTCTATTCCTAAATAGATTGCTCAGGAACATGTGTCACCTAAGAAGAGGGTGTCTGTATAGATGACAATATTATCATGCCAAGAAGTATGTATAGACATAGTTTTGTATATTTTCATAGAGTTATCTGAAATACAATTGATGGTAAGATTTCCCAAATTCCCAGTTATGTCCTGTACAGCTCTTTGGATCTGGGACCTAACTGTGAATTGCATATCTCTTTAGTCTCCTTTAATGTAGGATAATTTCCCTGCCAAAAAGGGGTTAAAGGAGGATTTTCATAAGATTGACATTCATGGTGTGAACTCTTGATGCTTGTCATTATCAAGACAGTGGTTCTCAGCCATGGATACTGATCACCTGGGGAAATGTGCAAAAACCCTCTACAGAAACGTGGAGATGGACCCAGGCATCAGTGAAACTCCCTAGGTTATACAGAACAAGCACTTTTCCTCTGCCACTTTTGAACTGATGTGCTTATACTCTACCTCTTAACATTCCTGAAAGTTGAATGTGTTTGAGAAATTCTTTGACAGAAGCTTAAAACCAGAATTTTCTCATAAGTCTTACATTGGAAACTAATTCTTAGAGTTTATAGTATAGATTTGAATTTTAGAAATGATAAGCTAGGGCCAGGGATGTGGCTCACCAGTACAGCACCTGCCTGGCAAGTGTGAGGCCCTGAGTTCAATTTTTGGTACCAAACAACAGTAAAGTGGGGGAAAAAAACGCCCCTTAAAAAAAATGATAAGCCAAAGTAAGCACACCAAAGTTAAAGTCCTACTTGGATAATAAGTCTTTCTGTCCCAGAGTACCTGTAGCTTTCATTTATCCAAAGAAGCACTGTAATCACTAATTGCCCAGAAGTAATGTGTGAATAAGGAACTAATTTTCCATGTTTGCTTTGTAAAGTATCTCAAAGGGGAGGATATTACAGTGTAAGTTACTGTTTTTATTTTGTTTCACAGAAAGCCATGGCTGAAACCTTTTACCTTTCTAATATTGTGCCTCAGAATTTTGATAATAATTCTGGATATTGGAACAGGTAAATTGTGAGAGTTTTTAAAATACATTCTATGGAAGATGCATTATGTGACAGGAAAATGTATTAGTGTATATCAGCTGGCTCTGTCTTTGTTCTTGAGATGCTAATCCTACTAAAAGCAAATATTTTAGGTCATTTTCTTTGCTAGATTTTTGGAAGTGTAGTCTGTGGGAGAACATTACGAAAGCCTGTTTTTTCTTTTTAATGTGTTTTGCTACTGTTCAAAAGTGAAGTTTTGAAAAACTACTCAAATTAATAATCCTGAGGCAGTAATGTCTTTTTTGAATGTGTCCAGAGAAGGCACCTAATTTTTTTTTCTTATATTCTGATGTTCCTGAGCTTTTAAGAAAAAGTGCTGGTACAGTTCATTGTAACCATTAACTAGGGTTTTTTGTTTTTTGTTTTTAATGGTCCTGGGGATTGATCCCAGGGCCTTTGCACTGAGTTACATCCCTATTCTTTTCAAAAAAAATATTGTTTTTGAGAAGGGTCTCACTAAGTCATTAAGTTGCCCATTCTGGACTCAAACTTGTAATCCTCCTCTTTATAGCTCCTATAGTGATGGGATTTTCGAAAGGCACTGTCGTCATGCCCAGCTCCATTAATTAGGTTTTGATAAAACCTAACTATAAAGTCATCTGAGTCAGGTGTGGTAGTACATGCCTGTATTCCCACAGTGTGGGTGACTGAGCCAGGAGGCTCTCTAGGAGTTGGAGGTGAGCCTGGTCTACATAGTTCAGGGCCAGCTTGAATTACATAGTGAGACCTTGTTTCAAATGACAAAACAAAACAAAAATCATCTGGACCTGCATTTTTCTGACCCTGTTAATAAGTCCTGTCAGGTTGTCTCTTTAAGCATCTAAAATTAGCACTGATGGAAGTTTTTTAGGTTATTGTATTTTCCTTATAGAGTTCTTCATGGTTTAAAGTAATTAAGAGAGCATCCCACACAAATAGTAGTTGTCAGTCATGGCTACATTTGTTTCGTCTGCATGCCTTCATTTTCCCCATTCAGGTTGCAGATATATTGTTTTATTCATAAATATTTCAATATATTTTTTGAAAATGAGCATTTTTTCAATTTTTATTTTTTAATAGTCTACATTTGCAGTACATAATGATCGCATTGTTCATGGGGAGTTGGTATGTATATGTAACACATCTCAATTCTTTTTTTATCCTCTCCCTCTCCCTTCTCTTCTTTCCATGTCTTAGTCTCCTTCCCATTTGCAAAAGATTCTTTTAAAAGTGGAGTCACTGAACTATTATGCCCCTAGAATAAGTAACAGTAATTCCTTATTACTAATGTTCAATAATCATGCTTCCTTGATTGTTCTTAATATTTTTTGATTGGTTGGTTTTAAATTAGGATTCACTCAAAGTCTATGCTTAGATTGGTTGATGTATTTCTTTAGTTCTTTTTAATTTGTCAATCTTTATTTATTTTTGCTAATTATTTTTTGGAGATTTGAGATCTTTTTCCTTTAGCGTTTCCATTCTGGATTTGTGGATTGGATACCTGTAGGCACATTCAACATTTTTTTCCCCAAGAGATGAATTTATGGGAGGAAAATTTTAGCTTGTAACTAGGCAGATGTACCATAATATAATTTGATTTTACATTTTAGGTAAGAGATTTGAGGAATGATAACAAGTATTCTCATTTGGAGAGTGCTTCCAACTGTACTATAAGAAAATGCATATATTGCTTCTCGGCCTTTTGGCTAAGGTCAAGTGAAGAAAATGCATATAAAACCACTTGCATTTTTATCTGGTGAATTTGAGAAAAAGTTTTAAAATTTATAAATTCCAGTGTTGTAAAATTGTTGCGTCATATTATGGAGCTTAGAGTGAATTTATATAATCCTATTAAAAGTATTTATTACAAGTTTTACATGTAATCAAGAGTCATTGAAGTATTTATTCAGTAATTTCAGCCCTTGAAATTTATCCTGAGAATCAACACAATATTGCATTATGGAGGAAATGATAAAATAAATGCAGTTGTCCTTTAGTAGCAATGAATGTTGGCATGATATGTAATTCTTGAAAAATATTTATTCAAAAACTATGGAATAGACTGTGGCAGGAGGTATTCTGGGATCAAACTCAGGGCCTTGTGCATGCAGGTTGGCTGCTCTTCCACTGAGCCAGGCCTCCAGTACTGAAAAATGCTGTAACAATTTCAGCTCTAAAATGTATAGTAAGTGTACACAAAGAAAAATGTAGATATGTTGTTTGTGTGATTTAAAAATTTTTTAGTAAAACTTTGGGAAAATTATTGTATCTATGTTTATGTTTTGTGTGATGTTTTTATTTAAATTAATTTCACAAATTTAGTATTCTTGATATCTTTCCTAGGGACTGTGATAGCTTGCCTCTTTTCTTTTCATGTCTGTCTTTGAAAATATTACACACTTTTGGATTTGTTTTCCAGAATAGAAATGTACTGTCGTGAACTGACAGAGAGGTTTGAAGATGTTTGGATAGTTTCGGGACCTTTGACCTTACCTCAGTCTAAAAGTGATGGAAAGAAGACAGTTACTTATCAGGTAGGGACTTGTAACAGTCAGGCTTATGTCATTTGTATGAAATTATAATACCATTCTATGTTCTACTTTTTTCCCCCAGTACCAGTGATTGTTCAACTTTTTAATATCATTTATTCAGCAGTATTTATTGAACTTCTGTTGGTGTTATAAGCACAGAGAATACAGTGATGGGTAAAAAGCAACCATTGACTTCTTTGGAGTTCACAATTCAAAAGGAGGGCCAGGCACATTAACAATAAACTACATGGAAGTATAATACTCTTTAGTTGAGATTAATGTATAGATGAAAAGGACTGAAAAACTACTTATGTGAATTGGAAGGCTTAACAGAGGAGGAAATATTTGAGCTGAATCTTTATAGATAAGTAAAAAGTAAACTGAGTCAGGAGGGGAACATGGCAGTTTCAGAAGATGGAATAGTATGGCCAGGATGTTTGTGGTGAGCAGCTTGGTTGCAGGATTTATGTGTCATTCAGAGAGTCCAGAGCTCATGGTACAAGAGAGGAAGGCTGGCAAGGGAAGAAGGATCTCTGCAGCAGGCAGGACAGGGCCAGCTAATACATAGATGACTTTGTATTCTAGGATGAAGGCACTGTGGAGCCATAGGTTTGTTTTAAGCATGATTTGTTTTGGCTTTTACAAAGTATTCTGGTGGCAGTGTGCAGAAAGGTAGATGAGAAAAGGAGCATCCATGAAGAGATTAGAGATAGGAAAATGAGTGAGGACATCACTGTAGTAGGAGTAGGACAGATAACGGGCTGAACTCAGACATTTGGCACAAGGAAGAGTAAGAGAGCGCAGGAGAGACTAACCATGGATAAATGTTTTGAGTGAGGAAGGAGGAAAACAGCCAAACAGCAGTGAGTTGAATAAATGAGAGGAAAAGCTTTTCCTTGGGAAACTTGGATTATTTATTTATTTATTTATTTAGGTACCAGGAATCAAACTCAGGACCTTGTGCTTGCCAGACAGGTGCGGCACCAGTGAGCTACATCCCTGGAAAAACTTGGATTTTAAATGATGAAGTTTCTTTTTACACGCCAGATGGCTTGAGCAACTTTATAGACTGAAGGAAAGAGAGACTAAAGATATAAAAGAGCATAATTAGCAGTGCAAAAGCTTCCGCTTGTTGCTGGAGAATTCTTAGGCAACTTACAGAGGAGTATACCTGACGGGCAGGTGTTACCAGAGAAGTGGAACGCTGGCTGTCATTGTGGAGAGACAGCCTGAGCATTCGGCCAAGGTGGTTGAGATGACACACTGTCCTGTCTACCAGTGATGACTAATCTGTGCCACAGTGGGCAGTTTGTTATCGCTGAGAGCTCTGAGAGGTTCGCCACCACTGCCCTAATACCATCAGGTCTACATAGGGTAGAGGACAAGGTGGATTGAAGAAGAGGCACCAGAGTAAGTCAAGGAGGGATTGAAGGGCTTGGGGGGAAGTCAGGGAGGAGATGTATTTGGAGCGAAGAAGTAGGCAATAAATACAGGCTAGGTTAAAGGCTTGCCTGAGAAAGTCTGTGATATAATTCTATAACCTGAAGAACAGATTTAGGAAGACACAGCCTTTGGCTTGTACTGTCCTACTTGATTTACTCAGCTTCTCTGGGCCAATGGGATGCAATGGGTACTTAACTCATACATGTGCATAGGTTCAGATGAATATCCCACTTTTTTCTCACATGAAATTATCAATCCAAATACCTCCCTTTGTTGGGGGGAAGTGATAGAAAAGTTCTTTTTAAGGACTGTCATGCTCTCAGGGAGTTCCAGGAATTTCTTGGGTGTGAAGGAGGCACAGCGATTAGAATTTTTAAAGTAATCCACTTTAGTTCTCTCCTCTCATTAATTTCTCTCTGATCATCTTGCTAATTTAATTTTAGCATTTTTTATAATCTTAGAAGAAAAAAAACGGCTCTCTGTATTCTCTTATGTTTCAAATGTTAATTATTCTGGGGCTTTGTTAAATCCTCTACTCTAGTCATTGGAAAAAGAGTTTCTTTGACTTGTAAATGTGAAACAAAAAATTATAGATTTATATGTGCTTTGTTTTCATAAAATTGAAAGATTGAGTTGATTAATTTACTGTGTAGAAGGAAATTATGCTCAAAACTTAGGCAAAATTATGCAATAGTTCAGAACATTTCACTAGTTTTTTTTGTGTGGATGTTAACTGTGCTGTTAAATGATGTAGTAGAAAATGTTTTGTTTCTCTCATATTGGTTAGAATTTTTAAAAATACAGTTTACAAAAATATATCTCCAAGGATGTGGAAGTAGTGACATTCTATTAGCAATGAGTATACCTTAGACCATATTCTGGTTTCGGAAAAACTACTTCCTGCTGGATGTGGTGGTACATGCCTATAATCCTAGCTACTTGGGAAACTGAGCCAGAAGGACCACAAGGTCAAGGCCAGCATGGCCAGTTTATCAAGATCCTGTCTCAAAAATAAAATTTAATGCCAGCATTCAGGAGGCTGAAGCAGGAGGATTGCTGAGAGTTTGAGACCAGCATGGGCTACATAGTGAGTTCAAGCTAGCCTGAACTACATAGCAAAACCCTGTCTCAGTAAACCAAAAGTAAAATAAAATACAATTTAAAAGGGCTGGCTGAGGGGTAGAGCACTTGACGAGCATGTATTAGACCCTGGATTTGATTGTCAGCACTCCCCAGTAATCTCTTAATTCTTGCTGAAAGGACTCAGCACTTCAGAGAAATGGCTGATTCTAGGGCTGGCACAGGGAAGGCACAAAATGGAGGATCTTGTGGCAGAAAGTGAGGAAGTATTGCAGACCCATTAGAGGGGCATTGAAAGGAGCTTGAAGGAGCTTGCATTTGTCACATCTGGACCATTTGAATCACAGAATAAAGTAGGTTATAAATCTATAGAATCAAGAATCTATGTTCTAAGTAAGTATATACATGGGATGTAAGAAGAAATTCTGCTTAATTGTAGATGTCAAATAGTAAATTTGCAAGAGTGAAGGAGTTATGTAAATCGCCTTGCAGCTATAATAATAACAAATGATTCAGGCAGAAATCAGTGGATGCCAGGACTAGTGACTGGAAGTTTTATGAGGAACAGGTCATTTACTTAGTCTTAAGTTGTCTTCCTGTAAATTATTTGTTAATCACAAAGTGAGGACTGATCAGTTGGTAGTGAAGAAACACTTTAACTATGTTACCAGAGTTAATATTGGCAATAATGTCATTTACTGATATGTCATATTTCTTGGTGTAATGTACTCGGATAAAATGTCAGGCAAACCCTAATTGAGGGACATTCTATAAAATTGTACTTTATAAAAGGGACAGTGTCATAGAAAGAAAGGCTGAGAAACCAACTCTTCCTGAATAATGGAGACTAAATAGTCATGAAAATATGTGTAGTGTGATCTTGGACTGGACACACACAAGTTGCCAAAAAAAGGTTGTCATTGGGAAAGTTGGCTACATTCTCTGATTCTGTGTCTGACTTAAAAAGTTTAGGGAAAGTAGAGACAAAATATGGACGGGTGTTGGAAGGGAAAGGAAGGAGATGTGGGAAGGGGTAAAGCAAACCAAGAAACATGGTAACAGTAGGTAACTGGGTGAAGAAAGTGTTCTTTGTACTGTTCTTGAAAATTTTGTTATTCAGAATTTTAAAAAATATAAAGACATATCCTTTCTGTATCAGAATTCTTATTACCTTGGAATATCTAAAACTATTAAATAGAATTAGCTTGGTTCTCTCTGTTGTGAATGGCATTCGAGCATGTTCAAGTAGCCTTGAAGAGATGTAAGAGAACTGCCCACTGTCCACTGTGTTTAGTGTCATAATAATCAGCATCAAAGGTCAGTCAAGATTGGCTTCCTGAAGAGTGTACTTTCAATAATAGTCTTGCTTTTTGTGTTTACTACAAAGCATTACTGGTGATCTTAGGTCTTTCTTTTCTTTCAGATTCTGGCCTCTAAGCCCCTATCATTAGTTTTCCTTGTGTCTTTTAAATAATAGGACCTCTCTATGCTCACACAGGGAAATCTTTACTTCAGCAAATCGTCAAGTACCTGTCATGTGGTAGGAAGATATGCAGAATGGTGGCATGTCCCAGTCTATAGTCTTGGTTACTTTTTCCTTTCTTTCCTGTTTTTTCAACCTGGCAGCCTTCTCTCATTCCTAATTTCTTTGTGTAAAAAAAATGTTACTATTTCTCTTTTGATAATTTTGAGGTTCTCTGCTTCCAGTTCTCTTTATAACCAGTCTATCTGAAGTTAAGAAATAACAAGTAAACATTTTTACTGTTTATATTCTCAGGACCGTCAAAGTGAAAGAACAGAAAAGGAACCTTCATTTATACTGAAATCAGGGACTGTCCACAGTCTTGTATCAAAGAATTTAAAATACTATCTATGAGATAAACTACAACTTGGACCAGATTATAAAAGAATATTAATTTGACACGTTGTCTCTTAACAAAGCCTGGAGCAGGGTACTGGAATTAGTAAGGAAGCCCTAAAAAGGGCTCCACCAGTAGCAGGTCACCAGAGAAACTTCCAGTCCCTTACTTGGTATTTATCCCCTTACTTTGGGATAGTAGGAATGGTGGGGTGGTGGTGGTTGTTGAAAGCTTATAATTCAGCTTTGTGAGGTGGCACAGGCTGTAATCCCAGCACTCTGGTAGGCTGAAGCAGAAGGGTCACAAATTTAAGTCCAGCCTGGGCTGCTTAGGTGATTGAGCAAGATCCTGTCTCAAATAAAAAAATAAAAAAGGGGCTGGGTTGTAGCCTAATACCAAGGCCCGGGGTTCAATCCGCAGTACATCCCCCACCACATAAGCATGCAGGCTAGCCTACCTGCACACAGTTCCTGTCAGATTTAAAACCTTGTAGCTTTACTTTGATACTTACTGGCGGCATATGGTCCTGGGAAAATAACCCTTGGACTTCAGTTCAGTTTTGTCTGTTTTCTTAGTTACTCTTCTCTTCTTGCTGAGACAGAATACCCGTAACAGCCAAAATTAGAGGAGGAAAGGTTTGTTTAGCTCACAGTTTGTAGAGACTTCAAGTCCATAATCGGGCTGGCTCCAAGGCAGAGTGGCATGGCAGACAGGCAAAGCAACAAGGGACTTTAAAAGTGTCTTTCTGCCCCTTTTATCTTACCCCCGACTACTTAGATGGGTAGCACTCACACCCCTTAATCCTAGGGCCCTTGAGCTGAATCAATTCCAGCTCTCACACTCTAGATAGATTCAGCTACCTATGACCGCATGAAGCTTTGGGGAAACATCTAAACACACGCCATAACATCTGTAAAATATGGATGATAGTATTTACCTCATTGGGTTGTTAGGGTCATTGTTTCCTTGATAGCTAGTACATAGAAAATAGTCAATCAATATTAGCTATTATCATTCCTTTAAAGACTGACTGAAGAATGAAGATCAGGGTGTTTTGTGTGTTCTTTGGTGCCTGTGCCCATAAACCTGTGATTCCTGAGGTTCTTTGTTTTGTTTTTGTACAGAACCTTAGAGATAAGATGCCTTTCTATTAAATTTAAAGGACAGTTGCCAGGTGTGGTGGTGCACGCCTGTAATCCCAGCACTCGAGAGGCTGAGGCAGGAGGATTGCTGTGAGTTTGAGACCATCCTGGGCTCCATAGTAAGTTCCAGGTCAGTCTCAAGTACATAGTGAGACCCCATCTCAAAAAAATGAAAAAAAAAAAACTTAAAGGACAATTTTTGTAGTCTTCTAAACAGAGATAATATATTTGAAACTGACATAATGGGGTTGAAAAAAGGTATGATGAAAAGGTATTGCCTCCTATTTGTGGTTCCAGTCCCACTGTCCAGCTTCCTAGTTCTTCTAGTGGTTAATGCGAATAATGAGGGCTAAACTGTATTCTTAAGTTTTGATTTTTCAGTAATTAACAGTTGATTTATTACTATGAAATATGTGAAATTTATTTTACTTATTGCACTGCTCCAATTTCTGTCAGGTACATATTTAATTTTATATTTTCTTTTTCTCTTTTTTTTTTGGTACCGGGGATCAAACTCAGGTCCTTGTGCTTGCAAGACAGACAGCAGAACCACTGAGCTAAATCCCCGGCCCCAGTTTTATATTTTCTTATGGCAGACTTTACACTACTTACCTTATGTAATATATTTAAGTATTTACTTCTTTTTTGGGGGGGCCAGGGTACCGGGAGTCGAACTCTGGTCCTTGTACTTGGGAGGCAAGCGCTGAAACCACTGAACTAAATCCCCGGCCCTTAGTATTCTTAATCTGTCATTTATACAACATCAAGATTTACGTATTTAGATTTATGTTTGCCAACTGTAGTTTATTTTGAATTTTGCTTGTAGCAGTTTGTAAACTGAGGCCGCTCATGCAGTGTCTGGCCCATTGGGTATTATTTCATTTGACTTGCACAGCATGTTATTTTTGAACTGGCTGGTAATGTTTAATAATTGGGAGATTGCTTTCACATGAATCTAGGTTTTATATTCTCTTTAAAAAATCAGATAGAGGAGTGCAAGGACCCGAGTTTGATTCCCAGACCCACCCAAAAAAAAAATCAGATAGAGGGTGTGGGGGGGTTAGGTCAGTGGCACAGTGCCTGCTGGAAGGTGAGAGAATTCCTGAGTTCGATCCCTGGGGCCAAAAAAAAAAAAAAAAAAAATCAGATAGATTGATCACACTTTGCATATGTTCCCATAAGCATCAGTTTGTTAGATGAGAGAATAAGTGTTTTTTGTTTTTTTTTTGTTTTTTTTTTTGAGACAGTCTTGCTGTGTAATTCAGACTGACTTTGAGGTCACTATGTAGTCCAGGCTGTGATCCTCCTGCCTCTGCCTCCTGAGTGCTGAGTGATTACAGGTGGGTGCCCCCCATGCCCAGCAGTATTAACCTTCTTAGATTGAGTACACAATCTTCAATTCAGCTTAGTGCTGGCCCAGCCTGTTCATACATTTATATTTACTCTAGCTCTAGCTCTTGTTGGTTCTTAACTTTGTAATCCTGGCTGTATTGAAATTACAAAACCAACATTTGTGGCATTGTGAGTGTGTAAGTAGTGTTTTGGACTTGCAAAGAAGTAGATATAATTCTCTGTCGTTAAGTCTGTGCCAGTGAAAAGATCACTATTACAATAAACATGGGAAAAAACTGAGATGTGGAAGGTAAAGGTATAATTATTATATTTTAAAATGTAATAATATGCTTTTACTTTCTAATTCAGATTATTTAACCTCATTATCATACTCCTTCATAAAGGTAAATCACTTGTTTTTTTTAAGACATTAACATATGAAGTCCTCTGACTTTTTGTTCTGCTCTTCTCTCTTATCTCTTTTCCCCCCTCTCTTCTCCCTCTTCTCTCTTTTTATTCAACAGTTTTTTTGATGTGGGTTTTGCTCTGTGGCCCAGGCTGATCTTGATCTTGTAGGTCAGGTGATCTTCCTGCCTCAGCCTCCCTAGCAGCTGGGACCACACCACCATAGTAGTGCACACCACCACAGCCATTCATTTAACACATTTTTATTAAATTTTGCTATGTATTTGGTGCTGTTCTGGTGGGGTTTTTTGGGGGGTATCAGGATCAAACTCGGGTCCTTGTGCTTCTGAGGCAGGTAGCGGGACCACTGAGCTAAATCCCTGGCTCTGGTGGTTTTTGATACAGTAAAAACAAGGCAGGCAAAGCATGCACTCACAGAACTTATGTCTTTTTGGAGAAGCCACACATAAAAAGATGCCTTGTAGAAAAAAAAATGGTAAAGGATTGTCATGGGGGTGAGAAAGACAGGATAGCCATGTAGGAGATAAGACTGAGCAGAGCCTAAGTGAGGTGAGAGCCAGCTGGGAGAAAGGTTTCCCAGCCGGGGGACCGAGCATGTCCAAAGACCAGGGTGAGACTGAAGAGTTTTTGTTGTCGTTGGGGACGCGAAGGACAGCCAGACAGTAGGAATGTAGTTTTGCCGAGGAGTAGAGGGCTAAAACTCTCACAGGCAAACAGCAGCCAACTCTTTCCAACCTTGGTTTTTATTAGATACATGCACTATACTTCCATGAGAATAACAAATTATCTTTAGCAGAGCATTAGAAAATATTTTTTATGAACACCTGGTTCTAGCTATTCATATACTTTCTCAAAACAGACTGTTCCCAGAATGTTATCGGATGGTTCTCAAGACTGTTTGCAGCCTTGAACTTGTGAGTTGTGGCTCCGTGTGTGGAACCACGACTGCAGATTCTATTCCAATCCATGTCCCCATGTAACCTTCTCCTCTACAAGTTTTGCTCATGTGCACCCCAGAGGAAGGCTGTAGGAAGAAGTTGGAGTGTATTGAGCTGGGACGCTCTTGCAGGGTTCTGATCAGCATAGTGAGTGGTGAATCTAGGTTATAATTTTAAAGACCACTCTGGGTGTTTGTTAGGAATAGAATTAGAACCAAAGGGACCAGTATGAGGTCGGTAGAATTCTCTAAATGAAAACAGTACTTGGATGGGTGGTGGTGGTAGAAATGGTGAGGTGTGGCCTGATTTAAGAAGTGCTTTGAAGGTGGAACTGAAGGGACCTCCTGTTGCTGGACTGTGGGGTGGGAGGAGAAGAGTTGAGGATAGTGCTTACATTTTTAATCTGAGATGATGAAGGCAGAGGGGAGTGGGATTAGAAGCTGGAGATTGTGGGTTCTATTTTGGATGTGAAGTTTTTTGATGTCCAAATTTGACATTATTTGATGTACAAATGGAGATGTTGACTAGGCAGGATATGAGGTTGGGTCTCAGAGGAGAGGGAGTAGAGATTGTCTTCAAAGTGGTGAGCACACAAGGGTGTGTAAAGCTAGAGTGAGATCCTACGTAAGAATAGACAAGAGCACTGCACCCCGGAGTGCTTGGACATTTGAAGTCAAAAGGAGGGCGATCAATGAAAGAGTCAGAGCCTTTAAAGTGGGAGTGCAACCACGGGAGCGTGATGTCCAGGATGGAGTTTCAAGACGGAAGATTGGGTCAAGAGCTGACCATTGGCGAACTCAGCCTTTGCTTTAAGTCAACAGTATGGCTGGCATTTTGTGTGTTTGCATTATATTCCTAGCTTAGGTACACTTTATCTTAAATTCCTCTTCTCCATTTTTCTTTTCTTGTGGTGAAGTACATCCTCAGAAATATTTTTTGAGAGTCAGTAGATGATAAACTCCCTGAGTCCTTGCTTGTCTGAAAGGGCCCTAAAACTTGGTGATAGGTCTCCAAAGTTTACTTGTATGATGTGCTCTTAGGGGGCAGTTTGTGTATGCCATCAGGTTTGAGAGCCATTCCTTTAGAGATTGTCTTCCTGGCCTTGTCCTGAGGGCAGAACAAAGGCTGCCAGGAATTCTACAGATTATTGAAGAACAGTAATTCTACAGGTGGGTTTCTTAGTCACAACCCTTGATTTTTGACACCCTTTACTCATTCATGGACATTGCTTCAGGAATGGAAAGAATCTGAGCTTTGGCTCCTTTCTTTTTCTTTTTTTTTTTTTAATTGAATATTAACAGTGTCATCACATTCATCTTTCGTGTTCCAGAAACACATGGCAATTCCTAGTCTACTAATGCACTCTTCTGTCATCCTCAGCACTTTCATGTATGTGTTCGGCCCTGTTCCTCATTAATGCCATTTCGTTTGCAAAACCCTGTGCTCTGGTAACTTTCCTGAGCTGGAAACCCACTTTAATCTTTATTCATTAGTTATTTTGCAAAGCAAGTTAAAATCTTCTAACATGTTATTTGGAAATAATTTCATATTTATGGAAATGTTATAAGAACAAAATAAAGACCCCCATTTCTTTCACCCGTTTCAGTAATTGTAGACATTTGCCACACGTGTTCTCCCCTCCCCCATATAGATACCTATTTTTTAATTATTTTCTGAACCATTTGAGAGTTGATTGCAGTTGCATGTCCTGTTCCTCCTAATTATTCATTCTTTCACATAAAGAATAATTATCAGTTTCATGAAATCCAACATATAATAATAATACCTAGTAAAAATCCATATTTGAATTTTACCAGCTGCCCACAGAATGTCTTTTTTGAAGACTTTTTCACCTGGTATCCAGTTCAGGATTGTTCATTGACTCCCTTGTCACATCTCTTTCTCCGTCAGTAGGAACATTTTTATTGAGTGTGGGTGAGCTGTTCCATAGTATGTCCTACAGGTTGGATTATTAGTTGTTTTCTCCTGATGGATGATGTTTTCCGCAGAACATCATGGAAGTGGTTTTGTGTCTCACATGAGGAGGAGGTGTGTGTGCCAGTTTGTCCTGTTATTGAAGGTACATTTCTTCACCATTTTTCTTCTTGAGATCAGTAAGTAATGTGTGAAATACTTTGAGATCATGCTCAACTCTCACTCAGTAGTTTGAGGTTCCATTGATGATTCTTGTCTGAATTAGTTGTTGCTCCCATTCTTGACAAAGGGTGATTTTCTAATTCTTATTTCTCCTACCACTCTTAGATATTCTTCTTCCAATTTGTTATCAATGTACATGCCAGGATTCTTGATTTTATTCAGTGAGTATTAATCAGTTTGTTGTGATTATTCACCTTGATGCTCAAATTGCCCAGATTTGGTCACCGGGATCCCTTTCAAGTTGTCTTCTGTGTTCTTTTGCCTCATCAGCTTTTTAAAATTTTTAGTATTTCCTACTTTCTGGCATGAGACTTCGTTTTAGGCTCATCTTGGCCGAACCATGGGTTCTTCTTAGTGTCGATTGATATTTGGAAACCAAGATCTAGACAGCAAGTTGACTTGGGAGTGCTTTTTCTGCTGCCTGGCTTATCATGTGTGTTTACCACATTTATTTTTAACTTTTCAAGAGAGAGAGAAGAGAGAGAGAGGCAGGAGGAGAGGAGAGAGAACCCCAAAGAGCATACATAATATACATGCATTCTGTTGTCTTTAGTGGTCCCTATCAGGAACGTCTTTCCTCCCTGTCTTCTGTGTTCCTATATTTTGTTTTGTTTTTGTTTTTTTCTGGTACTGGGGATCAAACTCAGGACCTCAAGCTTGTGAGGCAGGCATGGCGCCACTGACCTAAATCCCTGGCCCTCCTATGTTGTTTTGAGAAGGGTGAGGATGTACAGACCCTGGTCGTGAAGAAGGCAGAGAGTTCTGTTGTATGTTATGTGTGTGTATATAAAGTTTAATGTTAACAATAATCTATATCCCTGGAGAGTCATAGCGTTTTTCATCTTTCTCAGAAGCATATCAAAATGACCTTTTTCACTAACAAGTTTTTTTTATAATACTATAGCTTTTGTTAGATTTGTCATTTTTTTGTTTTGTTTTTAGGTCAAACTTGAAGTAAATTTTAAATTTGAAAATCTTTAGTGTGTTTATTACCAGCAAAGCAAAATATGGTCTCTTAGTACTTAAATTGGCAAAATTGTCTTTAAATTCTTGTCATTTAAAAATTTTTTTTGAACCAGGGATCAAAACCATTTAAAAATTTTTAATGGGCCTCCAATTTTATATGTATGAGCACTCACATATAAAACTCAAAAGTCGGTGGCCTGCCTTGCAAGCGCAAGGACCCGAGTTCAATCCCCGGTACCAGAAACAAAACAAAACAAAAAACTCAAAAGTCTAAAGTAAAGGGATTGCTGTGCTCTTCATATATAGTACACAATTTATAAACTTTTGCTGGGCCGGGGATTTAGCTCAGTGGCGCTGCTGTCTGCCTTTGCAAGTGCAAGGTCCTGAGTTCGATCCCCAGTACCAAAAAAAAACAACAAAAAACAAACAAACAAACAAATCTTTTGCTAAGGAAAAGGGAAACCTACACAAGGGGAAGAGATAAGAAAAGGTAGTACATATGCTGAAAAACAGTGAATTAGAGCATTCACATAGGGAGGAGATAAAAACAGAAGGCAAGATCTGTGCCTGGTGACAGAAACCTTGAGTGCCCAGCTAAAATATTCAGGCTATTCTCTAGCAAGAAGGGCTTAAAAGTAGGCAGTTCATAATGAAACATGCAGATAAAATTATGTCCTTTTCTAATGCTGAGAACAGTAACAGCATTGCACAGCCCTAGAGATCAGTTTGTTCCTCTCAAGAACAAATAATTTGAACTCTGAATTCCTGTCTCCAAGGGAATGCCTTGCGATTATGCTTGGAAAGGGTTTTGTTTTCTTGTTTAGCCATTTTCTGTTTACTGCTTGTTTACAGCTATAGCCTAAACCTTACTTTAGGAGAATATACCCAGTGAAAATGAGTACTTCATTTTTATCCAGGCAGTGAGTGAATTGTATATGTGTTTATATGTCCGATAACATGAAGTAAATGAACTCACACTGAGTAAAGGCGTGTATACCAGGCAGAATATAAGTAGCTCTATATATGCTGTCTCACTCAGGCCTTTGTAACCCTTTCATGGACAAGGAAACAGGCTTGGAGGGATGAAGTCCGAGTAAAATAGCTAGCAGTCATCGAGGGGGAGATCCAAACATGGGCCTCGCCACCTTTTACAACAGTCGCCAGTCATTCAGAACGTTGTTCTGTGAGGCTTTCAAAAATCTACAATAAAAGGACTCCTTTGGTTTTGATGTACAAAAGCTCCAGGCCAGCAGGTAATAAAACATAGTGTGGATGCAGAGCAGTTACAGGTAATATTTGCTGGCATGCAGAAATAGCAGAAAATGGGCCATGAGGAAGAGTCCTTAGAGCCAGAAATGTCTGTTAGAATATGTAGTAGAGGATCATAGCATTGTAGGACTGGAGTGAATGGGAGCCTAAGGGAAGAGGAGTAGCAGTGACTTTATCAGATGTGAGTCATCTGACAGCTCTAATCAGACTCACCCCTTTATTATAGCTGAGGTCATCCATGTGCTTTCTCTGAAGTTCCCATTTCGAGAAGAGATTGATTCCAGACAAGTGAAACATACCTGAAGATTTTGGTGTGGACATTAGAAATAACCTGACAAGAAAACGAGCCACAGATTTTATAGCACAGTGGCTGTTGTAATGTGAGAAGTATTTGACAGTCTGTATCCTTCATCGTGAGCCAACACTGCTCATATGTCCACCAATACTTTTGGAGGGGGAGGAAATTGAAAACTTGCCCCAGGAATCTTCACACATAATGTGATGGATATAAAGAAGTACTTTTTTTTTTTAATGTCTCATGTTTTATATTTAGGAAAAACTTGTTTATTTGTATGTCTGCCTTAGTTGCAAAACTTAAGACTTGATCTACTTACCCCCACCCTATCTTCCAGGATAGCCAACAGTCTGGGAAGAGGGTGCTTGTTTGGCTTCCAGGGTTTGAGTTGCCTCACTAGCACCTGCTGAGGCTGCAGATAACACAAGGATGACCATATTCTTGGTGACTTTTCTCTGCCTGCTGGCACCCTCTTGCTTCCTTCTGCCTTCTCAAATACGGAGTCCCAATTTCCCAAACTCACATAGTTTCTTTCACTCGATTGGCATGATTTTGAAATGGCTTGGTCTCTTGATGTGTCCCAGCATTTTTATTTTTTGTAATTTCCTTTTTTGTCTTACTAGGGGAATGTCACCAAATATGTCTGTCTGACTAGCAGGAACTTATTTTTTTCTCAAGATGCTGCTTGATATTTTGTTAAAGGCGTAGTAACCATACATGTAATATTAATAATGGTGTGCTTAGCCTAGATATTGCTTCTTGCCATCCTCTTCTGGGGGTAGAGGTGGATGTAAATTATTATTTCTGCTTCTTGGATGTAAGAAAACAAGCTCAGTCCAGCATGTGAGAGAGCTGACTTCAGGTCACAAATGAGCATGGGCTTAGAGCTGTTACGTAGATTGTATTTTCTCGTCATCCCAGGGGATTTCCCATTTTGGTTGCAGTCTTGAGAAGAGTTTGGTACTTTTGGGTAATCTAACAGCAGCAAAGGTTTCCTCTGTAAAATATTTTTATTCCTAAATCTCATGTGAAAGGGTTGTTGCTGATCTGTTGATACTAAAGATTTATTTAGGTTAAGCCCAAGAAGGCCTTTGTTTGGGCATTATTTGTACCTAATTTGATTTCTTGCCCATGAAACTCATTTTGACTTCTCACTCTCGTAATCTTCCTTGATGCCATGTTTTACCATTGTCCCACCTAAAAACCTTTTTTTTTTTTTTTTTTTTTTTCAGTTGGTGTCCTGTCATTTGAATGACATCTACCACAGAAAATACCTTTTTACTTAGGTCTTGCAGATTTTGAAATCTTCTTTTTTTTTTTTAAGCTGGCCTATCATTGTGTCCTCCTGTCAATCTGTCCAATAGGCAGCATCAAGATTGCTGTCTTCTATGTTGTAAATAAAGAAACAAGACACAGGCACCCCTGACCAGCTTAATGGCAAAGCCAGGTCGAGGAACATTTTCTGGAAGTCTTCTAATTTTCTCAAAACTGGAAAAAATGTATTATGTAGATTGAGTTTTCTACAAAGACGATAGCCCTAAAATATTTTAAGGTTAAATTTTGTTTTAAATCTTAAATTGAAGAAAGAAACAGTAGGTTTGCTGGATTTCTAAATAGGACTGGATTCCTGTTTTAGACACGTTAAAGGTGCTTGTTTCCTGAGAACAAAGCTAACTGAATTGCACAAGAGATAGTGAGTAGCTAGGTTTTTTTTTTGTTTTGTTTATTTGTTTGGTTTTTTGGGTACCGGGGATCGAATTTAGGCCCTTGCTCTTGTGAGGCAGGCGGCAGAACCACTGAGCTAAATCCCTGGCCCTAGCTAGTTTTTGTTTAATTATTTTTGGTGATAGTATTTTATTCTTCTTTGAAATATCCTAAGAAGGTCATGTCTGAAAAGATTATACCTTGTGGTTCCTAGTAGGAATTCAGTGTCATTGAAGTCATGGGCTGGGAGTAAAGCTCAGTAATACAGCATATGTTTAGTGTGACCATGGACCTGGGTTCAATCCCTACCACCACCAGACAGACAGACAAACTTAAAATAGCACATTTCAGTGCAGTAAGCTATGGAACTTAAAATGTCAAACTTCTTTATTTTTGGCTGGAATTTAATTAACTTCATTAAGAGCTCTTGTTAGTAGCACATGGGCATGACCAGTTAATTATTCCTGAAAATTGCAGTTCAAGGAGTCCAAGAGGAGAGAAATTACTCAAGTGAATGAATGGTGTGGAAGGCTTATGGTCTGAGAGTGTGCTACAGTGCTGAGAAATGCCCATAAGGTGGCGCCAAAAGTTTGCTTGACTATTGCGTCCCTAGCTGGCACCTGGAGCCCTTGAAGCACAGTTCAGCCTTGTGAACCGTGGTGCGCTTGTTGCTGTACCTTTCTTTCTGGTCCCAGTCTTTCCAGAGCCTTCTTAGTGCTGTTACCTTTTCTGCATACTGGTGTCTATCTGTGGTGTGCCTACAGGGAAGGCTGTGGGTATTGACTACTCTAGATGATAGGGTCTCAAGAGAAGGCAGATTGCACTCTTTTCTGCATTTCCATCAGTTCCAGACTCAGGGCCTCTGCATTTCATTGTTGAGTTAGCATCTGCAGATGATCTATGGGCACTTGTGCACTTCCATATGGCTCACCTTCAGTGTGTGTATGCTTAATGACTATGCGTATGTTTTTAGCTGCATGCATGACTTTTTGGAGTGAATATTTTGTGCCTGTAGTTTATATAATTTCATTATCCTCCTCCTGCACGGAACCAGTTAACTCAGAGATAGTTTCTTAGAGAAATCCTCTCTGGGGTGGGTCTTCCCTTCAGACTTGCAGTTGGGCAGGATAGTGAGAGGTCTGCATGAGAGACAGCAGATGGCAGTGGAGTTCCTAGGCTCTGTGCCACATGGGTAGGGATTTGAGAACAGTAGAAAGAATCTGCTTTGTAGTTCTCATTTCTCTGCCTCCTTTGGGTTCCCAACAGGGAACCCTGCAGCTGGCAGGGCTGTGTGACCCAAGAGGGAAACCTGTTCTTGCCTGGGAGGGGCAGAAGTGCCATGAGCATAGTTTAGTTGGATTATATCATTTTACTGGGAACCGTTAAGTAAATGGATATTCAGTTTTTCTTTTTTAGACAACCAATAAGGGCTTCAAGCCTTTCAACTCCCTACTGGAAAGAATTTGGAAAACTTTCATAATAATGTCATCTCACTAATTCAGGAAGCCCCCATAGGCAGCTAGTCATCTTCTTGGCCTTACCCTGGCTCTGGCTTCTTCACTGTGTGGATACCTTTCCAGAGTGTTTGATTTGGCAACATATTCAGAAGTTCTGTGTTTGATAGCCAAGAGTGTACGAAACTCTGAGCAAAAGCATTTGCATTTACTTAATTTAAAAAAATGAGCCACCGTCCAGGTGATACCACAGGTAGTGTTGCTCTGATGTCTGACTTCTTCTCCCACAGCTGTTTAGATCCCTCATGAGTTTGGTAAACCATGGCCATGTTTTTATTTCTGGACCTGGGAGTACCCAAGCTAACCTTTCAGTGTTTAGAACAGAGATTCTGATTATGAGATGAAAAGAAAATGACAGCTTTTCTTGCCATTAAAACCAGGACTCACTCATGGCATCACTTTGTCCTTTGCCCTACAGAGCAGAGACTGTGACTCTTGCTCTTTGTGGTGGCTTTATTTTAAAGAATGTCATCAGAACTGACCTGTTAGATACTCCTCTTCTCTATAAGTCTTTATTTTTAGTTATTACTTTTGGCTGTTGAATTTTAATTCATTGGGATGTGGTAAACTGGCTTATCAGAGAATCCTTATATATTTTGTAAATTTTTTGAGGAAAAATTTGGGAGCTGCTCACACAAATCAGCGTCACTAATATGGCTGCTTTGCTTTTAGGTGATTGGAGAGGACAATGTGGCAGTCCCCTCACATCTTTACAAGGTGATCCTGGCTCGCAGAAGCCCAGAGTCTATTGAGCCGCTGGCCCTGGGGGCCTTTGTGGTGCCCAATGAAGCCATTGGCTTCCAGCCTCTGTTGACCGAATTTCAGGTGAGCCTCCAGGACCTTGAGAAGTTGTCAGGACTGGTGTTTTTCCCTCACTTGGATAGAACTAGCAATATCAGGAATATCTGTGCAGTGGACACCTGTAAGCTCCTGGATTTCCAGGAATTCACTCTATACCTGAGCACAAGAAAGATTGCAGGAGCCCATTCCGTGCATAAGCTGGAAAAAGTCATGGAAAATTTGAAGAATGCAGGGATTGAACCAGATGATTACTTCCTGAGCCGCTATGAGAAGAAACTAGAAGAACTAAAAGCCAAGGAACAGCTGGGTACCCAGACAAGAAAACCATTCTAATTACCTCAGAAGATAAGTGCTGATCCACTATAAGGAAGCAGGTATGCCCTCTGCAGGCTCATATGTTTTAGTGGCTTTGCTTTAAAGAAATGATGGAATCCTAAATTTGAGACTAAAATTCCCTCTGAACAATGAATGATCTGTAATTATTGTGTCAGTTTTCTTTCTTTCTTTCTTTTTAGCTTGGGGACTAATTAGTAAGAAAGCAGTTACATCTGCAGATGGAGAGCCAATCTGGTGTCAAGTTTACAAAAGGACTGGGTTCCCAAGATGGCGCTACATTTATGTCCCGCTGGATAAAGAATGTGTGAAGGAAGGCACTGTTTATAAACCATGCAGTGTTTTTGATATATCTGTCTGCTGAGCTTCTTGAAGTTTGGTATTATATGGTTTTTTCCCGTAGGATCTGATTAGCTTTTAGAAATCTTCCATTGTCCTACCAAAGTACAGTACAGATTATAATTTATTTTATTTCTTCTCTCATGAACCTGTTGTTCCTCCACTTCTGTGTGTCCAGAAGCACCCAACAACTGTGTTTTCTGCTCAGTGTGTTTTACACACTAAGCTCACTGCTTTACTTGTCTGGTAGTGATCTCTCAGGAGTAAATACACTGTTTCAATTTTACCTGTGAGGAAACTGAAGCTCAGAGAGTTTCAGACCTTGCCTTTAGAGTTCTCCTTTCCAAGGAAGTCACCTGCAAAGTATGGGGCACACAGGGCTAAGAGAAGCAAGACAGCTCAAATTTTCCATCTGTGGGCCTCAGGTAAGAAGAGTCTGTTTTTTTTGTTTTGTTTTGTTTTTTACTACATGAGCTAAAGGGACTTTAATGTCTTCTGATTTGAATCTTCCTTAGCTCTTGGAAAGAAATAAAGCAAGTGTGTGAAAATTAGAGGATGATTTTTGGGATTTATGAGAGTCTCTGCATGGCTCCAGGGGAATGGTTGTTTTAGTGATTGTATGGTGCCAGTGTGCTGTATTCTGTGTTCCCTCTGTGCCTGTGGTCCACTGGGTAGCACAGAGCCAGGTGGAGCCTGGGCCTAAAGCTACAAGTGCCCTTAGCATCCATGGAGTAAAGGACAGCTGTTTTTCTGAAGCAAATCTCTAGAGTTAGGTTGACCTGGAGTCCTGCTTTGGGGTAGCATAATAGTGACAGTAAAATATCTTGGGGGTCACAGACTGATGGAAATCTGTCATATCACTACTGTCTGTCTAAGTGGTACCAAAAGAATTATTTTTTTTTGTAATGTCTTGGTGTTTGTCTCTGATAAAAGGAAGTAATGAGAAGATAATGATTTACTTTGCTGTCTTGGAGTAAAAAGGAAAAGTTGGGAGGTAGAATGTGTAGTCTTATTAATACTGTTCTGTTCTGTCATACTGTTCCCCATTAACTTGTGCTGGTGTTTTTCACGGATAGAGAGCCAAAATGTCACTGTGACCAAAAAGTCTTCTTTCTCTCCTCAGTGCAGGGTTGACGGTGGGGCCTGAGTGTTTCTCTAGGAGCATGAGGGTGCAGATCTGAGGGAAGAGCCCTAGGCACCTGCTATGCATCTCTGAGGCCAGCCCGACCTGGCCTTGCCACCGTGCTTGGCTCTGTCTGCCCCTTCGTCTGCTGCAGCCAGAGCTCTTCTCATGCCTGCCTCTCCTAGATGGCAGAGATTAGAAAGTTAAAGTGTCTTAGGATTTTATCTCTTAGGAAATATACTGCCTAGTCATTGGAAAAAGTAGAGCTTAAGAGCCTGTAATGCACAAAGGCCTTTTTTATATGCAGTATTTTGTTGGTCCATAATGGTGATAGTTGAATTATTGCCTGAACACTCATTGCGAGTCTTTCCCAAGAAAACTTTATATGTAATACTGGGTTGAGCTTGGAATTTTCCTCTGGATCAGGTCATGTCAGTGCCCACAGTGTGGCTGCCAGGTACAGCAGATCTCTGCGCCTCTCCCCAGCAATCATTTTGTCCCTCTGGTAGAAAAACATAGCCAACTGGACCTGAGCAGGTCTCCAACCCTTAGTGCAGGCTCAGTCCTGGTCTCAGCTTTGTGTGCTGTTACTCTCCTGCTGAGAGGGAGGGACTGCCAGACTAGGTGGGCTCTGCGTGGGAAGCCTCTGGGTGAGGGGTTTACTCCGTAATGTTTCTCCCCTGCAGAGATAAACTCTTTGGTCTGTAGGTTGAAGCTGTTTGGTCAAATTTGTATGTAGCAAGAGTGCATCTTAAATAGGTTGCAAAGGTTAGGTAGATGGGTATATTAGCCCTTAAATACCTGCTGACATTTCACCCTCATACCTTCAAGCATACTCCCTTAGGCCTTTCATTAGAGTCCAGGAGGACAGGCAGCCTGATCTGGAGGGAATGGCTTCCTGCAGAGCCAGGTACAGCTTGCCCTACACTTGGAATAAGCCTGAGTGTCATGTGTCCCGTGGCCTTACCTTGTGTGTCATTGACATCAACTCTGTGTTTTACGGACTTTCCATTAGCATCCTTCCCCGCCCCCCATCTCTGCCCTGGAGTCTGCTCTCTGTCCCTTCTCAGCCCTCCTATGCTATGTGCCTTGCTGCACATTTCCACCTGCTGCCCATGTCCCCCTGGTTGAGCTGGTCAGGGCTGGCCTCCTCCATCTGGCCTGCTTTCCTCAGTGTTGTCATCTGGGATTGTCTATCAGGGATCTAGTGGTCCTTTTGTTATTTTAGCCCCACCTTTGAGAACCAACCCTCAGGTTATGGGAGTAAGCCAAGCAGATTAAACTTGGGGTCTGTGTACTGTGTTAACATCCTCAGCCCTTGTTATTTTTCATTTTGAGACAGGTTCTTACTAAGTTGCCCAAGTGGAACTTGAACTTGTGATCCTCCTGCCTCAACCTCCTGAGCACTGGGACTACAGGCATGGGCCATTGTTCCTGGCTAGGCACTGCACTTTGATGTGGGCCATGTAATAAAGGGCAGTGGGATGTGATAGTGGTGAATCATCTCTTGAGGTCCTGAATGTGCCAAAGTGGTTGGGAGGCTGCTCTGCCCCAGAGTGCACAGAGTACCTCTAGGGGTCACTGTGGCCCAACGTCACACCAAGAAGATGCAGCTGTAGCTGTGGCAGTGCCTCACTGTGGAACTGGTAGCTCTTCAACCATGAAGAGCATGGGTCTTTGTCACCAGGCTGCATCCTCTAGGGCCAGATGGAGGATCATAGGTTGTTTCCATCAGTTAGCCTCGTGTTTGGCTCACACTAAAATAGTCTAATAGTAGTTTGACCCCCCATTACACATTACCCTTCCCCCCAATATGTGTCTCATTTGCTTTCTTTTTTTTTCTTGAGCCACTTAAAAGTAATTTGTTGTTAAAAAGCAATCTATTAAAATTTGCTAAGGGGTTCCAAAACACCTCTCACACATTTTTTAAAATTCAGGTTTAAGTGAAATAAATCAGACGCAAAAGCTTAAATATTATATAGTTTCTCTTTTATGAGAAACCTGAAGTATAAATAAATTAAAAGAGCAAAGTAAAAGAGAGAAGAGGAGGGAGGGAGGGGGAAGGAATAAGAGAGGAAAGGTATGAAAAAGCATTACTTTGTGTTCATTTACATACTCCCCATGATTAATGTAGTCATTGTTGCAAATGTACTAAACATTTTTAAAATTCAGGTTTTAAACAAGATTCATATTGTTATGTCCCACCTCTTAATCTAGAGCAGTCTACCTGATTGGCTTAAAAAAATACAGATTCCAACCATACACTTGAGGTTTGATTCAGTAGATGTGATCTGAGGCTAGAATCTATGTTTTTTAAACAAGAAAACTGGTGATTCCAATGCACAACCAGGATTTCAAACCAGACTTTTCCCTGCTCTGCCCCCACCCTTTCCCAAAACACAGTCCTTAGATGGGCCTTCCCTACTGGTCTTTGAACTCCTGCCTATCTCTGTGAGACAACTTATCCCATCTCTTTGGGTCCCAGGTATCCAGTTTTCTTTTTCTTTCTTTCTTTCTTTTTTTTTTTTTTTTTTTTTTTTTTTTT
>NW_022900936.1:69792720-69803856 GCF_012274545.1 Fukomys damarensis | reverse complement strand
TTTTTTTTTTTTTTTTTTTTTTTTTTTTGTTTTGTTTTTGTACCGGGGATTGAACTCAGGTCCACCGAACTGCTGAGCTAAATCCCTGGCCCACAGTTTTCTTAATAGGTAGTTGTTTGGTTGTCTCCCAAAGTCTCATGCAGTCATGAGGTCATGAGTCAGAGATGGTTGGATCTGAGGTGTGTGATTACGAAATTGGTCCACTGGTTGGTTTGGCACAGTTCTGGGTGCGGATAATGGGAAGGCTACCTGGGTGTGGGTGGTACCACCTAATGGGTAGGTAGCCTGGAAGGGATGAAAGGGAGAGGCAGACTGCTGCTGCTGCTTCCTTACTACTTTGCTGACTTCCTGCCTTCTGCCTGTCATGAACTCTTTCTCCTCTGCCGTGCCCTCTGCTATGCCACCCTGCCTTGGAGCCAGCCAACTATGACTGAAACCTTTATAAACTGAGCCAAAATAAACCTTTCCTCTTTTTTTTTTTTTTTTTTTGTACCAGGGATCAAACTCAGGTCCACTGCACTTGCAAAGCAGGTGGCAGAACCATTGGGCTAAATCCCTGGCCCAAACCTTTCCTCTTTTAATTTTAGTTGTCAGCTGTTTGTCTCAGCAATGAGAAAAGTAACTAAGACAGTAGTGTTTCTTAAAATTAAGCTGCAGTCTTTCATGTAACTCTTCCATCAGTAGCAGGCCAACTCTGTCCTAGGTTAGACAAGACTCCTCTCCATCAAAGGTTGGTACCTGCCTTCTTTTAAAATAAAGCTCATAAAGACATTGGGGTGGCTCATTTCTCAAATGCCTGTGGATCCCAGGCCCTTCATTGTCGTGATTTTATATGCCCTGTGACAGCAGTCACGTCAAAGCAAAGCCATTAGGACATGTGACAGCACTGCTGAGTTGGGTTGGGAACTGACCTCACTTGGGGGCACTCGCTCTTCTCACTGTACTGTGGCTTCATATGGAGCTCATTCCAGATAACTGCCCTGGGTCTTTTCTTCATGATCTGCTGTCATATGGGTTTCCCACGAGATACATACAGTCAGTTTTTGAAACACAAATGTGGAATTTTACATATGCCCAACTGTTAAGATTTCCTCTTATAGTTTCAACCCATGTTCAAACAAAATTTACATCCCCCCCCTTTTTTTTTGTATTGAGTTTATTGGTACATTTTAGGTATACACACAGTTACATTCATCATTGGGGTCCTGTACCTTTACAGGACAGGTCTTAGTTCTCAGTTTTTCCCCTTACCCTTGCCCTCCCTTCACCCCCTCCACCCTTCCCTATTTCATTTCCATTTTTTCCTTTTCTCATATGTTTTATTTTCCTTTATTTCCTTTCCCCTACTCTTCCCACTTTCCCTACACCTTTAGCCCTTTTCTTCCTATTTCACATTGTCAGTTACACAATTTGGATCTTATTTACACTTTTAGTTTTTCACACCAGAGAAACTAAAGTTTACATTCTTGACGATTCTGATTTGGCCATCTGACATGTTAGCTATGCCTCTCAGCTTTGGGATTAGATTGGATAAACAGGCTTTCAATGTGTTAAAAACATTGAATGAGACAGAGCCAAGGAAGATCTCTTTGGTAAAAAATTTGTTTTATTGGCAATCCACATCACACAGTCACCCAACACGTTTCTTATGATAATTTGCTCTGATAATTTCAGTTAAGTTCATTTCTGTTTCTTTAAAGAGAAGGACAACACTAAATTAATTGTAGGGCAGAAAATGGGTTTCCTTGGCAGTTTTCCTGTGAGTTGTTGCACAGGGAGGGTGCCTGCTGTGCTGCTGAACCCCCATAGCATACATAGCATGGCCAGAGAAGAGTTCTGGGCTCTGCCGTAGGTAGGGGACACCAGCCTTTTGGTTTCCCCACTCTCCAGCGGGTAGCCTTGGCCAGATACATCCTCAGAATGGAGTTTCATCCCCAGGTTGAGAATGACCTACAGGATTGTATAAGGACTGGACGGCAATGCATATAGTTCAATAAACTCTTAATAAATGGTAGCCAGTTACTGTGTGTCCTGAGAATAATAATCAAGTGACTGATGCAGACGGTGCTGTTCTGGAAGGGTGAAGAGCAGAGTCTGACCTCAGGACAGTGCTGAGCTGTGGAACAGGTGTAATCAGTCCTGTCTCCTTCCAAATCCTGTGTCTTCGTGTGATGTGTTGCTACAACCTTTTGACCATGTCAGGGCTTCACAGTTTATGAAGCACTTTCCCAGCATAGTATATGCAGTACATCATTAGCAGAGGTACTATTCATTCCATTTCACAGGTGAATGATATTTTAACTGCAGGAGTTTATCAGTTTTCCAGCTCGAAATCTATTTACCCTTAATCCCTGAAGGAAGTTCAGTTCTTTTCATTTGCTTTATAATTCAGTCATTTATGTATTTGCTCATCTTCACCCTACTGTGCCCTGCTGACTTCCTAGAGGTAGGTACATCATGGAGCTGGCTCCTTTGGGGGCCCTCAGAGTGTTCTACTGATAGTGGGTAATCAAACGTTTTGCAGTTACCCAAGTCAGAAAAGCTGAACGTATCCTAATGGCTCATTTTCCCTGTTGGGAGGTTGGGGACGAAGGGCCACTTGGTTATGGGCATGTCTGAGGGTATTCCACGCAGAGCAGCAGCCTGTGTCTCATGACACTGGGTGCTGAATGTGGCTGACAGCATGCTGGGTTGCTGGGTGTTTCCCGGGGGCCCCTGCAGCAGGCTCTGCAGAGTCCATCTCTGTCTGAGGCAGCCTGCCCTGTAGGAAGATGGGAACAAGAGGGTGGCAGAGTGTACTGAGCAAGGTTTTTGTGTTTGGGCCTGGGGCAAGGGAAGCAGAGCTCCACCCTCAACCTGGGTTTTGAGATGTATGTGTTTTTTTTTCCTCTTCTAGCCCCAGTTACTCCTAGGCACAAGATATCCTACCTCTGGTGATGTCCTCTAAGGTGGCAGGGGTGGGAGCAGTGACAAGCGGAGCCCTAGCACCCCTGAGGCTTGAGCACAGCTGGCTCCTTGTTAAGACTGCCAGGCAGCACAACATTTTAGTTCCCTCTCACTGCCCATGAAGGATCCCTGGCTTCTCCTGCCAGCTCCCAATTGACATGCTCTGTGCCTACTCATGCCCCCTGCCTCCACTCTCCCTGCTGCTTCTAAGAATGCGTTGGACCCCTTGCCAGCCATGCCACTGAAACACAGGTGACAGAGACCAGGCCTGGGGCACCGATGGAAGAGCACTGGCCTGGGGGTGTTTACCCTAGCTGAGTGGAGCCCCGGACAACATGACATGACTGCACCCTCTTTACTCTGGCCCCTCCTCAGGGGTAAGTGCCCCTGGTGCCCCCATCATTGTGGCCTTTGGAACCTCTCCTCGTTTACAGGCTGAGCCCAGACCTTTACGTGCTCTGTTGTGGCTCAGAGTCTGTCTTACGGCACTAGCTCTTATGCGTACTTTGACGTTTTAGGTAAGTGGTGCCTCCTTGCTGCTCAGTTTTCCTGCCTGTTATGTGAGGGGCTAGGCTAGGCAGTCTCCAAGGCCCCTTTCCAGTTGGTGTGTCCTGTTTGTACTGGGCAGAGCCTTCCTTGGAGTTTTCAGGGGAGGCATAGCAGGGTGGGCTGAAGACGGCAGTGTAGAGTGGCCAAGGGCCTCTGAGGAGGTGTGAGTGAGGGAGGCCGAGCAGGGCCAGTGTGGACAGCCCTGTCCCAGCCCTATCTCCTGTCTGAGACACCCTCTCCACACCCCAGCACTGATAAGCAGGTGTGAGCCATGGCTGCCTTGTGACAGGCCCTTCAGCGGGGAGGGTGGTGGTGGGGGTCCACTCCACTTCTGAATTCAGACGTCAGCGTCTTCCCTCACCCCATTTCTCTGCCAAGCTGCACAAACAGCGAATCAAGCGTTGTCCTCAACCCTCTGCCCTGGCTTTGAGACTTAGTTCCTGCTCCACCTGGTGGGGAGCAGACTCCCCAGGCTGTTTTGGCAGAGTACCAAGGAGGAAGGCCATCTGTGTCCTCCTAGACCCATTCCTGCAGTGACTGGCTGCTGGGCCGGCACAGCTGGTGCTTATGCGTGCACTTCAGGGGCTGGTCCTTGAGTTCCCATGGCTGTCAGCCCCCAGCTTTCCACTCCCAACTTGGCTTTTGGGCCACTGCTCCATCTGGGCCCACACTTTCCCCAGAGCCTGAGCCATTGTTCACCCAAAGGCCAAAAATTCCTTATTTCTGGCTGTGGGGTCATAAGGTAGGTGGGGGAGGCTTGGAGAAAAACAGAAGCTTAGAACTCCAGGGAAGGAAAAGGGAAGACAAGTAAGACTGAGCCCAAGGCCACAGGAAGCTCCAGGATGGAACATCTGTCTAGGCCCTTTCTGATCTGAAAGGTTCTCTTCTGTGTTCAGATCTGAAGATTATTTTGATCTATGGGCCATCTGTACTAGGCAGCCCCAAGTGTGTGCACGTGTGCATGCTTGTGTAAGGGGTATATGTCTTCCTTTACATGCTCCTGTGTGTGGGTTTCATTCTCAGCTTCTGCACAGCATATGGGGCAACACAGGATACTGGCTGGAGCCAGATACATTGACCTGGGGTCAAATCCTAGCTCTGCCATCTCGCCAGGTGGGAACACTTGGGCAAGTAACCTAACTGCTGTGAGCCTGAGTGTCCCATCTATGGATGATACTGCTGATAGGTAATACCATGTGGGTTAAAATGTGTAAAAGGTTGTGAACTGTACCTGGCACAGTAAGCACCATGCAACTGTTGATTATTAGGAATCTTTTCATAAATTTTATTTTAATGTAATATCAAACTTCCAGAGAAGTTGCAAGAAATTCTCATATACTTTTAAGTTCACCCATTGTTTTTATTTTGCTTATTTAGCTTTATCATTCTCTCTTCATTCCTCATATATATGTGTGTGTTTAATAGGGTCTGTATTACACATATATTAATCAGAGTATACCTATAAATATACACACACCCACACTTTTTTTCCTGAATTGTTTGAGAATAAGTTAACTGGCATGTCACAGGGTAAGTGTGTCCCTTGCTCACCCATTTCTATGCCCTTTGGAACTTTTTCTCATACATTTGTGTATCATACATTTTTTTTTTTTTTTTTTTTTTTTTTTTTTTTTTTTTTTTTTTTTTTTTTTTTTTTTTTTTTTTGGTACCAAGGATCGAACTCGGGACCTTATGCTTGCAAGGCAGGTGGTAGAACCACCAAGCTAAATCCCCAGCCCTATCATACATTTTTTAACTCTTGAATACTTTATAGTCTGTTGGTAAAGACAGAATATTCTCTTACAAAAACAGTACAATTTTCAAGATCAGAAAATTTGACATTGGTCTAATACTATTACCTAGTCCACAGTGCATATTCACATATCTTCAGTTGTCCCAGTCTTGTTTTCTTTTTGTCTTTTTTTTCCTTTCCCTCAATTGCCTGTCACATACCTTTGGCCTCCTTCAATCTGGCAGAGTTTGCCAGCCTTTCTTTGTTTCTTGAACTTGACATTGTTTGAAGAATGTAGGGTCATTATTTTAGAGAATGAAGCTACTCACATTCTGTTTGGTGTTTGCTCATTATAGTTTCAGGTCATGCACTTTTGGTAAGATGGCCACAAGGCAATGTTGCGTGTTTGTGGGTATCACAGCAGAAGGCCAACTGTTGAATTTTCTACTTGTTGGGGATGTCACCTTTGATCACTTGGTTTTATCTGTCAAGTCCCACACTATAGTTACTATTTTCTCTTTGTAACTAATACCCATTAGGTTTTTCTTTTTTTGGTACTGGGAATCAAACTCGGGACCTTATGCTTGCAAAGCAGGCAGTGGCACCACTGATCTAAATCCCTGGCCCCCACTCCTTTTTTTGTAATACCCATTAGTTTTCAAACACTGATGATTTTCTACTCCATCATTCCTTCTCTGTGTACTACTTGGTCCATTCATACCAGCTTCTGTGTCTTTTGACATCTCCATCAGTCCTTGAGCACTTTCTTACTTTTTAGTACAATAGGATATTCCAGGCTCCTGTGGTGCTTTCTGTGCTCTCTCTCTGGATTAACCATTTTACCAAAGAGTGGTGGGTGGCATTTAGAAGCCAAGGTTTGAGTGCTGGATGTGCTCGTTGATACTGGTATATTGTCTTTATTGTCTAGTCACTTTGATGCGATAGGGGGACCACAAGAAAATATAGCTTGGGAGGAAGACGAATGAGATGACCTACATGAGCATGCCTCTGTCCTTCTCTAGCTCTCTGGGGCTTTTCTGTCTCTCTTTCCCTCCTCTTCATGATCTCATCTCCCCTTTCTTGATCAGAATTTCTCTTGGGATTCCAGCTGTGGGAACCTCTGAAGCCATTTCCCTGGCTACTTGTGTGCTATCACTGGCAGACAACTATGTGACCTTTGTGTGTGAGCAGCCAAAGGCAAAGATAGTTTATGAAAAAGTTTTTGCTTAGAACAGTCTGGTGACAAGGTGATTGGGGAAGACGCTTTTGGAAGATTTCCACCTGGAAGTGTTCCTTCTTCCTGCAAGAGAGCACTCAGACCAAAGCCTGTGTGGAGGTAGGGATAGGCTGCTGTTGGAGGTCTGCTCAGCATTCTCAGAGCCAGCCAGGAAGACTTACATTCTGACACAGCTCACTCTGTGTCCACCGGGAGCAGGGACAGTTCAAACCAGAACTGATAGACTGAGGAAAGCCACCTGCAATGGCAGGGCAAGTGATTCCCCCACTTAATTAACTGTTTTGGGACTAGATTCAAAGTCCTTCTCTCTGAGATTCCTGGTACGTAGAGCTGGTCTCTGGAGCAAGTATGAGTTTCCACCAGGAGCCCAGAGCCACCAGGAGGGAAGGAAGCACTGTCCAGCTGCTGCTTCTTGGGACTGACGTGAAGTAGGCCTTTTGGGGTGGAGTCTGGTGGCCACGATAAAGGCTCTGGGCTAGGCACATTCTGAAAACAGTTGTCTCGAGGACAGTGGAGGGTAGTGTGGTGACTGAGGTTTAAGTAGGGGTCCACATTACTGGGTGAGGCTGACTCCAGTAGGGTGTGAAGTCATTCCCGGGAGACTGCTGTGCTGAGATTGTACCTGTGCTCCTGGAACACAAAGTAGCTTCTAATTCTCTCAGTTCCTGCTTCGTACATCCTGGTCCAGGCCACTGTCATCTTTTCCTAGAGAGGTTACTTGGCTGATTTCCCTTGTTCTTGTCTCCCACAAAACTTTCCCTTAGAACAGGTGATGGGATTTTTCTAAATTGCAAACTTGATTAACAACTATACTCCTCACTGCAAATAATGAAAAATATATGTAACAGCAATCTCTTCAGCAGCTTCCTGTGCCTCTGGGTCATGCCGGAGTAGATTCCCTCTTATTCTCTGAGTCTCCCCTTGTGGGCTGTCTTTCCCTTCTGGAATGGGCCACGTGCCTTTCACCTCAGGATCTCTGCACCTGCCTTCCCCTCTGCCTGGAAAGGCCCACCTCAGGCCAACTCCATATCACAGCTTCCCTGACCCTGCCCTTTGTGCTCCGTCTTGCCAGCTTTGTAACTAGAGCAGACACTGTGTCTGGAGGCTGAGGTTGATAATTGTCTCCCTGACTCGACTGTGAGCCATATGAGGGCAGGGCCTTGTCTGTTCTTACTCATGGTAACTCCAGAATCTGTAAGGTACTCAAAACATGTTTGCTAGGGCCGGGGATTTAGCTCAACAGCATAGCACCTGCCTGGCAAGTGCGAGGTCCTGAGTTTGATCCCCGGTACAACAAAAACATGTTTGCTCAAGGAAGAAGGAGCAGACGCCTGGGTTTTCCAGCTGGTCCCAGCTGGTCTGGCCTTGGAGAGAGTGAGGGAGTCAGCCTGTCACTCACTCTGGGTGACTGCTGGTGTTAGTCCTGCTGGCTGGGCCTGGCCCGACTGCTCAGCACACACGTACTTACCTTCAGACATCACAGTCTCCGCAGGGGAGAGAGGGTGCTTGGTCAAGTGGTGATCAGGGCTGGCTGAGGCAGACACGTGGCCTCGTTCTGTCCTACGCAGACCTCACTGGTCCTCGGGGTGGGGGTGGGGATGCAGGAGCAGAGGACTTGGCCCTGTCCTGGGGCCTGGAGGCAGTGAGTGTTGAGGGCAGCACGAGGTGGTAGCTGGCCCAGAGCAGAGGAGGCACGGGGTGGCCAGGGTGCCAAGGGAGTTCTAGGGGGTGGGTCCTGGGGGCTGGATGGGCTGGGCAGAGCTGTCCACAATCAAGGAGGTGACAATGAGTGTGAAGAGCATGTGTAGTGGAAATGAAGGGTGGGAGGGCGGGAAGGGCAGAGGTTTGTCTCCCCTGACCTCTCATCTTCCTACATTCACCCCTGCCCCTTGATGCTTCCATGTCTCTCCAGTGCTTTGTTCCAGAGCTCATGGAACCCCAGCTCCTAAGCTCTGCAGCCTTGTAGCTGCTCAGCTCCGCAGTTGTACTCCCCCACCCCCATTCCCTGGACTGCCCTGCTGGTGGCCTGGGCCCTGCTGAGCTGCTGCACTCTTCTCTCATCACCACCTCCTCTCTCTCTTTCAGCACCCTGGCACCAGCTCCAGATCTGTGTGTGCTGATTTCCCAGTCCTGCCCACCTCCTCACTCCACTGCCCCCAGTGGAGGGGCTCAGGGACTTGAGTCAGTCCCTTTGGGGGTCCGGCTTTCCTGCAGAGGGTCAGGGGCTGACAGTGGGGCTGATGGAGGCCAGTCCCCTGCAGAGCGGTGGGGCTGCCTGGGAAGAAATTTTGGGGTAGGGGGGAGAGTGTGGTGAGCTGCTGCAGGCTAGGGAATGGGGCCCCAGCCTCCCTGTTTCTCTTGGTCTTGCACTGCCCTTCCCAAGTCATCCTGTCTCCTCCATCTTCCCTGGGCCGTCTAGTTGTTCATGCTCCCCTTGGTAGCCAAGAAGCTGAGCCCTAAGCCGTTTCCTGCTTCCTTCTGTGTGTAACTGGTGTCCCATGGCAGGTGGCTCCTGCGGGTGCCCCTGGGTTGGGCAAGGGACCCATAAGGGGGTGTCAGTCAAAAGTGTAACAACTGGGTGGATGCTACTATGGAGATGAGAGCTAGAGATTTCCAGCTCCCCACCCCCATGTGATCATTTACAGATGAAAACACTCTGAAGAGGGAAATGGGAGTGACAGGAAGAAGTCCTGTAGAGGTTCACCGTCATCATCGCCGTCGTCATCCCGGATGTAATTTAAGTGCTCACTATGTGCCAGGGACTATTGTAAATTCTTACATGTCTTATACAATCCCCTTATGCCTGAGGAAGAAAGTGTTCTTATCCCTGTGTCACAGAGGAGGAGGCACGACAGACTAACGCAGAGAAGCCATGGCACAGTGATGATGTCACACGCCAGGGCGCCTTGCTGCTTTACCTGATGTCAGCACTGCATATAAAGTGTTCATGTGAAGCTCTAGCTGGAAGGGTGGCCAATAAACATGAAAAGATGCTCAGCATTGTTAGTCATGGAAATGCACATTAAAATTAGACACTCCCACTGAAATGGCTAAATTTAATTAAAGGCAAAGTACAAAGACTGACAATTCCAAATGTTGGCAATAAGAACTCTCGCTGAATGAAAAACATACTTTGGAGACCATTTTGACAGTTCCTTATAAAATTAAGGATGTACTACTCATGTAACCCTAAAGTTCTTTTACTAGGTATTTACCCAAAAGATAAAAACACATGACCACACAGATGCCCATATACACACGTCCATAGCAGCTTTATCGTAGCCCAAAATTTGCAAACAACCCAGTATTCATCAACTATCGAATAGAAAACGAAGCGCAATACATCCTTATGACAGATACTTCTCAACAGGCCAGCGTAACAGGCTGGTGCATGTAACAACATGGGTCCAAGTGCATTAGGCTCAGGGAAAGCAGCCAGGTGCAGGAGGCTACATACAATGTGATTTCATTTATTGAAATTCTCCAGAAAACGCAAATCTATAGGAACAAGAAACAGTGGTTCCAGGAGCTGGGGGTAGTGGAAAGGGTTGACTGTGAAGGAGACAATAGAACTTGGCATGGTGGGAATGTTCAGTATCTTAATGAAGGTGGTGGCTACCTTGTGTATGCATTTGTCAAAACTTTCCAAGCTGTGCATTTAAAAGAGGGAGTTTAATTGTATATAAATTATACCTCATTAGCCTGATTTAAAAATTAAAACAAAGGTATGGGGAAGGGAAGAAATTAAGATGATCATGGTTCATATCTTACTTTTCTGTTGCTGGGACAAAATACCCAACACCCAAGACTTAAAGGAGGGGAGGTTTGTCTGGCTCACACTTTCAGTCTCTGGTCGGCTGCTCCAAGGCAGAAATGGCACGGCAGCGGGGCCTGGCAGGGGAGAGCTGCTCACAGCACGGCAGCCAGGAAGCAGAGAAAAAGGAGAGGCCCAGAACAAGAATACATTCTTCAGATTACTCTCCCTGTGACCCACCTCCTAACGGCACGTGCAGTTACTGAGCTCATGCATGGATGAGTCTGCCGGTGACACAGCTTCCTCATCAGCCAGGCACCTTTCGAAGCCCCTTCTCTGAAATGAAGGGTTTGGGGGGCACTCCTATATCTAAACCCTAACAATTGACCTCATGGCAAAAGTGACATCTGCAAAACAACTTGGAGGATGAAGGAAGTGAGTCAGGCTGCTCCTGAGGGAAAAGCATACTGGGCAGAGGGGCGGCCGGCGCTGACCAGGTGTGCTCAGCCGTCTAGAAACCAGGCAGGAGTTCATGTGGTCACAGCGTAGGCAGGTGGTGGGGAGCTGGCCGTCAAGGAGGGCTGGGGTTTTCTCTCTGAAGTTGCTGAGCAGAGCAGTGGGGTGAGCTGACTGGACCATCATGGTTTTCCCTGGATGACATGCTGACAACGTTGAGTAAGGAACTTAAGAGGTCACCACAGGTATCCAGGGGAGAGACAGTGGTTGTGACAGTGTGGCGGGAGTGGAGGTGCTGAGATGTGGTTGGACTTGAGAAGAGCCAACAGGATTTCCTGCCGGACTGGATGTGGGTTATGAGGAAGGAGGCAAGAAGGACAAGGTTATTGGCCTGAGCAGCTGGAATCCAGCTGGGCACCCCGACACACACACACACACACACACACACACACACACACACAC
>NW_022900936.1:69788399-69792699 GCF_012274545.1 Fukomys damarensis | reverse complement strand
CCTCGAATGCAGCTGCGCACCCCCACACACACACACACACACACACACACACACACACACACACACGCATGCAACCCCGTGCTGTTGAGTGGTTTTAGTTGTCTCCTTGGGCCTGTAGGTGAACCTAAGACAGGTGGAGGGAGGAATAGCTTGGCCCTGATCCTGGCTCTGGGCTCAGGAATGGGCTGCATATACATGTTACTCCATTACCCCTTATTTATTGGCCTTATTGGCTCTTGTCATTTCCTTGTTGTCTCCTGTCTGGAGTGAGGGCTATAAATGTGATGGATTGATACAGGATATAGGAGGCCCAGTTACCTCTGGTTTGTAAACTGGCCTTTCCTCAGGTTAGCCTGCCCCAACCTTCACCACCTGAAGCAACTCCCACAGACTTGCACACAGAAGCGGCCTGGTCTGGCCTTTCCAGGAAAGAGGGGTGCCCCTGGAAGGGTGAGTGGCAGACAGAGGGTCCCCAAAGTAAGTCAATTCCAAAGAAAAATCTTGGTAGCAACCTCAGCCTTTTGCTAGACACACTTAACATCCCAGCACATTCCTTAGTGCTGTGTCTCACAGAGAGGCAGGCGCAGGGCAGGGCAGGCAGGATGACAGGACATTCTGTGGCTGGTCAGCCTACATCCAAACATCCAGGGAAGGGGTTCTGGTGTGACCTTACACGCCTTTCTGGAACCCGAGCCACTCAGTCTCTCCACAAAGGCTGGAATGATGAGGCTTTTCTCTCCAGCAGCAGGTGCCTGGCAGCTGCCCGGGGATGTCAGCTTCGTGAGCTGGCATGGGAGGAACTGCTTGTCGGGGTGGTCATTCCATGTGCTGGGCTCAGCCTGGCGTGGCCTGACCTCTGTCACTCAGACCAGTTTGAGATACCCAAAAGAGGGCTCCATGGTCCCTCTGAAGTATCCCAGATAGAGGAGTTTGGTGGCTGGTGCCTTTGAATGTCATTTCTGAACAAAACGCTTTACCACCCCTGTCTGATAGTCCTCTGGCCTGTCTGTTTGCCTCTGTCCCTGGGAATGTCCTGAGGCCTCTAGTCCAAGAGGGTTCAGGGCAGGAGGCCTGAGGTTTGTTCCTGGGATTTCAGACGTTGCCCTTAGCCCCCACCCCCCTCCCCAGCACCAACTCTCGTTATCAGCTCTGTCTGTGTGTGCATGTGAGTACATGTGTGAATCCATGTGTGTTTTCCCATCTGCGTGAGGATCTCAACTGGCTCTGCATCTGGCCTCCTTCCAGAGTACACAGTGGAAGGTGGGGCTGCTGTGGAGAAAAGGGGCAGAGGACCTCAGAGGACAGGACAGGTTTTAAATGGAGAGGAGGATCCAGGAGGACCCAGCAGAGAGGGGATTGATGGGTCCTGGTCTGCTTCCTCTGTAAACATACCTAATATTTTGTCTGAGTAAGGGCTGGGTCACAGGTGTGAACCGATAGGTCTAACCTGGCTTTTGCCCTCGAGACTGACACAGGAAGGTACAGAGGCTCCACATCCTGCATAGAAGATTCTGGCAGCAGGGCCAGGAGATCCCAGTCTGTAGGACCTCCTCAAGCCCATTGGGGTCTGCTGCCATGCTGCTGCCTGCCTGTGGAGGGCCTGGGCCTCTGTCTCCCTGACCCTCCCAGTCTCCTGGGCATAGAGTCTCATGGCTGTCAGGACTGATGGCGGAGGAGCGGCTGGCACAGGGCAGGGGAGCTGCCAACGCCGTGGCCCCAGGGTGAGAGCTGACATTTGTCCAGGAGCATCTCTTTTCCTGCCAAGGGCTGCGTGCCTTCCCTCTGACACAGGAGCTGGCATCTGTCACTCACAGAGCCACCGGCTGCCTAGACCCCAGCCTCACATCAGCGTGGCCCGATGACAGCTGCAGCACTGCAGTGAGCACAGCCCTGGTCCTGGCCCCACTCAGCCCCGCCTCCAGGTGAGCCCACCCATGTCCCAGGGCAGATGAAGGCCCAACAGGTAGCTGGGAAAGACCAAGGGCTGGGAACCCCAGACTTCCAGAGCAGTAATCCCAGCCCAAGGGGGCATCAGTGTTCCTGGAGCCTGTGAAAGGGGAGACCTAATCCACTCACTGCCTTACAGGGCAGGGGCTCACAGCCCTGGACCCGCCTGCTTTCTCACACCCCACAGTTACTGAGTTCCTACATGTGCCAGCCATTGAGCAAGCTCCCAGGATGCAATGGTAAGGAATGGATGTAGACCCCTTCTTTGTGTCTCAGTTCTGTTCACTGGGATTTCTAGTCAGAGAGACATCTGCTGTCACTCATGGGTTACACACACAGGCACTCTCCCAGGCTCCATATACATCGGAAACAATAGTTTCACAGAACAGCACTCCGCTTACCTCACCAGGGGCACCACTGATTCAAGCTCTGCTGCTCTTTAGAGAAGAGCTAACCATGGTCCACTACCCTGCTGACTGAGACCTTTGGTCTGGCAACTAAGTAGGCATCACAGGAGATTAGAGTGGCCCCTCCCTGCTCTGGTTTTGACCAAAGGACCAAGATCAAGCATTTCAGAGTACCAAACCACAGTCAAGAAAATGTTACCAGACACACCGACCCCTCAGTTACGTGAAGAGGTAAAATGGCATCTGAGAGAGCAAGGAAGGGGTGAAGGAACCTGTGAGCAGTTTTCTTTGGAGCGAGCTGTCACTGTGCTGTGGGTGGAACCCTGGCACCTTCTTTGGAGGTGAGCCTCCTAAGGGAGACCTTCCTGAGGGGGGCCTGCTAAGGAGGATTCAAGGGGCTTCCAGTTTCGAGATGTCCGAGACATGGAGAAGTGGGCCTTGCTAGGCTCAGCAAACAAGTGAAGGGTGACTGTGGTCTGACTCTGGCCTAGGAAACTTGGGAGCCGAGCCTGCTGCTCTGGTGAAGGCTGCAAAATGTGCTGCCGTCATGCGTAGCCCCTGCCCAGAGTGGCTGGGGAATGGCTCTGAATGTTTCTGAAGGGCCAGGAGGGCAGGCAGAGAAGGCCTTGGCAGGAAGAGGCCGGGGTTGGGCCCACAGATGGTTATGGGCAAGGGAAGAGGTACCCCCAGGGGCCTCCGGAAGATACTACATTGCCTGGGCTGTGGAAACTGCAGAAGGTCCAGTAGGGAGTCTCCACAAAGCCCACAGACATTCCTGCATGGGCCCCACCAACCATCTGCCTGGCCTGAGCAGCTGAAGCCACCCCACAACACCACAGACTGAGGCTGTATTTACAAGAAAAGTGACTGTAGACTGATGCCCTGTTATGCAAGCCCAAATGCTGAAGGATCCACCTGGGTCTGACCCAGGGGCAGGGAGGATGATCTCCAATGAATAACGGCTGAAAGGGACAGGGAGGGACAAAATAGAGGTCCCTGTTCTCCCAGGGACCATGTTTGTTCACATATTTAGGCTTTCCAGGTGTTTGTGAGGAGTGTGAGTGCTGTGATGGGAGGTACCAAGAGTGGGGTGGTAATGAGGAAGGTTCTCCTGGAGGGAGCATCCTGCTGAGACCAGACAGGAGAGAGGGAAAAGAGAAGCTGAGTAAAAAGGAGAGGAGGTTTCTGCACAGAGGTAGCAGCAGTTGGCAAGGCTGAGGAGGAAGAGCCTGGATCCCTGTTGGAGAGATACGGTTACAGAGGTTGGCAGGGCTAGAGGGCTAGGAGGGTTTGCCTTGATCCTGAGACAACAGGAAGCCACTGAGCAGGGGGTGATGATCTTAGATCAAAATATCACTGGGCCAGCTTTGTAAAGAGTTTGGAATGGATGTGGTTAGAGGAAGGAACGGGCCTGGCAGTCTCCAAAGGCAAGATGTTGGTCCCAAGCAAGGAAGGAGTGATGAAATGGAACCACATGGCAGTATTTGAAAGATGCTGAGAAGGCTGAGCCCCAGGGCCCGGAATGGGTGAGTGGGTGAGGGGCAGCAGGTTGTTGAACGTGGCACCTGTGGGTGTGACTTTATGGCTAGGCTTGGGCCAAGAGCAGAGTTCAGTGTTGGAAGGGTGTTTGGAGATGCTCAAAGTAGGCAGCTGGATATACTGGGATGGAACCTGGTGGGATGCTGGCGCTCAAGATAATGACTCACGATTCTTGGGCTGGCACTATAGCTTAGCAGAACAATGGCCTACATGTGCAAGGCCCAGGTTTCAGTCACCAGCCCTGGGGAGAAAAATAAGATTCAAGACTTATTCAAAGGCAGGTGTGGTTGCACATGCCTCTATTACCAGAGCTCTGGGAAGCTGATGCAGGAAGATGGCAAGTTCAAGACCAGCCTGGGCAATTTGACAAGATCCTGTTGATCCTATTACAAAAAAAAAAAAAAAAA
>NW_022900936.1:69775456-69787935 GCF_012274545.1 Fukomys damarensis | reverse complement strand
AAAAAAAAAAAAAAAAAAAAAAAATGTGGATGAGTATGTAACTCAGTATGAAAGCCCTGAGTTCAGTTCACCATACCAAAAAAAAAAAAGTCATGTTTTTTTAAAAAATGTATTTCAGTCTTCCTGGAACAGAACCTAAGGCCTAAAGAACTGGACATTAGTCAGAATAGAAAGAGAAGCCGAAAAGGCATAATTAAAAAGACAGGAAGGGCTGGGGATTTGGGTCAGCGGTTCCTCTGCCTGCCTTGCAAGTGCAAGGACCCAAGTTTGATCCCTGGTACTGCCCCCCAAAAGACAGGAGAAGGCACAGGAAACAACAGAATAGACAGACAATTTGGACTTCATGAAAATAAGAAAATTTTTTGTCCAAAGACAACAGTGCCAGAATAAAACAGCAACCCACAGAATGGGGGGAGAATCCAAACATCATATATCTGAAAATAGAAAATTCCTCGAATTAAAAAAAAATTAAAAACTGATGGAAGGACTTGTTCCAGATATTTTTCCAAAGAAGCTTTATAAATGGCCAGTAAGTTTTCAGAAAGATGCTCAGCATCACTGGTTACTAGGAAGACGTGGATCGAACCTATATGGAGACACTGTCTCACAGCCACTGGGACTGCTGCTGTGTCAAAAGAGAAACACAGAGCAACAGCTACTGGTGATGATGTGGAAGAACCAGAGCCACTGTGCAGGTGGAAATGGTGCATCCCCAGGGAAGACAGCCTGGCCGCTCTTCAAAAGGTGAAACAGAATTGGTCTAACCCAGCAACTTCACCTCTGGGTGAAGACCTAGGAGAGTTCAAAGTAGGCTTTGGAATAGGTGTTTATACACCCGTGTTCACAACAGCTCTGCTCACAACAGACAACATATGGAGGCAACATCTGCAGCTATCTAGGGCAAGTAGATAAACAAAATGTGATTTCTGCACACAACAGAATGTCACTCAGCTTTAAAAAGGAAGGACATTGCTACACAGGTCATGACATGGATGAACCCCAGGATATTATGCTAAGTGAGGTGATGCAGTCAGAAAAGACAAAAGTGGTGTGATCCCAATTATCCGAAGCACACAGAAGAGTCAAAATCTTGGAGATGGACACAGAATGGTGATTGCCAGAGGCAAGGGAGGGAGGATTGAGGAGTTGTATTTAATGGGTTACAGACTTTCATTTCCCCCAGAGGAAGAAGAGTTCTGGGGATGGACAGTGGGGGTGGTCGTGTAACAGTGTGGATGCATTTAATGCTGTACACTTAAAAAATTGTTAAGATGATTAATGTTATACTATGTTCTTTTAACCGCAGAAGAGGGGACATGTTGCAGAAGATGCGGCCACAGAAGTCAGGGAAGGGAGGATTTCCAGAGAGGGGCTGCTGTCCACTGAGCTAAATGCTGTGGAGAGGCACGGATGTGAGCAGAAGAGAAGGTGCCACTGCAGCCCTGGCAGGTGCTGCAGGCTTGAGGAGCACTTTTGGCAGGTAGTAGGCCTGCAGCAGGGAGGCACAGTTCTCAGGGGGACTGAGGAGTGAAGGGAGGAGAAGACAAAGTCAGGGCCAGGGGTCACAGGTCTGAGGTAGCCGTGGCTCCTGCCCTGGGAGTTGCCGCTGGCTTGATTCTGGGCGGGGGCCACCCTGTCACAGTGCGCAGGTGTCCAGTCACAAAGGCACACTGCTTTGGCCACTTGTGCTGGCCCATTTTTCCAGCCACTTTCCAGGGAAAACAACCTGGAGTTCCTCCCGGTTCTTAGGATCCCCCCACCTCAGTGCCCCTCTCTCCAGCGGAGGCCCCCTGACAGCCTTCTTGAGGAGCTGCTACCAATCCTATCAAATCTGAGTATAAGAACAGAGCCTAGACCAGGTCATGTAAGCCATTTATTGGTTTGTTTTAAAAATATGTTATTTTCTTTATACACGAAGTTTGGTGAGAAGTGCTCAATTAGTTCAACACCATCTGGCACTTGAGGCGTGTCCCTCCCCCCTCCCTCCTTAGTCTCCCCTCCTGCTGGTCACTGTGCAGTTCTAGAGAAAAAGAGAGAGCTGTATCGACCTTAGGAGCCAGCTCAGCCCCGCCCTTCGTGCCACCCACAGCCAGGGCCAGCACCTGTCTCCAGGCTCCCAGGCTGTCCACAACACAGACCACAGTCTCCTTCCGGCTGGCTGCATTCCTGTGGGCAGGGGAGTAGGGGACACACTTCTCCAAGCCTTGAGAGCAAAGCACAGGTCTACAAAAATAAGATTTCCACTCTGAAAAGTGTCACTGGGACAGTTAAAACCAAGCCCCACGCTGGACTCAAAGGGTACATGGGGGAGGCTCTAGGAGTGTGTGTGGGGGGCAGGGTTGCCACCAAGGGAACTGGGGCGACAAGAAACATAATACTTTACTCGCTGGCAACGCTCCCTTCAGCACTGCCGTGCGCATCGTGATGGTCCGGCCCTCTGATAGCATGGCGAGGTAGGTGAGGAGAGCCATCCGAGAGCAGGTGGGTGAGGCTGAGGTGGCCAACCTTGCAGGAGGCGGCTCTGCTGAGGGGCTAACTGGCAGTGGGACTCCTGTGTGCTCAGGCTCCACCAGCGACCCTGTCACCTCGGGGCGACAGTGCTTTACTTTAAAAGATTTGCATATGCTAAATAGGATTGTCAGCAGCTATAGAGGTCCTGGGGGTAATTGGACTAGTAAAGTGTTTTTCCCTGAAAAAGCCTTCTTATAAGACCTATGGGACATCCCAAGCCCTGTCACAAGGCAGTCCTGCATGTGGGCACTTCAGACTGGCCTCCTTTCCCAGAGAGGCTCATGGTTTTTGTGCCCTCCCAGGATCAAGAGCCAGGCCTGGCCATCTGGGAGCCATTTTCTATGAAGCCAACCTACCCTCCCCATTTCATGATGCTGCATCTGGAAAAAAGCTAGGGCCCAGGTAGGATCCCCTCCCCACAAGGCCAGAGTCCCAGGGAGAGGCTGGCAGACAGCAACGGCTTCCTTCACACGTGCCCGGAGGCCAACACAGCTGCACAATGGGTAAACTGAACCTCGACCTCATGGCTCAGCCTGCTTGTCCCTGGCCTGCCAGGTTCCAGGAGCAAGGACAAACTGCAAGCCCAGCTGTGAGTTGGGCTGGTGCCCTCACTCCCGCGGGTTTTAGTGTTAATACTCTTACAGAAGGGAAGAAAGGCCATCATCCGTGCCCGGGACTAGCCCTGGGGCCCAGGCAAGTCTTCTGGAAGCTTTTTATTTTTGTAGGACTGACCATTGTGGCCTGCATAAAAACACAGGGGAAAAACAGGACCCCAGGGGGAATGGAAGGCCAGAATGAGCTCCAATGGCAGAAACTGCATCCGTGGACTCAGGAGGTGGGGACAGAGGTGACTGATACCCCTTGAGGGCAGTCTGGGCCTCTGTGGCCTGGGCCTGGCCTCGTGTGGAAGGAGTGTGTGCGTGTGTGTGTGTGAATGAAGAGCGTCAGCCCAAGCAGCAGAGGACCTGTCCCTCCTTTGGGTGGGGAAGGCCTGTGGGAGCTATACTGCATTCTGCTCTTGGAGGACAGAGTCTAGCAGCTCCCTAGACACTCCTATTCCGGATTAAGAAGATGCAGCATGAATTGCTGCCAATATCCACAGAAAAAACATCAGTCCTTTGCTCAAGTAAAAAAATATCAAATATAATAAATTTACGAAAGCTCATTCACAACACGTACAGTCTGTTTTGTGTTTCACCTCAACAGCTGCAATGACGAGTGCTTTGCAGAGCCCAGGGTGCCACCTGACTAGCCAGGCCCCTGATTTGTGCAGGGCTCCAGGCATAGCCTCCAGAATAGTGCTATAGGGCTCCTCCGCTGCTTCCGGCTGATGACACAACACCACAGAACTCTGCTGTGTGGATCCACAGGCCAAGCCCATCTCTCGCTCCTGAAGCCCAAGGCCAGGAAGGCTCCAGCACGCTGGTCTCGACTGCAGTCCGATTTGCCACGGTGCAAGAGTGTGCGTCTTGGCTGGTGGAGCCAGGCTCACACTATCGACTCTCGGTCCCTGTCCAGGGATGGGGGAAAGTCCGCAAGATCCTCACTGTGGCTATAGTCAGACATCCGCACTTGGAGGTTATCGCTGGTGGCCCTGGTGACACTGTCATAGGAGGGCGGGAAGGATGTGGAGGAAATGGAGGAGCTGGAGGGCGGCCTGTCCCGCTGGGAGAAGTTCTCGTTCAACATGTAGGCGATGAGGCCCTCTCGCTCAGGGGCATCCTCTTCGGAGAGGCCACCACTGCCCACCTGTTGGCGGAAGAGGAAGGAGGCATGTTTCACAGAACGCTGCAGCAGGTGCCTCCGGAAGGCCCGCTGGATGACCGTGGCTGACACCTCCTCGTGCTTGCGCCGGAGTGTGGTGGTGATGGGCTCATAGGAGATCTTGGATGGGTTGGCCGCCATGAACTTCTCTTCCATCTGGATCTTTAGGGCATCCATCTCCCCAGACTCCCCCAGGACCCTCTTGGTGAAGGCAAAGAGGATGTCCATGCAGTGGATGCGGTCCCCGCTCACCATGGGCAGGTCCATATTGATGAGGCTGATCTGGTTGGGCTTGGCGATTCGGAGTGGCTCAGACAGGGCGTCAGCAAAGTCAGATAGAGCCGAGTACTCGATGAACTGGGTGGCCTCTGGGTCAAACTTCTCCCAGATCTCATAGAACATGTCAAAGTCGTCCTCGCTCAGGGGTTCCGTGCTCTCCTCTGTGGCCACACTGAAGTTCTCCAGGATGATGGCGATGTACATGTTGACCACGATGAGGAAGGAGATGATGATGTAGGTGGTGAAGAAGAGGATGCCCACGGCTGGGCTCCCACAGTTGCCCCGGGAGCCGTTGCTGTTGGGCAGATTGGGGTCGCAGTAGGGGGGGCCCGTGTTGAGGATGGGGCTGAGGAGGCCGTCCCAGCCGGCCGACGTGGTGATCTGGAAGAGGCACAGCATGCTGTTGGCAAAGGTCTGGAAGTTAAACATGTCGTCGATGCCAGCCTCCCACTTGACATAAGCGAAGTTGGCCATGCCGAAGATGGAGTAGATGAACATGACAAGGAAGAGCAGCAGCCCAATGTTGAAGAGGGCGGGCAGGGACATCATGAGGGCGAAGAGCAGCGTGCGGATGCCCTTGGCCCCCCGGATCAGCCGGAGGATGCGGCCGATCCGGGCCAGGCGGATGACTCGGAAGAGCGTTGGGGAGAAGAAGTACTTCTGGATGATGTCAGACAGCACTGTGCCTGTGGGGAACAGCAGAGACTGTGGCCACTGACAGCACCCTGTCCTCCTCCCACGCCAGCACTACTCTCTGGTTAGTGAAGAGCCAAGGACAGGGGGCCCTTCCAGGAGGACTAGGTCCAATGAGCACGCTATACTCTGCCTCCTCCCTCTCCCTGGGACCCAAAGCTCAGGGTACACCTGCATGACAGAGTCATATCCACCTTCTACACTGTGGGTCCTGAGCCGAGAGGGGTCTCACTTAGCATTTTGGCGGTCTAGAACTCAGAGAATGCAGCCTGAGGGCCGGCGGTCATGGGCTCTGGGTGCCTAGTAGAGATGCAAAGTCTCAGCCCCGCTCCCAGCCCACCTCTTTTAACAAGCCTGGACAATTCATCCATGTGTGGTGGGGGGCAAGAAACACTGGCCCCAAAGCCATGCTCCCCAACCCACACCATGCCTCAGTTGCTTGTCTCCTCCTTTCTGTGACAGTTCTTGTCACCTTTCAACTTTGCTTCCAGCACTTCCGCACCCTTGGGTCTCTAGTGACTACCTGGATTTGGAGTTTTAAGGAACTTGGGTGTAAATTATAAAAGAAAGTGTGAAATTAACTTACCTTACATTGGTCCAAGTGACCTTTCCAGACCTCATATAATAATAATTTGCTGGCTGACATGTCAGTAGGGCACCAAGCCAAGCACTATATAGCACCATTCCATTCTGACCTTCTCATCACCCTGGAAAACTGAGCTAGTACCATCACCCTCATTTTCCAGAAGAGGAAGACCAAAGGTGAAGTAAATTACTCAAATTGCCACCGAGAAGCAAGGATTTGACCCAGACTCGGGCTCAGGTTGCCCTCTTAGCCATGGCTTCTGGTGTGGCTCACACACTGATACCAGAAGGCTGTCCTGAAGTACAGGCTGTGCCTCCAAAGCTTCCTGTGACTCTTCGTCATGGCTCACTCCTGCTGCTGATGTCCTGCATTCTCTGAAGGGTCTCTCCAGCTCCATGAGGCACCTGTCACCCTCACCTCCGCCTGGGACCTTAAGGCATTCCTGACCTTCCTTCTCTTTTCTAACTACTTGCCTGTCATTGCAGTTACAACCATGCCTGCCTTGGCCTCTGCATCGCCATTTGGGGTCACCAGAGGTGGAAACACAGAAGTCAGAGTTACCCCAAAGGCAGAGGCACCTCTGAGGGTAAGGTAAAGAGTTTGGGCTCTGAGCACAATGTGACCAAAGAAAAAAAAATTAGAATTAGAATTCATTAAAATTAAAAATTCCTATGCTTCAGTAGATATCACCAAACCTCACAGATAGGGAGAAAATATTTTCAAGTCATGTATCTCATAAAGGACTGGTATTTAGAATATATAAAGAACTCTTAGGGGCAGGGATTTAGCCCAGTGGTATAGTGCCTGACTGGCAAGCATAAGGTACTGAGTTTGATCCCAGTTACCCCCCCCAAAAAAAGAGAATGCTTACAACAACTCAACAATAAAAAGATAACCCCAATTTTAAAAATGAAGCAAAGAATTTGAACAAAGATTTCTCCAAGGAAAATATACAAATGGCCAATAAACACAACACAAGATGTCCAGCATCGTCAGTCACCAGCAAAGCATAACCCAAAACTTCATGAGGCATTAGTAATTCATAACTACCATGGCTATACTAAAAAAAATAGAGAGCAGGGGCCATGTATTGGTGAGAAAGCAGAATAATAGGAATCCCCATAGACTGACGGTGAGCACGTAAGATGATGCAGCCGTCCTGAAAAGTATGGTCGTCCCTCGGAACTCTAGATTAGTGGCTTCCAGAAACCGTGGGAAAGGGGAAGTGGAGAATGACTGCTCCATGAGTGGAATTTCTCTTAGGAGTGAGAAAAAAAAATTACAAAGTTAGACAGTGCAGTTATGCTCTACCCTCCTTGTCTAGCTGTCTTGCATACCCACCCACGATGGAGAGGATGACAACCACGAAGTCGAAGATGTTCCAGCTGTTGGTGAAGTAATAGTGGCGCAGGGCGGTCATCTTGACAATGCACTCGCCTGTGAAGATGGCCACGAAGAGCAGGTTGATCTTGGACAAGATGTTCACTTTCTCAGGGCTTTGGTCATCAGTCTCCACCATCATGGTCACCATGTTCAAGCAGATAAGAAACATAATGGTGACATCGAAGGCCTGCTTGGTCACAATGTCAAACATGAAGCCCTGGTACTTGTTCTGCAAGGAAGGGCCAAGGGGACGAGCTCAGCAGGGACCTCAGACTGGCCGGTGACCCCCCGCCCCATCCCGGGGGGCTGCCTCTTGGTCCGACCACCTACCCTCCCACTCCACCCTCTGACCCCACCACGCTGCCTTGGCGGGTGCAGTGGAGGGTGCCGTGGTGGCCAAAACAGTAAGCTTCCTACCTAACATCCCAGGCTCTGAGGCCCAGCTCCAAGGCCCCGTTCTCCAGGAGGCTGTGCCTGATGGATTTTCAGGGAGAGATTTCTCCTATCCTGTGTCTCCTCAGCTCACACTCACAGGGCTTCTCTTTGTTCCCACAGGGGGAAGCCTCAAGTGAGATTTAAACTTCAATCCTAGTAACTGTATTGGCCCGCAGATGAGTCTATTTTCTCTACTTTTTAATGGAATTGATTTTATTTACTCTACTAAGTTAAATTATTCTATATTTGTCTATGTCTTCAATTATAAATCATCCTAGATTATTCTAGGGGAAGAGAAGATTGTAAAGAAGCAAACACATGGAAACCTAATCTAGAAGACTGGTGTGTGAACAACAATCAGACAAAAATGATAAGTTGGATTTAAAGAAAATCTAGGTGTGCCACTCATTAGATTGAGGTTACCTCACTTAATCATGTTGTGTTTTCTTCTCTTCCTACTTTTTGGAAGACTGGCTTAATCAGGCCAAGGAATACAGCCTAGCAGCACTCCTGAGCCCAGCTCTGCTCACCCAGAGATTCTTGAACACAGCTCCTGATAACACAGGAGGCAGCTATGGGTCAGGTAGGGGCTGGAATGCTGCCTGCATTCTTCAGGGAAAACCTGTACCTCTGAAGGGTCAGCAGTACCCCTTAGATGACATAGCTTTCTTTTCTGTTACCCATGTGTGGCAAGGACCTGTGTGGGCCAGACATTCACGAGCACCCCCAGATGGGATGACACATTGTGAAGAGGCTCTAGTGGCTGGCTGTGTGGCTGGGGGATCCCATCCAGAAGACTCTACCCACTCTTTCAGGAAGCCGGGCTCACCAGGGGCCGAGGGATGGGCTTCTGGGGCTTCTTGGAGCCCAACTTCTTCATGGCATTGTAGTACTTCTTCTGCTCCTCTGTCATGAAGATGTCCTGGCCCCCTAAGTGCAGAGACACAAGCACCAGACTCATTTTGGAGTTCTTAGAGCCCCAGCATGGAGAACACAGGGTCCTGCCTTCTTGATCAAGGCACCAGAGTCAAGTGGGTCGCTTCCTCTTTTCTCTTGGTAGAGAAATGATATCCCTACCCTGCACCAGACAGTCTACCCAGACTTGTTCTTCCAGAGTCCCTGCCCCCATTCACCTTGATATTTCCTTGGCTTGGTGACCCCAAAATCCAATGCCCACCTCACCTCTTCCCCTTGCCCAGCTCAGCCAGTCCTAAGGCTCTCTCTGCCCCCTTGGTTTGCCTGCAAAGAGTCGTGGCCCCCATGATGGAGCTCCAGGAAGACTCTGGGCCTCTGCATCGCCCCACCCACAACCTCTGACTATGGCCCAGGTGAAAAACCAACCCTCACCCCTGCAGCTCTCAGGGAAGGCACCATGTCTTCCACCAAAGCCCCTTCTTACATTCATATGGGCCTTAGCATGTTACATCCATTCTACCACAGTAAGAGGACCAACCCCAGGAAAGGGGAGATGGGCCCTGTAGCCACACTGGCTCCTCAGTGCCCTGGCGCTGGCCCTGCCCAGCCCTGCTCTGCCCGTGTGGAGTGGTGCTCTACATATCTTTTTCTTCTGTTGGTTGAAGTTGTCAATGATGACACCAATGAAAAGGTTCAGGGTGAAGAAGGACCCGAAGATGATGAAAACCACAAAGTAGATGTACATGTAGAGGTTGTACTCCCACTGGGGCTGCTCTTCGTACTAAGGGGAGAGATCAGACAGGGAGATCAGAGGGGCTGAGTTCTTAGGATCTGACAGGCGTGGGGGGTGGCAGAGGGCCATTCTGTGGGACAGGCTGTGTCTGTGAACACAGAGCAAGGCCACAGGAAGGTGGGACAGAGGTAAAAGGCATGGACAGTGCCAGGCAGGGGCAGCAGGACTGCCACGCTCAAGACTGGCACTGTGTCTCTGTGTGACTTCAGCTCCAGGGCCACTGATAGGTTGGGTGTTTTGGGGCCACTCTTAGTCTTCACTGAGCTGCCGGTGTGGTTGAGTGGGGCACAAGGACAAAGAAGATCTCTGATTTTCATCTCTGTCACTGTCATCTCATTCTCCTGGGATAAGATGTGAGTAAACTACAGTGAGCTTAATTTAAAACATATTCAAGAACTGGAGTCTTCTTGGGAGGTCATGCGATCCTGCTCTAGAGCCAGGCCTGGGTGCTCCAGCGAGGCTGAAGTCACACAAGAGCTTGCCCTGGCAGGTAGGGTGTTCACATGTGGACACTGATTCTCTGGCAGCCAAGCAGCCAAAAGCTTCAGATGCTCCATTTGGTGACAGAGGTAAGGGTGGCGACCTACCCCTCTGGAGTCCACAGCTGCATACATGATGTCCATCCAGCCCTTAAATGTTGCCTGGAAGGAAAAAGAGTGGTTAAGCGAATCACTGAACTCTTCTTCTTGCTTGGGCTGTGCAAGGCTCCAATCTTGACAGACGAGGGCAGGAAAGCACCTCCTATAGGAAGCGGGCCCTGCACACCCATTCAGTTGGGTCCAAATGGCTGGGTGGTCCATGGAAAGGTCTCACTTAGGTCTGAGGGTGAAAGGGAAGCAGGCAGATAGATACTGTGAGAAGGCTGTGCTGTGAGAGGTAACCTTCCTGAAGGTGCCTTGAAGGGAGGTCTGCCTTTGCCTTCACATGTACTTCAGATCCTAACATAACAGTCTCAATGGTGGGCATCAGGGATGAAGAGGTGGGGCTTGGACTCCCTGTCCCAGCTTAAGGTCGACCTCAGGGCTGACCTGGTCCCCTCATCCTGCACTTCAAGGAACCATGTGACTTCTGCTCTGTGGACTTTCCCTGAAGTGCATGAAAAACCCATGCCTTGGCCTTCTGGGCAGTGGTACGTTGGTCTTGGATTTCCAGAAAGAGAAAAAAACCTTCATTGTTGTGTTAGCCAATTTCTCTTACATAAATACTCCTTCCACAGCCAATTTCAAGTCACCAATATGTTATTACCGAACAGAGAGTTGGAAAGAGATGTGTGGAGGCACATTGTTACAGTATTTCTAGTACAGATAGAATGGGTGTAAATAATGTTAACAGCGCAGATGATAATAAAAAGTAATGCTGAGTTTTGAGTATTTGCTACTTCTATTTTAATCTCATTTAGTTAATTATACATTTATAAAATTTAATTTTTTATAATGACTGTGTTTAAGGCTTGCAAAATTTCTGCTAATGTCACACCCAGACCCAGCACAACACACCAAGAAACAGCTGGCTGGGGGATGAGTGAAGAGGACAGGGTCCTGGTATAACCACACTGGCTGCCCCGGTCTGGGATGTTAGGAAGATTCAGAGAGTGCTGAGAGACACGCTTGGTGGTGAGGTCAGTAACCCAGTAGGGTCTTATTTATGTATCTGGCAAAACCTAATTCTGCTCCGAGCCTCTCTTCAGTGTACAAACTCAGCTACACAAACTTTCTGTGCCTAAGCATACTGAGGCAATCAAGTACTATGTTTGCATCTGGAGTGACCCCAAAAGTCTATGTGGCACAGGCCTGGTTCCCTGCAAGACCTCTGGGGACATAGGGAACCTTTCAGAGGTGACACCTAGCAAGAGGTCTTCAGGGTACTAGGGTGGTGCCCTGGAAAGGGGGTCGGGGGATTACTGCTGGGACCTAAGGGATGGGCAGAGCTGTGAATGGATGCACAGAAAGTTTCCAGATGATAGTCTCCTGAGTTTCCCTTGATTTTGGGGAGCTAGAGATGTCCAGGTTTATAATTAGGTAGCAAGATAATCAAGGTGCAGCTTTATGCATTATAATTCTGCTGGCATTTCTGCTGTCAAGGCTAATGGCAGGTTAATTTTATGGCATATGTTATAATCACCGACGCTATCAAATTCACAGAATCAGTGGAAAGTCTAAAAGCACTGCGTGTTTAGACACTACATATCCTGCACCTCAAAGATAGAAGAAAACATATTCTTAAAAAAAACACAAGAGGTGTTACTTCTTTTTACAACAAAGGGGTGGCCAGAGCTACAGTTTTGCTAGTAGTCCAGCCCTGGGGAGTCTACAGTTTTTCGTGTTTAAGTGGTCCCATCACACTGCCTCCCAGATAGTCTGAAGAGGTCCACTTGACTACTGGCTGGGAAGCTGGTTCTGCCACAGTGCTGACCTGGCCCTCGTACCATGTGCCTTGGAGCATGTGGCATCTGTTCTACAGCTGAAAATCTGGGGACTTCCCAAGGCCCCAGAAAATCCTTACCCTCCCTGGGGTCCACCACCCACTGTTGCCCACACCAGGGACGAAAGCAGGTGCTGCTGGGGAGCTGGTGGGAGGAGAAGTCCCTCCTCTCTGAGACTTACCACCTGCAGGAGGGCCAGGTACCCTGCCCCCACGTTGTCAAAGTTGACCTTCACTTTGGTCCAGTACAATTCGCCAGTCACATTGAAGGACTCGCACTCGCTCTTGTTGTTCACAATGGTGTAGTTCAGAGGCAGGTCTCCCTCAGTCTGGTTGATGCACCTCCCAAACTTGCCCGCGAAGAGGTTCACACCCATGATGCTGAAGATGAGCCAGAAGATGAGGCAGACGAGGAGGACGTTCATGATGGATGGGATGGCACCCACAAGGGCATTGACCACCACCTCAAGGGGACCAGGAGGAGACTCAGTTCTTGCGGGTGCCCAGATCATATGCCCTTCTCCAGACTGCCCTCAGAACTAATTCCCTGGCTACAGGTGGCTGCAAGCAGGGAGAGTGCAGATCTATGGTAGTGGGAGAGGCCAACTTCATGGCTGGAACCATGGCAGAACACACACACCTATCTTTGTACCATCATAACCCCAGATCATATGTGTATCTCTTATTGGCTCTGCCTCA
>NW_022900936.1:69753043-69775071 GCF_012274545.1 Fukomys damarensis | reverse complement strand
TTTTTTTTTTTTTTTTTTTAACAAAAACAAGGTCTCTTTCAGTTGAGGATGCCAGGATTCTTATGGAAAAGGGCCTCCAAAAACGTATTCCCAAGACTTGGGCCTCCTATAGTCCCACTGGTCTTACATTGCCTGGTATAACTTTCTGGTTCATTTTCAGGTTTCAGCTACTGGGATCAATGGGCATTTTTCCCTAAAGCATTCCCAGGGGATGCTTGTGTGACATGTCTTGGGGATACAGTGACAGTTCTGCAATGCTCAGATAAGGACAGAGTATAGGGCAGAGGGTCTTGGCTCCCCCTGTGCCTCTTGCTTGCCAGTGAGGGCCTATCTGGTCTCATCAAGCCAAAGCCTCAACTCTCTTGGAATAATGGCCCAACAACCAGGAGAGGGCTCCCTGGAAGATGCGTTTGGGGTACCCAGCCTCACTGAGGGACCCATCTGTCCATGAGCTTGAAGGATGTCTATTCCACGGAGCGGGTGGAGTTGGTATCGGACTCTGCGGTACGGCCTAGTGGGCCCAGATGCCAAGGTGGGAGGTGCTGCTCCCTAGTGGGCAGGAGTAACCCTGGAACAGGGTGGGAAACCTAGATCTCAAGGGCACCAATCTTGCCTGGCAGAGGGCAGTTGCCTCGGGAATTGCCTTTGCTGGCTCTATAGCCAGTGGCCACAGGTATTCTTGGCACCCGGCATTTCCCTGTGTCCCTCTGGAACCAAATGCTTTTGCTCTCAAAGAGATCTTTAGGTCCAGCCCTATTATTCACTTGTGGATGGTTTTCCACCAGGAATAAGCAACGTATCTCCTCATGCATTGGGGATATGAGCAAGGTTCAAAGACATCACCAAGAGAGGGTGACAGTGCCCTTCAAGTCAGGGAGGTGACACATGTGACTTCTGCAGCCACACAGAATTGTGCGTTTTGTTAGAAACAATGAAAACAAAGACATACACATAAACACATGCATGTTTGCTTTCTTGTTACATGTCATAGCTAGTGAGCTTCTTGGGGGCTTCTAAATTTGCCTTGAGTGTTCATACTCTTGATGGTAAAAAATGTGGTGGCCTGAAAATTCACAGGGAGGTGCACTAAGAAAACAGTGCAAAGGTGTTCACTAAGCACACGACCCTTTCACTCTGCACACTGGCACCTGATGGTGCAAATACAGCTTGCTCTGCGTCGCCTGGCCTTGCCTTTCTTGCCACAGTCCCCTGCCCAGCACAGATGGAGGGCAGGCAGCCCGTGTCTTCCAGGAGCCAGGGGATGCAGACACACAGAGGAGGCACACAGACAGATGAGACATCTCTCAGGGTAGAGGTGGAGGTGTCCTGGGTACCATGAACCTGGGGTGTCACTGAAACATCTATGCCCAGTAAGCTCGTGTCTGGGGCTCTATTAGCCCCGGGGGCCCCAGACCAGACATTCTGGGCAGTGCTTTCACCAAGTCTCTAGGACACCGTGCTAGCAAGCAGAGTTTGGGGGTCTCTGTGTGACTCCTCCCATGGCCTGGTAGGAGGGCTGCAGATCTTCTTACCCTCATGCCCTCAAATCGTGACAAGGCTCTCAGGGGGCGGAGGGCACGCAGTGTCCTCAGCGACTTGATGGGGCCCATCTCGGCAAAGCCCAGAGTGTTGGCCACCAGGCTGACCAGTGAGACCTGTGGAGGAAAGTGGAGGTGGGACATGGGACAGGGACAGATGGCAGGGTTCTGGGGCTAGCTCAGACAGGCTGAGCGTGAGCCAGTCTCCATTGTCCCTGGCTGGCTCGGCTTCACAGGCCTGTAGCACTGGGCCAGGCTCCCAGCACCCAAAGGTTTGGGGTAAGCCAGAGAGTCGTGGCTTCAGAGCCCTCTGAGAGCTGTTCTGCATGTCACACATTTGCTCTGAAGAGGCCCACTACCCGAAATGGTGGGGCTCAGCCTGCCCAATTCACACACTAGAACCTAGAGTTCACTGGGGAACTCCTGTTTGGTGCCTTTTGCCCTCTGAGCCCTGTGGGACCCGCTTGCTGCCTGCTCCACTGCTGGGTAGTGATCACAGGCTGCAGAGGCCCCTGCCTGACCCTCCCCAAAGCACTGTGAACCTCACCCTGATGTTTGGACTGCCTGGGGTGTGGAGGGTGGTGGTCAGCCAAGTCCTACGGCCTTTTATCTCAGACTTGGGAGCACTGTGCAGCAGGGGGCTGGCTGCAAAGGGGCTGGAGGAGGCAGGGGGTGTCTTTTGGAGCACCTCCTCCCAGGACAGGGTGTACAGAGCACCAAGTCTGGCCAGTCTGGCGGCTCCACTCCTGACAAGCCACCCTTGGCATGACTGTTCCTTCTGAAGCTCTCCTTGCCCGCCCCACCCCTTCTCTCCTTGTCTACCATCTCTTGAAGGCAACCTTGTCCTTCCAGGGCCTCTGCTGTCCCTGCCTCCTCTGTCAGTGACACCCTAGGTCTAACCTGTCAGGATTTTCTGTTGGCTCTGCCTTCAGACTACATCAGATGGCTAAAGCTTTCTCACCGTGTGTGCTGCCACTGTCCTGACTGGCCCCCCTCATCCCTCCTGAGGTGACTGCAGGGCCTCCTGGCTCTGCTCCCACTGTGTCCTCTCCCTGTTCCCATGACAGAGCCATCCTTTATGAGCGAAACCCAGTGCGTGTCACTGTTCCATCCAAAGCCCTTCAATGCCTTCCGCATTTCATTCTAAAGAAAAGCCAGTCTTGCCCAGTCCTTAGCCTTCAATCCCCTGTTCCAGCCACTCTGGTCCACTTCCATTCCCTCAAGTGTGCACATGCTCCAGCCTCAGGGCCTCTGTGTGACTTTTCCACCCTCTGCTTGGAATGGTCTGTGAACATCCAGCCTGTTAGCCCCAACTTCCTTCAGATTTGCTCAGAAATCACTCCCTGGGCTCACTCTGGCCAGGTATTCACAGCTGTGACCCGCATCCCACCCCCAACTCTGCCCACGGCTCCTACTCCTAATCGCCTTCCCTCCCCTAGTTCCTGTTCCCCCATGCTATATATTACCTACTGACCTAACCTAACCTAAAACTCGTTTCTTCCTTATGCCTATTATTAGCTGTCACCTTCTCCATGTAGGCAGGGATTTTTGTCTGTTTTGTTCCCCGAGACCTCTAGCACCTCCAGCAGTGCTTGTGCATAACATGCTTAATGGTATTGAAAAAAATGCACAGACAGATGCTGGGGACCCCCTCTTCCCTTTCCCGGGCAGCATGGCCACTGGCAAGAATCCCCCTTCTTCTGCCCAGCCGTGGGCAAGGCCCTCCTCGTGGTGACCTCAGTGGTTTCTGCACAGGCTTGTCCTCCTGGTGGACTGAGTAGGAAGCACTGTCTGTCATATTTCACTCCCTGGCCTTGGCTCTATGGTAGCAGCCTCCACTGACCTTCCCCTGGGGGTGCCCAACCTCCCGAGAAATTGCTGGAAAAGTCAGGCAGGGAGCCTCAGGGTCCTTTCTTCACCTCGGGGAGGTTCCAGGACTGAGCCAGGCTGCCCAGGACATCTAGAACTCCGTCTCCCAACCCCTGATATACCGCACCCCTCATCCAAGAACTGGGGGGACAGAGGTCTCACACACTCTCTAGTCCATGCAACCTCTTCTGCTGAGGACTCCACGTTCTGAGGATCCCCCTCTCACCCATGCTTCGTGGCCCAGGCCCGCATCTAAACCAGGTCTACAGGTGACTGAGCCCCTCTCTTTGGCTTCTAAACAGGGTGTGGGAACCGAGCCTCTTCTGAAACTGCAGCAAGTCCCCCTTCTGGTGTAGAGAGCATGTGTCAAGCCCAGGAGCCCACAAACCAGCACCTTCTGGAAAGGCCTTTGCAGTCTGTAGGTCCTGACCTATGCTTTGGGCTGTGTGCAGGGCCCCACAGATGGGCACGCTCTGGAGTCCTCTGTACTCTTTGCTTCACTGTGTCCCTTGGCACTCCCCTCTGTGACAGCAGGTCTAGGGGCTCCCACTTGGCTGTGCTCAGAACCCCTGCTAAAGCTTACATGCATCCTGCAGCATCCTGGGGGCTGGGAGGCTTGGGCTGGGGGCTTCCCACTCTGACTGCCATTGGATGCCTGGGCCAGTTATGCTTCCCTACCACACGGGTGACCTCACCAGCCTTGTCCTCCCCGAGTACACCTTCTCTCTGTGCCTGCCCTGTCCTTCCCCAGCCTTCTCCCTACTAGTCCCCCAGCATGGCGCAGAGGCTCTGAGACACTTTGTAGTCACCTACGGGGAGGGCTGCAGTACAGGTGTGTCTGCCCCTTCCTGTTCTGGCCACCTGGAGAGGGGGAGCCCCTCATCCTCTTTGGCTCATGCCCGGCCCAAATTGCTTTTGAACTGTCTCTCCTGAAAGCAGGGGCCTTGGTCTCCTATTGCTTCTTCTCCTGCTCTAAATAGGGGTTCCAAAGGTTGGAGCCACGTCTCCCATTTCTCCTCTTCCTTCTACATTGGGGACCCTGAGCCGGGACTCCCCACACTCACGTCCACGATGAGGAAGTCGAGCCAGCACCAGGCATTGGTGAAGTACTTCTTGAAGCCATAGGCCACCCACTTGAGCAGCATCTCCAGCACGAAGACGTAGGTGAACATCTTGTCGGCGTACTCCAGCAGAACTTTGATGGTCTTCCGCTCCTCCAGGTAAATGTCCTCGAAGGCCTGCGGGCAAGGTAGACCAATGGGCACAGTGTCCTAGCCACTGCGGGGTCCATCATATAGGAGGCACCAGGTCTAACAACAGTGCAGCCGGGAGGGTAGGAACAGAGGTGAGAAACACAGTGCTGGACTAGGTTCCCCTCTCAGCTTGAGTCGGAAGTGGTCCTGGCAGGAGGTGGATGGACAGGACAGCAAGAGAGAATAGTTCTTCCTTTATGTTTAAGAGCCAATGTCAGTTCTGGGCTGGGGAGACTCTAAGATTAACTTTTCTCAAGTATGCACACATCCCATTTTAATACAAAGAGAGGGCAAGCAGGCTTGACTCACCACTTTCTGCCCCAAGGAGTGTAAAATGGTTTTTGCTTTCATTTTCTGTAAATAGTTACTTAATTTTCACAGGAAATCATAATGTTCTCCAATTATAATAATGATTGTTTCCCTTGGCAAAAAACCAGTGCAAGTTGTTTTACAGTAGAATTGGAAATACATGATCATTAAAGAGGAGCTGGGTGTGGTAGTATACACTTGTAACCCCAGCACTTTGAAAGGCTTGGCAAGTTTGAGCCCAGCCTGCGCAATTTAGTGACATCCTGAGGCAAAAAATTAGAAAAAAGTCGCAGATATAGCTCAGCACAAAGGTACTGTGTTCAATCCTTACTAGCACACACACAAAAATTTTAGATAAGAAGTTTAGGAAATACAGTAGATGAGGCAAAATCTCTTGCAGTCCTCAGAATCTAGGAGTCAATGTTTGTAAAGCACTAGAGGCTGCAAATCTGTGTCCATTTGCTTATTCCTGCCACTACCCAGGTCCTGAGCCAACAGGGAAGTGCCCTGCTGCATTGTCTTCAGATCGGTACTGTTCCTCAGATCCCTTCTCATCCTGAGTATGCCCTGAGGTCCCTGTCTAGGCAACTGCACACGTCACTGAGATCCCAGGGGTGTAGCTTCCTCCTGCCACTCCTGGGCCTCCTTGTGTGGCTTTGGGGCCTCTGTGAGCTACAGTGACCAAGAGTGAGTGCAGCTGGAAGTGCCTGGGGATGCACTGCAGAGATGTAGCTAATATACAGTGGTGCCTCGGTTCGTGGACTTAGTCTGTTCTACAATCTTGGGAAAGATGGCTGCACTTGTATTTGTGTGGGAAAGATGGCTGTTGCCATGTTTGTCACTGGATGCAGTCTGTAAACAAAAAGAAAATTTTGCCAAATGCTTCTAGTTGTGAACCAAATTGCTTGCAAAAGAAACTGTTCATGAACTGAGGCACCACTGTATATGGCTAATTGGGTCAGTGTAGATAGCACAACAGTGTAATTTGGGTCCCTACATGGATTTGAGAGTTGTTTGAGGTAAAAAGTAGGTGTGTGTGTGTATGTGTGTATTTAATATTCTTTAAATAAAAATGTGTATTTCCTACAAAAATATTTAATTTTTTCTATATTATTTAAATATAGAGATTATATAAGATGAGCATTTCTAATTCCATGATACCACTGTAACTAACCAAGGCTAACATGTAGGTGAACATTGTTCTTGACACTAATTATGAGTGTGTGTACAAATGCATGTGTACTCACGCTCACACACATACAACACACTTTTATAAGAGACTGAATAATTGGCTTGAAATCAATTTTATCGTCCATCTGTTGTGAACATTTATGCCCTTGATGATGTGAATACATACAAGATTAGTCTTAAAAGTTTGCATGATAGTTCAATATTTGTGTACGCTACTATTTACTCAGCTAACGACCCTAAAAAGAACAGATCTGTTGTTGCCAGTTTATCCCAAGTAGAAACAACATAGGGCTGAACAATGTGCGAACACCTGTTGAGGATAAATTTCTACAGCTGGGATGTCAGGTCAGGGGCAGCTCTTGGTGCAGGTTAGGTACAGGCCCCTGAAAGAGGATCCTGATTTATGTTTTGTCCAAAGAACATGAGCAGGGCTGTTCCCCCACCCACCAGTCACGCTGGTGTTGCTGCCCTGGTTAGTGAACTAAAATTGAATTCTGTTACCTTTTAACTCACCTCTTTGCAGTGACACTAACGTTGCTTCCTTAAGTACATTCAGTGTTCCTTTTGTGATTACCTGTTCATATCCTTGCCTATTTTTGAGTCTAGTACACGTGGGGAAATTTTGTTTGATACACTTCATCCTAGTTTGTTGTGCATCTTTAAACCTTTGTTTGCTTTTTCTTACCATACTTCATTATCATTTAGTATTATACCACTTAATATAGTTAAATCATCTGTTACAGTTTTCATTTAGTAAAATTTTTGGTATTACATTAAGAAAGGTCTTCCTGGACAGGTGTGGTGGTGCTCTCCTATAATCCCAACACCCTGGGAAGCTGAATCAGGAGGATCTTGAGTTCAAAGAGATCATGGCCTACACAGTGAGCCCACATCAAAGAAAAGAAAAGAAAAGAAAGCCTATCTCAAGCCTAGGAAAAGAAAAAAAATAGACAAAACAAAAAACTTTTCAGAAAGGGTTTTTGATTTAATTGTTTTATATTACAATTTCAAAATGTAAACATATTTTGATAAAGTCAATATTTACTTTAATAAACTTTAATACTTCATTTAATAATTCAATTAAAATCCATTGATAAGAAGTCAGTTTTAAAGCTGGGTGTGATGGTGCATGCCTGTAATCCCAGCACTTGGGAGGCTCAGGCAGGAGGATTGCCCCATGTTCGAGGCCAACCTGGGGCCTGGGCTACATAGTGAGTTCAAGGCCAGCCTAAAAATACATGATGAGATCCTGTTGAAAACAAACAAACAAACAAACAAACAAACCCCCAAAACCCAACCAACCAAACAAACAGGGCTGGGGGTTTAGCTCAGTGGTTCCACCAACTGCTTCACAAGCGCAAGGTCCCAAGTTCAATCCTGATACAAAAAAAGTCAATTTTATCATACACTCCATTTTGTATTTACTTAAATCTATTTCAGGCCTATGTGGTCGTGTGTGTGTGTGTGTGTGTGTGTGTGTGTGTGTGTGTGTGTGTGTGTTGGGTAGGACCCAGGACTGCATGCATACTGGACATGAGCTGTACCACAGAGATGCACCCCCAAGGTCCCCATGTGGTTCTGATGCTGTCTGTTCCTGAATTAATATCATATGCATTTCCCTGGCCCCACCTTTTTTTTTTTTTTTTGCAATCTTCAAGATAAACTTCAGCAACGTTTTATCAAATATGTGCAAAATGTGGTTGAAAATTTATTGCTATTTGCTATGGCTTGCAACTAGATGTCCCCCCAAAGCCTCATATGCTCATAGGTGGAGCTTTTCAGAGGTGCCTGGATTTAGGGTATGTGAGTACGGATTAAAAATGTGTGATAACTAAATTAACCCACTGATTGTTTTAGCATAGTTCTGAATGTGGATAATGGGAAGTCCCACCCTGGGTGTGGGTGGCATCAACCAATAGGCTTATAACCTGGAGGGTATAAAAATCCAGAGGGCTCGCTGCTTTGCTGCTTCATGCCTGTCCTGCCATGGACTGTTTCTTCTCTGCCATGCTACCCTGCCTTATGGACTGAAACCTTTAAGAACTGTGAGCTGAAATAAACCTTTCCTCCTTTAACTTGTCCCAGACATTTTGTCCCAGAAATGAGGCAATAACCAAGACACTATTGTACTAAATCTATCAACTGCTTTAAAAGCTAATATAGTTTTCCTGTTTGAAATCAGAGTATATATATTCATTTTTAAATACTCCTTAGCAAAGTTTTAAACTACTTTTCATGTACTTATTTTACATTGCCTGTTACATAGTTATACCTTGGTTCACAAACTTAATTCTTTTCATGATTCTGGTCGCAAACTGAATAGGATGAGAACCAAATCAAATTCAATGGTTAGGTTCAATGTTGACCTTATGGGGCAATTTGATTTGGTTCTTGTTCAACTTGATTTACAACCAGAATTGTGGAAAGAACTAAGCTGGTGGGCCTTACAGTGTCTGGCAGGCAAGGGATATTTGAGAAATATTATTTGTGACTAAGTGGTTTCTGTTGGTATAAAATAGTATCAAGCCAGGTGTGGTGGCAAGTGCTGGTGATCCCAGCATTCTAGGAGGCTGGAGCAGAAAGACTGCAAATCTGAGCCTAACCTGGGCATCTTAGTGACTTTGTGAAACCTTTTCTAAAAATAAAATAAAAAATAAAAGGGCGGGGAGTGTAGCTCAGGGCAAACACCCTGGGTTTAATCTCCAGTACCACAAACAAAACAAAACAAAGCAAAACACAGCAATAACCACGGCAATTTCTTGTATGCTTATTTCATAAATGGCTAGATAATGTTTTAAGTACTTTCTTTCTGCTTTGGTTTTTGGTTTTTGGGGGGTGCAGGGAGGACCCAGTGCCTCATGCATGATAGGCAAATACTGTACTGCCATCTGTCATCCCTAACCTCAATTTCTATTATTTTTAAATTCTGCATTTATATTTGACTAATTGTACTGACTTCAGTTCTTCCATTTTCCAATTTTTATTTTTCTGGATTAATTACACTAGTTAATACTTAAAGATTCTTATTAAATAATGAGCAACAGCTACAGAGCAAGTAAATGATTCTTTTTGGAGTCCTGACCCTAATGAAAACATTCCAAGAACTATACTATTGATGATGACAAAAGTTAACTTGAGAGTTCTTCACCGAAGTGAGAAAACAGATTTCATTTCTGTTTTACCAGAGTTTTAAACAGGTACTCCTTGGGATAATTATATGTTTTTTAAAAAATCTGCTCTATTCATATACCTAGATTTACTAATATGGCATCATACTGACATTTTTAGAGTATACCTAACTCTGATATATTTGACCTTTTAAATATACTACTGAATGCTGTTTTCATGTATTATTTTCAATTTTTTTTCTATCCCTATTCATAAGTATGGAGTATGAGGAATAAAATTGATCTTTTATTTTCCTTCTGATATACTTTAAGTTTTTAAAGTCAACATTATCTTTTATAAGAATATAAACTTTCATCATTTTCATACACTAGTATACTTTAAATAGGATTGATTTGAATTTGTTTTCTTCCTTGAGAAAATGAGACTCCATCCTTTGAGATGTGAGAATTTAGCTAGTGTTTTTATCTAATTGCTTTGTTTTCATTTTTGAAAGAATCAGCTTTGGAATTTTATATACATTTATTATTTATTTTCAAATTCATTATTTTAGGTTTTATTTCACTATTTCCTTTAGTATTCCTAAGATTATTATGTGCTTATATTTAAATTTTCTTGAGTTTTTGACTTATTACATCCTTTTTACTTAATGATAAAAGTATCTATGAATTTTCCTCTTCTTACAGCTTACTGCTTTCCATATGCAGCACTCTTAAAACTTTTATTTCACTTTTTACCCCAGGCAGTTCAATCTCTACTTGCATTTTTCTTTTTTCTTATTTTCCTATTGTCTAAGGTGAACAGAATTATTTGGGTCACAACCTTTGATTTACAGCACATTGTAATTATTGGCCCATGAATAATTCTTTTATTTATTTGTTCACTTTTTTATTTATTGAACATCCATGAATCTTCCACAAAATCATTTTCAGCTTGGTAGAAGGTCTATCTAAGAATGACTCAGGGGCCTGGGTTTTAGCTCAGTGGTGCCATCACCTGCCTTGCAAGCACAAGGTCCCAAGTTCGATCCCCGGTACCAAAAAAAAAAAAAAAAGACTTGGGCTGGGAATTTAATGCAGTAGCACTGTGCCTGTCTCACAAGTGCAAGGTCTTGAGTTCAATACCTGACACACACACACACACACACACACACACACACACACACACACAATAAAACAAAAAATCAAGAACGACTTTTGCATTTTATTTTTTAGTCTTCCTTCTTTCCCTCCTCTATCCAGTTAATTTCTTTTTCTCCTTCCCTCCCTTCAACCCTTCCTCCCTTTCTCCTTTCCTTCCTTCTTGTAATGTTAGGGATCAAACCCAGGCCTCACACAAGCTAGATGTGCTCTATCACTGAGTACAACACCAGCCCCTATCTTTGATGAGGTTTTCTTGCCCATAAAATTCATTTAATTAACAGTATCTATCTCACAAAGGTACCGTTATTTGAGAATTAAATGAGTTAAGGTTTTAAAATGCCCAGTCAGTACCTGGCCCATAACGCTACTCAAGTGTTAGTTAATATTTTTATTATTTTGCTTGACCAAATTTATTAATAGTATATTTTTAGGCCTTTCATTTTCTTGTTCTATTTGATTTGTCAAAAACTAATAGAATTGTGGTAAAATCTCCCAGTACTATCAGATTTTGGAGCAATTTGGATTTGGGGTTAGGATTGCTCAACTGATAAAGTGTATGAAATCCAAAAATCTCCAAGATTGAAAACATCTCTGGTTCTGAGCATTCTGAAGTGGGGATATTCACCTGTGTAACTATTTCAGGTTTAACATTTCCAGGTCATCTTGTTTCGGGTTTGTCATTTGAGAGGGTCCTTGAAATTGCCCTTGGCTTCCCCTTCCCTTGCCTGTCATCCCTAATCTTTAAGCTGCAGAGAAGCCTGCTTAGATGTTGGCTGCTCGGCCTTCCCTTAGATCTACAGAATTCAGATGGTCTCGGTACTGTCTTCCTCCATCACTAGCCTCAGGGGGCTGAAACCCACTGTACCCACTGTGCTGTTCTGGAAGACACATGCCCTGCTCAGCCCACAGCCTCTTTGCCTCCTCCCCTCCCTGTCCAAACCAATGTCCCTGAGCTTTGAGGAGGAGTGAGCCTTCTCTCTTCTTCAGAACCATTCTGGAATAATCCTGATTCCTTCCTAGCAACACTTGACTCCTGGATATTGGTAGTTGAGCAGAAGGTAGCTTCGACATTTGCCTCTGGTAACAAAAACATATAACTGACTTCTTTAAAAAATGCATTCAGAGCCCCCCCTCCTTTTTAGGTACCAGGAATAGAACTGAGGCCCTTGTGCTTGTGAGGCAGGTGGCAGAACCACTGAGCCGAATCCTTGGCCCAAGAACCCCTTTCTTTTAAAAGATTAATTTCATCCAGTTGCATTTATGATTAAACCATATTCAATCTTGCCTCAAAAAAAAAAAACCCAGAAAAAATGGGCCGGGGATTTGGCTCAGTGGTTCCGGCGCCTGCCTCACAAGCACAAGGACCTGAGTTCAATCCCTGGTACCAAAAAAAAAAAAAAAAAAAAAAATCTTGCCTCTGCCATATTATCTTGTTTTCTGATTTTGCTTCTTTATTGCTTTTTTCTTCTTTCTCGTGTTGTAAGATCTTTATTTTCCTTAAATAATTTTTCCCCCTCAGCAACTTGGAAGGAATATAGTTTGCTTTCTGTTAAACAAGTTTACAACTTTAAATAACACACTCAGACTTCTTCTTCCCAATATATCACTGACATGGTTTCTAACACAGTGCTTGGCTGTCTATCCTGATTAGACTCACCAGACACTTGCCAAAACTCCTCCTCACTTATGCCAGGCGGAGTGTTTCCTCCACAGCCCAGGCTAAATGGTTTTGGCTGCCCTTGTTTATGGCTGTTTCCAAACAAAACTTGTTAACATATTGTCATATCATCCTTCTTTGAAACACAGATTTGGCTGGCTCTGGCTGTGCTGGTAAAACTGCAGGCAGGCTGCCAGTTGTGGCTCCAGGCCACCCTGAACCAGGGGAAGGGCAGTGTGGAGTGGTGTGGGAGGCCCAGGAGTTTGGGAGTGACAGAGCTGAGAAGTGACAGCTGCAGGGTCTTTCTGTGGTTGCCCCACAGGAGGCCACCATGTGGAGTGGAGGCCTAGAGCTTTAGGTCCAAGTGCCCTTTTCCCACTCTGTGGTCCAAAGGATTCCCTGTTCCCTTCTTGCCAACATACAGGGCTTCCTGCCCATGGGCCAAAATGCTTCCATTTCTTCTGCCTTCTTGATCTCCATTTTCTCTATTCACTAGCACCTTCCAGAACCTTCTCCAGGGCTGTCCCATCTCTTACTAGAAGGGCTCTGACAGATCAGTGCAGGGTGCTTCAACGTTTGGGGCATCTCTGGAGACTTCTCTGCTCTACCTGGCCTTGACCAACCTCCCTGTCCTCTGGAGTCCCCTTGACCTCCTGTTTATTCCCCCTGGTTCTCTGCGCCATCCTTGCTTGCCTGTCTTGTGCCAATCTGTGACATCTCAAAGCTGAGGAATCTAGTTTCTCTAACTATACTCAGCGCCCCTGAGGCCAGGGCGGTGGTCTCCTTTGTCTGTTGCTCCCCAAGGTTTATAGGACCAGACAACAGCAAAGCTCAGCACGGAACTATGGAATGAATGGAAAGTCAAGGCAAAGGACTCTGGAATCTGACTGCTTGGTTTCTAATGCTAGCTCTGGGGTGGGACTTGAGTTAAGTTACTTAATGTCTCCACAACAGTTACTGTAGGTATTAAATGCAATGGTGTGAATGTCACAGCCCAGCCTCTGGCCCATCGAGTGGAGCCAGTTGTGACCGTGTCATAGACTTGACCTGACAGAATGCCTGATACTATCTATACACGGGGGCAGGTGTGTCCCAGAGCTCCAGTGTAGTAGGCTGGTGACCTGGGGCAAAGCACTTCTTTTTCATGGAATAAGGAAGAGGCCAGGGCACATGGCCTTTACTCTGGGCCTCCACAAATGCTGTAGGTGTGGAGAGCGCGTGAGCTGCACTCTGCTCCAGGGGCCTGGGGAGCACATTTTCAGCAGGTACTTCCCAGTTTCTGCCCTGGCTTTCCAACTGGAGGCCTCCTTTCTGTGCCCTCCTCCCTTACTCTAGTCCAGCCAGCCCAGCCCTGCATCCCCAAGAGGTACCAGCGCTCCACTGCTGAGCAGGATCATGAAGATGATGAATGTCTCGAACCAGCTGTGCTCCACGATGCGATAGCAGGTCTTACGCAGCCTCCACCAGACTTTCCCTGGGGCCTGTGTGGTGTCCACTGCACAGCAGGGACAGCGCCGGATGCAGCCTATAGGGAAGGGTGACAGGCTCAGCTCAGGCCCTTCTGAATACCCTTGTTTGATGGCAGAAGTCCAGGTGGCTGAGGGAATGGCTGAGGAATGGGATGGTGGACAGGGTAACGCGATGGGTGGACCCAGTGTGGGGCAGGCCGAGGGCATTCCCTGCAGGGACCACACACACAGCTAGATGGGCTAAGCACCCATTGGGCAGGGAGCAGTCTGGCAGGTCTGGGTAGAGGCAAGGCTGGGCCTGACTTGGGTCCCAGCTTTTTCTCTGTGCATCTGGGAAGCCCTGTCCCCGAGAAAATGTTCAGGAACTCTGGGGTACTCTGTCCTGGGTCTTCTCCATCTTTGTAGTTTCTAAGCCTTGGGAAGGGAGACCGCTCAGTTATAGCCTTGACTGCCACATCACACGAAAGGAAACCCCTCATTTTATCCAACGTATACCACCAATTCATAACAGACGTCAGTCACCAACATGGCCACATGCCACATCCACCTTGAGTGTTGCCTAGGGCCTCCAATGTGCACAGCCTGGTGGTACAGGGGTGAATTAGGCCCTGTCCCTGCAGCAGTGGGGCACACACTTGTGCCACCACAACCAAGTGCCACCAGTCCATGGTGCTGCTCACCTGACTCGACATGACTACATCACGGCCAGAGGGAGGGAACCTGGTGTCACAGAGAATTAGGGACAGAGGACAGATTCCAGTTTGGGGTGGGGGTGGGACAAGACCCCTTAAGGTGGGAGCCTTAAAGTGCTACTGGTTCTCTTGTCCCCTCTAGGTGGCGCTGGGGCTGAGGCAAAGGTCTGCCCAGGCAGTACCTTCGGTGAAGCAGTCTTCTGGATCCTTGACGTCCTCTCCGAGGTCAGGGATCTGCTCCAGGAGGTCAGCAGTGTTGGTCATGTCTGCTGTGCTACCTTCAGAGTAACTATCCTCGTGGGTCTGTGGGCATGGCAAAGGGGTGGGAAGGGTGAGGGTATTAATCCGAGTCTGAAGGGAGTCGGGGAGCCCACATCATCCTCCGTGGCACACCCAGGGAAGCTGAGGGTGGGGCCCCTGCTGCAGAGGCAGGGCCAGTGGGGACTGAGCCCAGGCTGACCTCAGGGTCCTTTTGTCTGTGATTCTGGTCAGCTGGGGCTTAGGGCTGGGATGTGGGCGTGTGAATGGTTCTGAAGAACTCGGGTGGGGTGGGGGTGCGTCCAGCTGGGAACAAGCAGACACGGGGCAGCAATGGGGACACATGCTAGGACACGGACACACATCCAGGACAAAGTCAGAACCAGGGTCACGGTCACAGCACACAGAGCAGCAAGGTGGGCATGCAGAAAACAGGGCCACAAGGCACCCGTGCTTCTCCCCCAGCTTATGTGGGTGCAGATGTGACATGTACGCCTGAGGTTAGCCTGAGAAGGTGTGGACCCTTCCCTTCCTGGCCATGCAGGGTTTGCTGCCCAGATGTTGATAACTTGTTTACAGAGGGGTATGAGGTGCATGTGCACGCAGGTGTGTTCTTGCAAGCGTGTCACCTGTGGGCAGTGGCTACTGCTGCTGCTTGTTACAGGTCCCCTCTATTATAGGGCCACAGTACCCAGGCCTGGCTGGCTCAGCCGATCTTTCACCAGGGAGCTGCCATCCTGGGAAAGGGCTCTGCAGATCCCATATCTCAGCAGGACCCAGCTTTCCAGAGGGCCAGCTCCTGTCTCGAGCCGGGACCACACAGTGCAGTTCAGGCTACAGAGCATCCCTGGGCTCCAGACTTTTTCCAGCTTCTTCCTTTGCCTCATCTGCTCCTGGGACTTCCTTGAGGGTCTTCCCTAAGAGGACATCCTTGAGTCAGCTGCACAGGGATCGTGGTCCCCCAGTTCCTGAGCCATCTCTGTTTCTAGGAAGCCCAGGCCAAAGACAGGTGTGGGGAAGGCATCGTGTGAAGAGAGGAAATTCCTTCCCCGCTTCTGGCCGGGTCCGGCTCTGCCTCCATGGGCTCCAGGCCCCACCTGGAGTGGGCTGGACTGAACTCTTAAGCACGGCTGCCCTTCTCTGGCTGCACTCTTTCTCTTCCCTTGATGAATGCCTCTGCTGACGTCTCCACATTGTTTCCACTTTTGAGGTTTGTGATCAGAAAGGCCTGGCTCTGGGGAAAGCAGAGCCTGCTACTGGGTGTGGACAGGCATAAGGCTCTACATTTTGTGGTCCTATGTCTTTGAGGGCTCAGAGAGGGCTGAGAAGTTCTTCCTGCTGCATTTCTGCTGTCCAGGAGACAAGATCATAGGATCCCACTCCAGGTGAGACGAGAGAGTCCTTTTCCAGGGGAAACTCCAGTACATTTTCTCTCCTTTTTAAAGGCCCCACAATAAACCAATTTGAGGAAAGGAAGCGGTTATACAATATGTTCAAAGACCCACATTCACTGCTGGTACTTTTCAGTCTCTTCCCCATCTCCCCACTCCCATGTAGTTCAAGGGTCAGACCATCATGGGGGGGTGGTGACCAGCAGTGCTGGGGTGATGACTCTTCTAGGCCCTTGTGCCTCAGAACTAGCTGTGAGCATAGGAACCCCTGGGCCTATTTCACATGCCCTGGGCTGAGGCCTGAGGTCAGCACTCTGAACACTAGGCCTCCCCTTCTGCACGCTTGAGGTGAGTGAGGCCGGGCAGCAGTCAGACATGCCACAGTCTCTCAACTCTGGGGCCGAGCAGGGAAGGACAGGTGGCCCTGTGGCATACCTGAGAGCTCCAGCCACTGTTAGGAAGGCAGCTACCACTAGCTGGCTCCTGTAGCAGGGGTGGCACCTCTACCAATGTTAAAAGAGAAGTCAAAATGCAGATTTTTACACGAAAGTTCCCAAATTTGAAAGGGTGTCATCTAATTCAAAGTAAAACTTGTTTATTTTTAAATTTTGGTACTAGAGATTGAACCTAGGGTCTCTGCACTGAGCTACATCCTCTGCTTATTTAAAAGAAAAAGTTTTTTTGAGATAAGGTCTTACTAAATTGCCCAGGCTGTGTTTGAACTTGTAATCCTCCTGCCTTAGCCTCCCAGAGTGCTGGGATAACAGGTGTGCACCATCCCACCTGGCTAAAGTAAAGCCTTTTGGTGGCCAAATAAATCCCTACGGCAGGCTGGGGTGATGGGCTCCTGTTTGTGGCCTCTGCTTTAGTACAGTGGAGAAGCAACTGGTGAACAATGTGCTAGGAAGTTTTCTGAGCTCTCTTGTGGGGAATTCACAGGACAAACACTTGCCAAACAGGACGAGAGCACAGGAGCAGAGTGGAGGGTGAAGCCAGAGGTGTGAGGTTAGTGCTGCATGGTGTCTGGCATTATCTCTCCTGTCAGGACGGGTGCCCACCCTTCTCTTTGCAGACAGGTCCCCATGCTTCCTGTGACAGTGGCAGTGGCTCCCACCAGCAAGTACAGGTGTGCGCTGGGACTTCTCACAGCTGCGCCCGCCCAAGCAGCACAGCCCGCCATCTCCAGGGACAATGGCGTGCATTACCTCACTGCACCCTGGGGCCCGGGGCTCTGCTTTCCGCTGCTGCCGCCAGTCTCCCTGAGACGCCCTGGCCTCGGCCTCTGAGGAGGTGGTCTCTGACCCCTGGCTCCAGGCCCTGGTCTCCCGGGGGGGCTCTGGGCCAGCAGACACAGGCTGGGATTCCTGCTGAAGAGACCCCAGCCCATGAGCCGGCCTATACACCTGGCCAGAAGGACTCTCTGCAGTGGCCACCTCACTATGGACTCGCAGGGCCCTGAGTGGGTGGTGGGAGCTGCCTGGAGCCCCAGGCACAGGTCCGGTAGCCAAAGACCCTGGCACAATCCTGGCTCCAGACTTCAGCATGAGTGTGGCTGGACCATACTGTGAGTACAGCCAACTTCCCTGAGGAGGGACATGCTGACTTCCCCCAGGAGGTCCCAAAGCATCCAGCACACTGGCTCATGTGCACACACACACACACACACACACACACACACACACACACACACAAACACTCCCACGCGGGCCCCAGAGAGCCAGAGTCAACAGGCTTAAGAGAAGGAAAGGACAGGAAAAGAGGGGCAGTCGGAATTCCACTCCTGGGCAGAAGATAATTGGAGGCTGCGCTCTTGGCGACCCCCCGACCCCTGACACAGACTACACAGGCAAGGGTGGCCTCTGGGACCACAGGGAGGCCAGGGAGGTGGTGCTGAGTCCTGAGCTCAGCAAGGGGTGCAGGAGCGCTGCTCTCTACTGCCAGGCTGCCCAGCGCTGGCCCACCTCCATGGGGAGAACAGGACTGCTGTTTGACCTGAAGACCCAAGCAGAAGTCTCTGGAGCCGGGCTCGGGCCAAAGGAACACTGCAGGGTGGTGCTGTCTGTTTTGTCCAGACTCTGGTCCCAAGTGTTAAAAATAACGGGTTGGGAGATAAGATAGTGCTGTCTCTGACACCTCTGTCTTAGGGATGCTTATTTTTAAATCTCAGAATAAGCCCCGAGCATGGAGGAGGGGAAGGGGCAGTGTGAAGGTCAAGAAACCACACTCCACCCAAGCCAAGACATTCTACCTTGCTGGTCCTGGAAGTGAGCAATGGTCAGGGCTGAGGGCTGGCTCTGGCCTAGACTCACAAGGAGCCCCAAGAAAGTCTCTGTTGCCTTGCCTCAATTTTCCCTCTATACAGCTAGTAGTTCCCATGACCAGCTGGCCCCAGCAGCCCTTTATCTTCACCCCACCCCTTCACGCTCTTCTGCTGCTGAGGTAGCTGGGTGGGGCTGGAAGCGAGGCCCCTGGACGGCAGGGCTCTGTGGGCATGGCTCACCTGCTTGCTGGATTCTTCCTCGGTGACCAGGCTGTTCTCATCATCCTCCTCCTGGTCATCTGTGTCTGACTCGGCCACAGCGATGGGCACGCACACGGGCTCTGGCTCCCCAGCGGGGCCCTGGCCAGCATGCTCGCCCTCCTCAAACCGTGTTTCCTTGCGGGCTGGGGGTGCCTTCTCCACTTCCGGGGGTGGTGGGGAGCTGGGGCTGGCCATGCAGCTGGGCAGCTGGCTTCGGGGAGCTGGGGCTGCAGGCTTCTTAGGCCGCTGCCGCAGGAGCCCACAGCAGAAGTCCCAAGTGGTCCGTTTGATGAAACGCAGACCCCGCTGGATGCGGGCCAGGGCCAGCTGCAGGTTGTTCATTTCCCCATCCTCGTCGGGGGCCGTGAGGTTGTCGGCACTGAAGGAACTGAGCAGCAAGGCCAGGAAGAGGTTCAGGACCTGTGGGGACAGGGCCGGCTCGCCCAGGCACTGTGCACGGCATGGCACCAGCCTCAGCTGTGTGGTGGGGACACCGAGGCCAGAGATCCTGAGCACTTCCCAGGGGAGACAGCTCTAAGGCTACAAGCCAGGGCCCTCATCCTAACGCCCAGCCCTTGTTTTCTGGAATGCGGAAGATTTGTCTAAAGAAGAGAAACAAATTCAAGTCCTTCTTCCTAATGGCTCAGAGAGTCTGAATCAAGGACTTCTGGAGCCAGGTCAGGCCCCAGTGGGGGGTTTGGCAAAGAAGCACAGAAGTCGTCAGAGCCTCTCCAGGTGCCAACTGCTTTTCCACACAGACTTTCCTCCAGCCTCACCTCTTCCTGCTTCCTTGGGAGTAACAGGGAAATAGGATCAGGGTGGACACAGGGGAAAGGGCATTCAGGGAGCAGAAAGAATCCCACCGGAAATCCTCACAGCTCTAGGGACCTTCTTAGGAAGGTGCCATGTGTCTGTTAGTGAGGGAGCTATAGAGCCTCCGAGTTCCCCACAGAGGTGGCTCTTTGCTCGAGACCAGGGGCTGCTGCTACAGGGCACAGTCTGCCTGTTCTCCATCGGACTGCTCTTTTCAAAGAAGGAATTCAAGGGACTAAGCAGAGAAGTGGTAATGGCAGGAAAAGAGGCCTGGAGGACACAGAGGCCCTCAGATGCCTCTGGTGGATCGTGGGGTTGGCCACAGAGAGGTGGCTGTGTCTGTCTTGTTAAACCAGCTGGAGGGATGCTGTGTGTGGGACCAGACACTGTGCAGTGGAGACCTGGGGCTGGTGCCAAGGTCAGCCCAGTTCCAAGGCCCATTCTGCTGCAAAGGTCAGAAGAGCAGTGTACAGTCCTGAGGTTCTGAAGGCACAGGACTTTTCTGAAGTTAGTACTTATTAGGGCGAGGGATGGGGGACTTGAATGACCCCTCGACCTTTGTGTGGTTCTGGACAACTGTCTGTTGTTGAACCATCTTGCTCACGTGGGGCTTTTGTTAAGAACCAGAGTGTCTGTTGTGTGACAAGGGGCTGGGCTTGGGTCCACTTCCCATGCTTGTGGTGGGTGAATGAAGACAGCAGCTGATTTGACCCACACAGGGTTGGGCTGACCCATGGGATTGCCAGGCTGACATTACCGAGTCCCAGGCTCCCCACAGTGGGCTTGGTGTCCCTGGGGCAGGAGTGGAGTGGGGACTCTGCAGCAGGGGGGCTGATGAAGGAGCACAGAGTTCTCACTGCAAATCCACTCTGTGTCCCAGGTCTGACTTCACAGCCCCTCAGAGAGGCCCTCACTGGATCCCACACCTGTCAGAAAGCTGGGAATGAGAATTCTGTGGGAAGCAGGGAGAAGCACGGAAGCCTTCTGTTTAAAAAGTAACACATATGTACATGGCCGCTACGGGAAGCTTTAGGAACAGACGGCTCTAGCCATCTCTGGGAGAGATGAGCATTCCTGACACTGGGCAGGTCTTTCTTTGTTGTGTTTGCAGGGCTCGACTTGTGATGGAAATCAGAGCTGCTACCTACATGCACCTCTGGCCTGGCCTTTGACTGCGGTCTGCAAGGGCCAGACATGGCTCTCCTAAGTTCCTGCAGCCTCAGGGGAATCCTCTCCCACAGCCCTCAGCCTTGTCTCACCCCGAGTCCCTTGATCCCAAGAGTTCTGGGCTCAGTAGGGGCATCTGGTGGTCTTGTCCACCCACACAGGACCCACGGGCCTCCCTTGTCCCCAGCTTCCCAAGCTCAGCTTTCTTCTAGTGCTTCCCCATCAATCATGCACCGCTCTCCAGCCCTGCCTGATCATCACTTCCCATTTCAATGGCAATCTTGCTTCCACCCACGCTGCCGGCAGCAGCCCAATTCCTGAGGTGGCCGGGGAGGGGGCTGCGTGGGCTGGTGTTCGCTTCCCTCCTCCAGCAGCCTCTAATCTCATCCCCAGGCAGATCCGCTCAGAAATGGCAGGGCTCTGTGTGTGAGGGGAGGCTTGGCCTGGCTCCGAGCTCAGGGCTCCACACATTCGCTCACTGCTCAGAACAGTCTGGTAGCCCTCCCCTCTACCCTGGGCCTTGGGCCAGGGGCTAAGTGAGGCTCCACCCCAGGGCAGCAGGTTTGAAGGCGCAAAAGAGGGAGTGTGGGGCCAGCCACAGAGCTGGGCTCTATTGGCACTGTACACTGACGTCCTGGTTCCTCTGGGGACTGAAGGGCCTGACCCTGGCTTGGCTTGGCTTGGCTTGGCCAGGCTGAAGCTCTTGGGAGGTGACGGCCGGCAGACTTGGGGAAAGCCTCTGGTTCTACAGTCCATACTCTTACCCCACAGCAGGCTGCAAAGGCTGATTGAAAACCTCTCTATGTGCTTATGTGAGCTGTATTGCCCACAGCAGAGACCTAACTACAGTGGAGCCAGATCATGCAGGTATGGTTGTGTTGGGAAGGTGTCTCCACAGCCACAGGGGACCCTGATTTGTGTCTGAACCCCTACTTGCCTCAACCTTACTTCTTCCTAAGGCCCCTTCTCTGGAACTAGGCTTTCAATCTCTCATCTCTGGAATTCTGCACATTATAAAGATGCAAGGCAAGAGACACTTGCACTGAGACAGACAACCGCCCCCCACAACAGGATAAGACTCCCACTACATCTGTTCAGGATGACATAAAAAGTCCTTACTGGGCCCCACCCCACAGGATCTCCACCTGTCTGCTCCTGAGCTTGCTCAACCTTTGGCATTTCCTGTTTCTCAGGGCATTTTTTTCCAGGAAGCCTTCATCCATCTTCTAGCTGGAGGGGAACAGCACCCATGGGCTCCTCCTCAGTGGCTCTGCTCACTCTGACCAGTCTGAGGATGATTTGAGGCCTGTCTAAGCTCCCCACCTCCCCTTCTCCCTAGGTGAGTAGCATCAGGCTGGGGCTGGACCCCATATACCTCTGGGTGCCCACCAGCACCCAGCACAATGTTTTGCATGCTGAACTGACAATAAAATAATTTGTAGGTAAATTCATAAATGAGAAAATGTGTAAATAATGAATAAACAGGCAAGTAAGTGGGTAAATTAATGAGTAAGCAAAAATACAATTCAGGTGAGTGATTCAGGCTGGGGATATAGCTCAGTGCTATAGACTCTGCCTACTAGGTGTGAGGCCCTGGGTTCAATGCCCAACAGTGCTAAAAAAAAAAAAAAA
>NW_022900936.1:69696818-69752900 GCF_012274545.1 Fukomys damarensis | reverse complement strand
AAAAAAAAAAAAAAAGTGAACAAATGGATGGATGAGTTAATGATTAACAGAGTAGCTAGTGGGATGGACGGGACTGGTCCATGAATGAATGGATAGGTAGGTTGACAGATGGTTGGGGTAGGGAATGAGTAGAGGGCTGGATGGGTGAGTAGACAGGAGGTCATGTGGGTGATGGAAGACTGGATGGATAGATGAATAGGTAGGGGTGTGTGTATGAATGGGTGGGGCTGACAGACGGGTGGGTGATAGATGAATGATGAATAAATGATGGATAGATGAGTGAATAAGGAGATGGGGTTAAGGGATGAAGGACGAAGTGAATAAATGGGTAAACAGATAGGAGCATTGATAACTGAGTAGACAGACTGATAGATATGGTAGGTAACTGGCAAGTGGACAGATGACTGGGAAGGTGGAAGTATGGATGAAAGAATGAACTGATTTAATGATTTAAATGAATGATTTAATGATATAGACAGGTGGGGAGGTAGCTGGCTCAGTGGGTGCCTAGGTGGGTGAGTGAATGGGTAGACTGGAAGAGGGAAGGATGGGTGGATGAATGGACGAGAGGTTTATGGGTGGGTGGATGGTTTGATGGGTAGATGACTGGATGCGTGAGAGGACAGGAGGAAAGGTAAGCCAAGGATAGATGGAAGGCTGGGTAGATGGATGGACGGGTGGGTCAATGTGTATTTGTGAGGCCCTTGGCCGACTCACCACTAGGTTGCCAATGACCATAACAAGTAAGAAGACCAGCAGACATAACGACTGCCCAGAAACCTCCATGCAGTCCCACATGGTCTCGATCCACTCTCCACAGAGGATGCGGAAGATGATGAGGAACGCATGGAAGAAGTCCATCATGTGCCAGCGGGGCAGCAGGCCGGAGTCACTGATGCGGTGCCTCAGCTCTGAGTAGTTCTTGCCAAAGAGCTGCATGCCCACCACAGCAAAGATGAACACAATGATGGCCAACACCAGCGTCAGGTTCCCCAGCGCCCCCACTGAGTTCCCGATGATCTTGATGAGCGTGTTCAGGGTGGGCCAGGACTTGGCCAGCTTGAAGACCCGCAGCTGGTGAAGGAGGAATTGGAAGGGGCCTTGTGAGGCGCTTTGGCTCTTACTGCCCATGGACACCCTTATGCTCCACAGCTCTGGATCCAAAGCCCAAGAAAGCCTTGAGGTCACCAACACCAGTTTTTCCCCATTTTTGCAAGAGCACCACTATGGTTTCTCTGCATGGTCAGATGAGGCCTCATTGGACCCAGCCCTGGGGATCAGTTCAATATCTTCCACCTATCTCCCCAATTTAGACTCTCTCTCTGTCCCCACATCAGCTTGCTACCTGGCTCTGTCTTACTTCCTGGAACTGCCCAATAGCTTCTCCTGACCTGGAATGTCATTCCTTACAGACCCGTTCCCACCACCAGTCCTCAGGCCGGCAGCTCACACCATCTCTGACTCATTCGGTCCCCATCTTTTTTTTCACAGAGAAAGGGGGCAGGTGCTTAGCATTTCTTGAATACCTACTAGGAGCCAGGCCTGTGCTTAAAATAGATGAGCTCCTCCAGAGTCCTCCCAGGAACCACAGGAAGTTGGCACCATTACAACCTTGTCTGGCAAACGAAGAAGCCAACCCTTCGTGATGGCGGGGTTGGGACTAGAACCTATAGCCTGCACTTTCCACACTGCACAATCAGCCTTCCTTCCTTTGTCCCCAGTGGAACCATTCACAGTGCTCAGGACTGGCCCTGGGCAGCCTTACTTGACCACACCTCCAACCCCAAATCTTGACCCTGGGGGCATTTGGAGTGACACGGTGTCACCGGAGGCCTCCTGCATCAGCCACTGCCTGACAACAAGATCCTCGGGAGATCTGTGTGTGCATTAGTTCAAAACGCCTATCCTGCCTGCCTCACAAGCACAAGGTCCTGAGTTCAATCCTGGGTACCAAAATAAATAAATAAATAAATAAAAATAATAAAAGACGCTTATCCAGCATGCAGAGCCCTGCAGGAGCAGTTGGCAGACTTGGCTCCACCAGTTTCTTCCATGTGGCTCTGGGAAACTCCTTTCATCTCTTAGCCTTAGTCTCCTCATCTGTGAAACAGGGACGGAGAAGCACCAGATCCCCTGGACACCACCAGCGTTGGGCCAGGCGGTAAGAAACAACACTAGTTAAAGGCTCTGGGGTTCAGGCATGGCAGAACAAAGCAAAAGCGATGGAGGAGTGACCCCAGAAGAAGATGCACCCCACCTCCCTCCCCTCCCCGCTGCAGCAGGACCCATGGTACCAGGCGGAAGGAGCGCAGCACCGACAGGTTGCCCATGCGGGACAGGCCCAGCTCCATGAGACTAAGAATAACGATGATGCTGTCAAAGATGTTCCAGCCCTGCTGGAAGTAGTAGTAGGGGTCGAGGGCGATGATCTTGAAGGTCATTTCTGCTGTGAAGATCCCTGTGAAGACCTAAGGAGGGAGTGGGAATCAGGGTTCTGAAGTGTGTGCTGGAGGGACCCCGTGGCCAGCGAGGGCACCTGCTCCCGACTTGCTCTGGCAGGGTCTCCCTCCGGGGCTGCCACCTCTGACTGCACCCGGGCTCCCATGGCTCTTTTCTCCAGCCTGGTGCCCCAGCTCTCTCAGCTGCTTGTGTGCCATCAGCCTGGCCCCCAGAGACACCTCGGGCCTATCCTGGGGTCTATAGGGACCCCAGCTCCAGAGACTCCTGCAGCAGGGGAGACTGAGGCAGGTGATGACCTACCCCAGACTCTTTCCCACGGCGGGCTCCATGGGAAGTGCTCCTCTCCTATGCAAAATCCATGCATCTCCACACACGCCTGGCACACGTACTTAGGGCCTTTGCCCAAGCTGTCCCTGCTGTGTGAAAAGCCCTCCCTCCTTAATACAGGTCAGGCTTTTCCCACCATGATAACAACCAGCCAGTGTTTCTCCACAGCTGACGATGTGCTGAGCAGTGGGCCAGAATTCTTCACACACGTTATTTCATTTAGTCAAACAATCCGGTGGTGAAATTATAACTGTCCCCGTATGACAGATAAAGAAACTGAGGCACTGGAAGATGAAGTGGCTCTCTAGAGTTGACTTAGTGTTTTTGAGATCAGCAGAGCCAGTGCTGTCTCCAAGACTTAGAGCGTGCTCTCTCTGCTGGAGACCTTCCAGAGAGTGCAGAAGTTGGGCTGTGCCTGGCTTGTTGACTTATGAGCCCCATACTGTCTGGCTGGGCCTGCAATGTGGTGGACCTGGCAGCTATCACCACAGCCAGCTGTAGAAAGGGTGCCAATTGCTAAGACAGGGGCATGGTGCCAGAGGAAGGGCTGTCTGGTGAGCACATGGCTGGCTGGAAGCCAGGGCTATACATGGGCTTCTTGGGAATGGTGAAGAGCTGGGGCTGTTCTGAGGGCAGGAAGGAGATATTCAGGGTCTTCTGGAGGGGAAGGCTGTGTGTGGAGAGAACTGGGTGCCTCTGGGAGTGGTGCCAGACCTGCAGCAGCCATGAAGATATGGGAGTTGGAGACAGGCATGGCTGTGGTACCTCGCTGGGATCAGCAATCAGAAGAAACCGGAATCTGTGTTTTGGCCAGATTCCCAGGCCATGTGAAGTTTAAGAAGTGCTTCTTTGGAGCAGGTGTACTCTGGGATCACCTAGGGAGTCCTGAAATTGCCAATGCCTGTATCCTACCAGAGATTCCAGGTAAACTGGACTGGAGGGAGCTCTGTGGTAGAGAGTTTTAAAGGCCTCTCAGGAGACTCTAACATGCACATAAACTTGAGGATGTGAAGTCTGGTACCAGATCTGCTCCTTTCACAGAATCACTGAGATTTTAAGGCCATGTATTCCCAGATGGGCATCTAACCTTTTGGCTTGCCTGGGAGCACTGGTGAAGTATTGTCTTGGGCCATGTATTAAAATATATAAAACAGTTAATGCATATACACAACAAAACTTCCTTCTTTTGGGAGAGGGGATTGAACCTAGGGCCTAGGCACTGAGCTACATCCCCAGCCATTTTAAAATGTTGAGACAAATTCTTACTAAGTTGCTAAACTGTTCAGCTAAAAATTGTGATCTTTCTGCCTCGGCCTCCTGGAGGTCTGGGATTACAGGTGTGTGCCACCATACCCAGCTTTGTATTTTTATATTTTTATATAAACAACACTAATAAGAAAGAGAGCCAGTGGCACACAGGCTGTGGGCTGGACATGCCTCTTAAACTTTCAAACCTGCAGAGAACAAAGTTGGGTCTGCCATTGTGAGATGCTGAGCCAATCTCTCCATCTCTCTGAGCCTTGAATGCCCCTCTGTGTGGTGGTGGTGGGGGCACTAATAACTCCACAGGTGTTTCTAAGCGTCACAGCTAATGGATGCTGGGCAAGACAGTGATGATTATTACCATCAACAACATTTACCCTGGCTGCTGAGCCTGGCCAAAAGCACCAGACCCGAGCAGGGGCTGCTGAAGACACAAGAAGATACATATATCTGGCAGGGCTCTGGGCATGGAGACCCACTTCCTCTACCTCCTGACAGGAGGTCCACCAGCAGGGCTAATGGCTTCCCTAGGACGGGGACCATCTGGGGCACCCCAAACGCTCTTGAACTTGCCATGTGCCTGTAGTGGAATCATACTCTACATGCTGTAAACCTGCACTTAAAACACAACACCCCGGGGCTGGAGATTTAGCTCAGTGGTTCCACCGCCTGCCTTGAAAACACAAGGACCACAGTTCGATCCTCGGTACCAGAAAACGAACAAACAAATAAAACACAACACCCTCTGAACATCCTTCCATGCTAATTACAGTCTTCAGCATCATTTTCCTTTTTAAAAAATTTTAACAGTTGAGGCATATTCCTCTGTGCAGATATGCCATAACTAGTTTAACCAATTCTCTGAGATAGGCATTTTCTATATCAAAACATTGCCGCCATAATAAATACCATGTTACATACTTGTCTTAAAATAACCTGTCCTGGAAATGGAATTGTACAGTCCATGATCATTTTTAGAGATTCTGGTACATGGCTAAATGAACCTCTTAACCAATCCCAGCAGATGAATGTAACCACCTGGCTCTTACTATGCTAATACTGGGTATTCAATTCCTACTACCTTTTCTAATTCAATAGGACATGGAGGTTTTATTGGCCATTTCTTTGTTTTTTGTATTTTCTTCTGTAAACTCGCCATTCATGTTTTCTGCTTTTTTTATTTTTTTGGTTTAGGTACCGAGAATTGAACTTGGGACCTTGAGTTTGAGAGGCAGGTGGTGGAACCACTGAGATAAATTCCAGGCCCCTTTTCTGCTTATTATTCTATTAGGGTGTTTACTTTTTAAGAATTTTCTATAAATACAGTTTAGGGCTGTTATCCTTCAGTCTACTGTACAAATTGCCATGACATTCCTGGTTTGTCACATATCTTTATTGAGTTTAAGTTAAAAAATTTAAGAAGATATACTTTAAGTATAGATAATATAATGTGTTCCTTTTAACTACCACAAACTCTACCAAATGTTAACATTTTGCCATTTGTTTCAAGTGCTGTTTTATTTTTCCTCACAAACTAATACAAGTAAAGACTTAAGCAAATATTTGCTATATGCCAGGGATTGTTCTAGTGTTTACACAAATTAAATAATTTAACCCTATCATGTATGTACTGCTTATGATCTCCATTTTATGGTAACAGGGAAGTCAAGTCGCACATCCAAAATGGTGGCTTCCATGCTTACGCTTTACCCATCACGTGTTGCCAAGAGAAAGAGGAAGCTGCTCATAGTGCTACATTCATTGCAAGGCGACCACCACTCCAGATTCGATGTTCATTGTTCCTATGCTGTCCATGTTATGTTTTAGTACATATGGCAATACATGGTATTTGTGTGTTATTTTAAGCTTTATAGAAATGGGCTCTGCTGTTTGTGCTTGCTTTTCAAGTTCCTTGTATTCGGAACATCAAGTTTATGAGATTTATCCACTATGATACATGTAAATGCATATGTATTCCAGTTGCATGCCTTTCAATGCAGCATGTTGTTGTATGAATATACCACTATTTTTTATCCGTCTCTTATGGATGGCTGGAAATTTATGCTGACTCTACTTTTTGTTACAATTGACAAGTTTCCTTGTGCCAACGTGTGACACTGTACTATGAATATGGATAGGCAGTTGTCAGGGGGGTGGTACCCAACCTATACTCTTGCAAACCGTGACTTCCCACTGTTCCACATCCTTGCCAACCATAATTTAGTTTTAATTCTGCTAGGGGTGAGAAATAGTATCTCAATATTGCTTTAATTTTCCTCTTTCTGTTTCTCTTTATTTGCTTATAACCATCTTAATTTCTTCTCTCATGCTTTGTCTTATCACTTCTGTCCACTGCGGTGCTTGCGTTATTACCTCTGGATTGTACTCTTTCTTCCTGATGTGCATGGGTTCAACATTGTATGGAGTCTATGTCTTTATTTTATTTTATTTTTATATATGCTTTTTGTTACCGGGATTGAATTCAGGACCTTGTGCTTGCGAGGCAGGCAGCAGAACCACTGAGCTAAATCCTTGGCCATAGAGTCTATGTCTTTATAGTTAAATACTTTTCATAATGTCAATTTCCAGTTTTGGGGAGGGATTTAACTTAGTTTACAGTATCCTCTGTTGTGCAAATCTGGTGAATTTCAACACAGATAAACTTAGCAATCTTTTCTTTCATGGAATAAATGTTTCAATTTCTTAGTTAAATCCAATTTGTCTATACATAGGTCATAAGTAGGGTATGAGGTAGGGATATACATTTATTTTCTTTTATAAACATAACCATTCTTTCCAGCATCTTTTATGGGATAATCATACTTTTCCTACTGGTTTATAATATCATTTATGTTATTTATCAACTCTCCAAATATGGCTTGTTCTATTTCTGGAAACTCAATTGCACAGCACAGGTCCATTTTTCTATCTCTATAACAATGCTATATGCCAGGAATTGTTCTCATGTTTTACATAAACTAAATCATGTTACCTCATAATACATGTAATGCTTATTATCTCTATTTTATAGATAGAGACAGGGAAGTCAAGTCACAGACCCAAATGGTTTTCTAGAAATACTATATATAAATAAATACTATATTTTTTTTGTTTTATAATATATACCTCAATATATGGTAGTAAATTCTTCACCATATTCTTTAATTTACTTTAAGATTTACTTTTCTATGTGAATTCTAGAATCAGAATTAACCAAGTTCTGTGAAAAAGTGTTGAGAATTGGATTGGAATTATACTGAACTTACAGGTTAATTTGGGAAGAATTAATTTTTCTACAATATTAAGAATTCCATCCATAGAAATGGCACATGTCTATTCATTTGTCTTCTTTTTCCTATAGTTTCATATTTTTATTTAAAATGCATATGTCTCTTGTTATATTTATTACTAGATTTCTCATTTTTAATTGAAATTGTGTTCACTTTTCAAAATTAATCTTTCCAAATCATTGTCAACAGTGACTAGCTGCCAATTTGTCGACTGAGCCTGTACACCCTAATAGTGGGTAACTCTCTTATGAGTTCTAAAGGCCTCTTATAGATTTTATTGGATTACCTACAAAGACAACAGCATAAACTGGAAAATAATGTCAAATCATTTTTCCTTCCATCTTGTTTCCTTTAGATCCTTAGATCTAAATTTATATTTATTTACTGATCGTTTCAGCTGTACTGAACTTCAATGCATTTATTTTTCATTTCTAAAGGTCTTCTTTGGTCCCTTTTCAAAGTTGTCTTATTCCTTTTTTAATTATTTCCTTCTTTTGCATCTTCAGTTATTAAAAACATTCTTGTTTTAGCATCTCTATCCAACAATTTTGTATGTCACTTTTAAGAGGTTAAGCCTGACATATGTGTGAGTGTGTGTGTGTGTGTGTGTGTGTGTGTGTGTGTGTGTGTCTACGGGTGTGTATTTGCTCACTGTTTTTCATGGTAGAATATCTTCCTGTATAGTTTTTAATTGGGGGAATCCAGTTTGGCTTATCTTAAAGATGTCTCTTTCCTTAGAAGTTCTTTGTTTACCTCTTGTGGGGCCCCAAAACATCACCCCATGATCACTTTACATGCTAATACTTTAGGCATAGGCTGAATCTGAAATCTATATAAGGCCACCTTCACTGTCACAAGCTTCCTGAGGTTATCGCTTTTCCCTCTCTGGCTCTGGCTTAGATCAAGCTTTTTCATCACTTCGCAGTGTCTGTGTGTAGGTTCTTCTGGTTTGCCATTTTCCTGGCCGTGGCTGGTTGTATGGGGGGAGTCTGGCCCCTTTTCCTCCCTTCCTCTTGCTTGCACTCTGGTCATGTGATGATGCAAGAAGAAGGCTCTCACCAGATGTGGCCCCCGATCTTAATTCTCAGCCTTAAGAACCATGAGCCAATAAAATTCCGTTGTCTATCAGTCACCTAGCCTGTAGTCTTCTGTGACAGCAGCAGAAAACAGAACAAAGCCGCCATATTTTTGTAGGGCTACCCCATTACTACTCCCATGCCCTTTGTGCCATGCTCATGAAAACCCAAGCCTCCAGATCACCCAAATCATTACCCTCACCCTCTGCCCAGGGCTACTGTAGAAACATTTCACATGCTTACTGCTAGGGTTTTCCGCAAGAGACTTCTCAGGTTATTCTGTCCACAGTGTCTTTGGGAACTGAAGTTTCATTTGCCTTTCATCTTGCTTGTGTGATGGACTAAAAAGTTAGTCAAGTGTATCCGTCTTCTCCTTTACAGAATTTGGCTTTAGAGATGTACTTAGAAAGGATTGCCCCATACCAAAGTTATTACCCTTGCTTATTGTTGTGGTTTTGTTTCTTTATATTTAGTATTTAAGCCACTAGAATACATTAAATGCAAGAAAATAAAAATCTTACATATTATCAATAAAGCTATCCAAACAACAAAATATACTTATAATCCTACTGTATCAATCACTTTTTTGGGGGTACCAGAGATCAAACTTGGGACTTTGAGCTCGCGAAGCAGGTGGCAGAACCACTAAATCCCTGGCCCTCAATCACCTTTTATTGAAACCAAGTCCCAGACTTAGTACAACTGCTATCCAACCACAACTTGGTGGCCCCCTGCTCTTTACCACACCTGATTGCTGCTCAGGCCAGCTTGGCACTGACATTTCAATAAATGCAAACCTCACATAACCACCATCGAAGACCACCCAGCGCCCTGCAGTGCCATGAGACTCCTGCAGACTGAGATGCACCTTTCCGTTCAGTTTGCATAGACAAAGAAAGGACAAGAAGATTACAGCCAGTGGGGTATTAGAGACAAAAAGTGAACACACTCTGCAAAGAACTATCTAGAGTCCTGGGTTTGGAGAGTAATAGAAGGAGAAAATGCTCACAACCCACAGCAGGGGAGACCCACCTGTCTGTAGGGGCAGCCCGAAACAGCTTAGACTGAATGCCCAGGGCTCTCTCTGCCAGCCTCCGTAGTGATCCCAGGAGCTCCTTCCCAAGGCAGAGGGCTCAGTCCTGCCCTAGGGTCCGCTGGAGAGGGGCTGGCACAGTGTTTACCAGGATGAAGCCAATATGGCCAGTGCCCAGGAGTTAGGAGACAGTGGCTACATACCTAAATTTCCCCACTATGTTACTCCTCCTAGCTCTGGGCCTCAGTTTCCCTATTTGTACAACAAGGCTAGATTTGGCCTCAAGAAAAGAAAATTAGAATTAGAACTCAAACATTTTGACTTCTAGGGTTGGTGTAACAACAACAATAATACCCACAACTATCATTTGTTCTGAGTGCTTATTGTTTAGCAAACCCTAAGTGAAGCACATTACACGTATTATCTTATTCAGTCCTCATTAGCTTCCTATGAGGTTAATATTGCCACACTAATTTTATATTTATTAAATTCAACAAATATTTATTGTACCAATTGCGGACAGTGAGTAATTTACTTGAGGCCTTAGAGTAGGAGCTGGCTCAGAATTCAAATCTGGCTGTGCCTGATTTCCATACTCGCTCTGTCTAACTATCCACTCGTCCAACCATGCTCCTCCTCCCACTCTCTGTTTAACCGTTTGCCCACTTGTCCCCCACCCAACAACACGAATGCTCATCTCTGCAAGACTGGCCGTCCGAGAATGGCCTCTTCCTGTGGGCACCCTTTCCTCCATCTACTCACTACAAAACCCTACCTCTGCACACACACATTTCAGGCTTAGCCCCAGCTCACTTTTGCTTCCCAGTCTTTGGGTACCTTTGTATACTCTTGCTACACCAGCTGGCCAAGAGCCCCTCGCCCCAGGACACCGACCAGAGAGCCTGCAGCAGGCAGCCCTTACCAAGTTTCCAACCTGCAGCATCTCCTCGAACTCGCTCGTCATGTTGTAGTGCTCCAGCGCCATGAAGAGCGTGTTGAGCACGATGCACATGGTGATGGTGAGGTCAGCGAACGGGTCCATGACCACGAACTTCACTTTCTGCTTAATGGACATCCACAGAGGACAGCACTCCCAGATCAGGTAGCGCTCAGCAAAGCGGTTCCAGCACGGGGGGCACTTGCGGTGAGACTCCTCCAACTCTGAGGGTGCAGCGAGCAATTAGCAGGGTTTCTGTTGATGGAGTCCTGCATATCTCGTGGGACTCCTGGGGAGTGCACGGGGTGGCTACCTGACAGTGAGGCTGTGAGTGTGGCAGGAAGGCCGAGGGAACGGGCAGGCTGTCGTCCTACTCAGGCAATGAAGAAGAGGGCCAGAGGGGCAGAGGGCAAGAAGAATGCTCGGAAAACTGGACACAGGACAGATGAGGACAAATTCAGGCTCATTTGAGCGAGCAGACCTGGGGATGTGTGGAGGGAATGGACAGCTGTGGGGCAGGAAGGTTCATGTATGAGGACACCCAGGACAGAGTAGGAAGGAACAGGTAAGGACATGTGGGGGAGCGGTGGCTGGACAGTGTAAGCCGTGAGTATACCCCTGGGACAGGAGAGAACAAGATGGGGTGCCCAGTTTGGGTCACCTAAGGAGGGATAGGCTGTGGGATGCCTGGGGACCAGGTAGGGTAGGAAGGGAATAAGCTGGGGAAAGGAGAAGTGAGAGGGAGAAGGGCAGGGACGCCCATGGTAGCCAAGGTACAAGGAGGATGCCCACGGGGCTGGCCCAGAGGTGGGGGCCTGGAGCAGAGGAGAGGAGTGTCTGGAGAGCGCAGGGGTACTGACCTTCCAGGGCGCTGGTGAGGACGCTGGCTGCGCTGAGCGCTCGCTGCCGTGCTCCCGGCTCCTCGAAGCCATCTGCACATGGAGCCTGCGGGGTCAGCATCTGGGCCCCACCTGGCTCCTCTGAAGGTGTGGTCTGGGTACAACCGGGAGACAGGGGTCAGCCTGGCCCCGTTGGGGCTGGAGTGGCTCACCCAGGCTCAGGCCGGGAAGGCCACAGCGGGGACAGGGAAAGTCTCGATAGCACACTGGGTGCTGGGCTGAGAGAAGCTAAACTGGAGTCTCTCTCAGCTAAGAAGCCCCTACTCCTGGCCATCATCATCCCCTTCATTTTCTTTTCTTTGTCACCCCTCTCACTGGCAGTCATTCTTGAGCATGGCCAGGAAAGTACATGCATCACACAGGTTCCTCCTGCTCAGGTGATGCTATATAAATGAGTACGTACAAAAAATGAATGGCCCTGTGGTCTTAGTTGACCACAAGCTCCCTAGAGAGACCTGAAAACAAAACAAAACAAAAACCTAACAGGCTCTAAGATACTAACAGAAGCACAGAGCACCGTGCTTATGTGGCTGGTGGGAGGCCATGACTTTTGTGGAGGCAGTTTGGCCGTATCTACCAGGAAAAGTTTAAATTGGTCCTGTAATTCCTAGTCTAGTAATCTAACTTCATAAATAATTATACACACGCACCAAAAATACACATAAATGAGGCCCATCGCAGTGCTGTGCCTAATACCATCAAAACAAGCAATCGATAGGAAGAATATTAAAATGAATTATAGATTCAACTCAACTCTGGACCTTTACAGACACTATAACGAGCACAAGGTGGTTCCACATATGCTCCCGTGGGAATAGCTCAAGACAAACAGCTGAAGATGGGAGACAGAGTTCTCGAAGAGATGCACTGAATTGCCAATGTGGGTATATCTGGGAAACTGGGGTTGGGGAGACAAAAAAGCGGAGAAGTCCCCTTTTCATTTTATGTACTTGTGCACTGTGGGTTTGTCTCCAGTGTGCACACGTCAATCTTATAAAAACAAGGGCCACGCCTGCGAGCAGAGGTTGGCATGGGCTGTGAGGGGCCACAGGCTGGCGTTCCCTAGACTCTAGCTGAGCACACCCAGAAGCGAGGAGGGACAGGAGAGCTGTGTTAGCAGCCTGTGTGGCCATGGCCCGTGCTTCTAAGCTGGAGAAGGCTCTCGGTGTGCATTTGTGAGCTAGGATCCTGTTATGGTTGGGGTCTAGATGTTCCGCCAAAGCCTCATGGGGTCATAGGCTGGATCTAGCGTGTGTGAAGCCAGAATTGATTCAGGGTACAATGTTAGGCTCAAGGGCACAAGGATTAAGCATCTGAGTGCTACTGGCTAAGTAGTCTGAATAAGATTAAAGGGGCAGAGAGACACTGTTAACTCTCTTGTTACCCTTGCTGCCTTGTGTGTGCCATGTTGTTTCTTCTCTGTGGTGCCTGTTTGCCATCCCTGCTTTGGAGCCGGCCATATGGACTGAACCTCTACGAACTGTGAGCCAAATAAACCCCTTCCCTTTTAACTTTGGGTGTTGGGTATTTTGTCTCAGCACTGAGACAAAGAGTAACTAACACAGGTCTGAATCTGAGACGTCCCCCAAGGCCCACACCTAAGGCTTGGGCACCAGTGTGGGGTGCTACCAGAAGGCGGTGCCAACTTTAGGAGGTGGGGCCTGATGGAGGAAATCGGTCAGGGCTGTGCCCGGAAGGGTATCTCAAGGACCTCTCTCAACCCACCCCCGCCCACCATCTACGATAGGCTGGGTTACTCCTGAGTGAGTATTTTCTTTCTCTCCTGCTCCAGGTGAGAGAGTCCCCTGCCCCTGACCGCGAACTTGCTTTGGCTGAAGGCTACAAAGTGACATGAGGATAGATGCCCAACGTACTAGTGCTGTTTGCCTTTCCCATGTGCTCTAGAACCCTCTGTGAAAGAGCTTCCCTCTCAGCCTGGGCCTCAGGACAAACCCAGCGGAGCAGCCCTGGCCTAACTCACTGTGTGGAGCAGGCCCAGCTGAGCCCTGCTCCGATCCACCGGGTCACATACCCAAGAACTAAGGCCTACGGTTAGCCCCTGACTCCTGGGATGGTTCGCCACACAGCGTTACTGTGGCAATAGTTGACTGATACACCATCCTCGTATACACCATCATCATGATGATGATTCACCATCATCATCTCTTTCCCAAGACTACTGCATCAGCCTCCTAACCGGCCCTTTCTCTATATTCTCTACAGAGCAGAAAGGGATGCACTCAAAAAGCAAATGAGGTAATATAACTCCTTGTTGAGCAGCTCCCTCTCCCTACTGCTCCCAGTTTACTCAGAGTACATCCCAAATTTTACGTACCTACAGGGCTTGTCTAGTACAAAGCGTAGCTCTCCAAACTCTGTTCCTGTTTCTCCCTCCTGTACCACTCTGGCCTGGTAGTTGGGGCCAGAGCTGCAGGCCCTCTCACCCCATTCATCCTCAGGCCTTATCCTGTCCCTCTGCTGAACTCTTTTCCTCCATGTATTTGTGGCAGGCTCCCTAAAATCACTTGTCAATTTTAATGTCTTTTAGGAAGGCCCTCCCTGAGTGTGCTGACAGCTCTCATCCTCAGTCCTCCCCAGCATGGCCCTGCTGCTACGTGAACGTATTTATCAGTCCACTGTCTCCAAGACTGCCAGGCAAACTCTACCCAGCTGGGGTCAGGTCTGTCTGTTCACTGCTATCACTCTGGAGCCTCAGCTGGGCACTCAGCAGAGCAGGGTGGTACCAAAAGAGCACTGGGTAGAGGAATAAATACTCAGAAGTCTCAGCTCAGGTCAGAGATCCAGCTCTGCCCCTACCTTGCTAGATGACCAGGGAGAGTGAAGCTGGAGGGAGAATGTGTGAAGGGAGAAAGAGAATGGATGGCTGTCCAGCGTGTTTCCCCTTCCACTTGGCCCTCTAGGTCCGGGCACTGTGGTGAAGTTGGGGGACAAAGGACCTCTGCAGCTGTCCCCCCCAGGGTGGCTACTCTGCAGAGGGCTTTCTTCTGGCTCAGCCCTTCCTCCCCTCCCGAGCGGACTGGGTGCCCTTGTGAGGCGACATTGCAGACACTGCCGTGTTGCAGGCTCAAGCTGGATCCGGCGGAGGCGGGGAAGGCTCTCCCAGGGGCCTACAGCTTGCTAATCTCTTTGACTTTTCAAATGTCTCCATCTTGGTCCATAATTCCTTTAACTTTGCAAATGACCTGGTCTTGGCCTGCTAATCCCTTTAAGGTTATGAATGGGCCCTACAGAAGTGAGAAGGGCTGAAGTCAGAGTTCCCGGTAATGAAGTGTTTGAACTTGCGTTCCTCCCCGACATGTGCAGCACAATGAGATGACTGTCTGCCTAATGAGATTAGGAAATTCTATTAGTACTCCTGGCTGCTGACCTGCTCCCCAGGCAGAGGCTCCAGAGCAGACCTGCTTGGTTCAGTGGCCCTGGAAGCTAGACAGCTGCTCTCCAGGTAGTGGGGTCTTCTCCCCACTGCACAAGGTTCCCCTTTCACACCTGCTCCAGAGGACTCAAGGGTCCCCTTGAGCCTGCAACGCCCCATACCCAAGAAGTCTGTCCTAAATAACACCAATGATTGCTCAAAACTTGACACTGAGGCAAGTTTCGGCCTCAATACGGGACTGTTTTAACTCACCTGGTCCTTACCACAGCCTGCTGATATATTAATTTTACTCCCTCTTTATGGATGAGGAAACTCAGGCATGAGAAGGTCAAGTAACCTGTACAGAGTCCCACAGCTACGGTGAGCTGGTGGGGGCACCGGAGGCCATGCACTCTGCCTGCCTGACCAAGCTGCCGGCTCCTCAGAAGCTGCCCACCTTCCTCGCTGAGCTCAGCTCTCTCCTGGGGGCGCTGCTGTGGCATGGTGTTGGGTTGGGGTCAGCAAGGACACCTGACAGCTGATGGGCAGTCTTTGGTCTTTACCAATCTACTGGGTGCCAAAGCTCTGGTTGGCCCTTCATGGTTGAGGCAGTCCTGCGCCATGGTCTTTCTGACACTAACTCCGACTGCTCCTCTGCTCTCTCTGTTTCAGGTACGCTGACCTTACGGCTCAGAAATCCAAGTCATGCTGGATGTAGTGGCATAAACCTATAATCCCAGTATTCAGCAGGCTGAGGCAGGAGGATCAAGAGCTTGAGGCCAGCCTGGGCAACATGGTGAGACCCTGTCTCAGAAAACTAAACCAAACCAAACCACACCAAACCAAAGGGTAGGCATGTTCCTGCTTTTCTCTCCACCTAGAACAAGCTCCTGATGGTAGTGATAGATGTGACTAGGCTGCTTTAACAACACTGACACATTCATGCATGTCCTCAGGGCCTTACCCAGGTGAAGCCTCACCATCCTGGCCACTGTCCCAAGTTGAGTATTTTCCACCCAATTTACAGACGAGAGGCTTGAGGTACACTACCCCTTCTAGTTTCAGAAAGAAGCTTGGCACCTAGTCTCCTTCTGTCTTTGCTAACAGGTCTGCTAACAAGTAGGGAATCCTTCCTTCCTTTTCTTGCTCTCATCCCCATGGCACTTATTTCTTGGGCCGACACTGAGTTACCAGTTGTTAAAGTGCTGGAGTATTTTTAACTTGGTGAGTAGAGGTGCCTAGACTCCTTCACATTCCCTCACCTCCTTGGCATCTTCTCCCAAGCCCCCTGGGTTGCTGCCCACGAGCCTACATGGCACAGGGCCTTGGGCACACTCGATGCTGTTAACAGGGCATCTCAGTGCCTGTGCCTCCGCAGCCGGGAACATTTAGCCACCAGCCCCTCTCCTCCCCACCGCACACCTCATACACCTCTACACATGCTCTTTCTCCTTTCCTGATTTTTGTCGTTCTGCCTCTATCAGCACGGAAGCTCTGTAAGGCCACAGGTTGTTGAAGTGAAGCACACGATAGGTGCTCAATTTTCAGGTGAATATTTCCAGGCCTGGCACTGAAGGCCAGGTAGGAAGCCCAGGTCTACTCTGCGGGCTGGCTCACCGTGTCCGGGGGGTGCTCCAGCATCATGGGGCGGAGGAGGCGGCTCCCTGGGGACATGGCCTCGGTGTCACCAGCCCCCAGCAAGGAGACCACCCCATTGCAGTCCACAGCACTGTTTCTTTTGCTGTTGAGGACATGGCTAGGAGCAGAGGTTCCAGGACTGGGCTGTCCCTGGGCAGTGGACCAGCGCAGGGGCCAGGGCACCAGCAGGGATGTGCGGTGGCTCTCACTGTCCCCTGCTGTGCTGTTCTCATCATCTGCAAAGTCGGTCTCGGACCCCAGGTCCCAACGGCGGAAGGTGAAAATGCTCCCTCGGCTGGAGCGTGGTTTCACTGACGTCCTGCTGAGGCTGAGGCGACTCTGAGGGCACAGGGAGGGGCGGTGTGGCCCAGCTCAGCCTCCTGGAGCACTGAGGGCCTCTGCTAGTCACACAGGAACCAAGTGGGCTGAGCCAGAGGGGCTTGGGAGAAGGGGTGTCCTGTACCTTCTGGCATTGCAAATCCATGCCTCTGGGGCCTTGACCCCTATGCCATCTGGGTGCAGAGGCTGGCCTGGAGTGGGGGAGGCAGGGCCCCTGATGTCATAGATAGTCTGGCCCAAGCATCTGGAGTACTCAGCCATCCCCTGGACTCACATGGGCATGTTCCAGGGCTCTTGGGGTGGCCCTAGCCCCAGCCCCCATTCAGTGAGATAGCTCAGGGCTATCAGGACACCCAAACCCATACTGCCCCTCCTCCACTCTAAGAAAATATGGGAAACAGGAGGGGCTGGGAGGAGTTCAAGGAAGCCTTCCTTGGAGAGCAACTTCGGGGCTCTGACTGTACCAGGGGCCTGGCACAATGGGCTATGTATACCAGACCCACCCTGAGAAAGTCAGGAACACGTGTGGGGATTACCATTGCTCTGGGACCATCTTCTGAGTCAGACTTGGGAAACCGCTCATCTCCACAGTCCTCTGTTCCCGAAGACATTCGTTTTCTCCTCTTGCTTCTTCTCCCGTGGTTGACTACTGGGGCCAGAGGGGACATCTCCAAGGAGCTACGGGACACAGTATCCACACCCCTGATGGTGAGGGCCTGGAAGAGGGTGGAGGGAGAAATGTCTCAGTCACTGAGAGATTAGGCAGGCCAGGCCAGGCCCCTCACACCGTTTGTAAGTGGACTTGCACATATCCAAAATGAGGGCATCACGGAGATACTCTTAGACAGAATCCTGTTTTGAGAAAGAACAAGATTCTAGAGGGAAAAGAGTGACTAAAGTGGGCAGCCGTTGGAAGAGAGGAGTGTGTGACACAGTTGCGGGGGTGTTGGGGGCGGTGGTGGTTGATGAGCAGGGGAAATAGCAGAGCTAAAGGTTCAGCTGGGCATAAGGTACTGGAGTAGGTGGTGTGGGGCAGCAGGAAGAACCAATGGATGTCTACAGTCTGGCTTCTAATTGCTGGCTCTGTGATGGCCTCCAGTGTCCACCATATCAGGGGCTGTGGGTGGCCAGGGTAGCACTGCCAGCATCCCTTTTCTGAATTGGCTCAGGTCTCTGACCTGGGAGCTTCCTTCCAGAAGGCATCTCTTGACCAGGATAAAATTTTTTTTTTTTTTGGTACCGGGGATTGAACTCGGGTCCTTGCGCTTGCGAGGCAGGCCACTGAACCGCTGAGCTAAATCCCCAGCCCCACTGACCAGGATAAATTGAATCCATGGACATCCGGATGTCTTTTGTCCAGCAAATGCTCACAAGGACTACCTCCACCTGGGAGTCCCCACCTTCACCCAGCACGTGACATTCTTACCCAGGTGGCTCCACTTTTGCCTGGAAAATACAAGGACCACAGGGAACAACTCAAGGGCTCACTTGAGCCCACGTCACCCTCACTTTTACCAACAGAGACCTCATGGACAGGCAGTCTTTGGCCAGCAGATTCTAAATTTTTACCCAGCAGACACCATATCTATAGGAAATACCTTCGTCCAGAAGACAGCGTCTTTCCCCAGCCTGTACCACCCCTCCAGGCACCCTGCAGTCAGATGAGGGGCTGGCTTGGAGGCTCCTTCTCTGTACGGTTCACCTACCTCATGCTCTTTCTTGAGCATCTCCATGGCCTCCTGGAAGCGCTTTTCCTTCTCCTCCGTCTCTGCAATAGTGGCTTGGTTCTGTTCCTCGTAGGCCATGGCAACCACAGCCAGGATCAGGTTCACCAGGTAGAAGGAGCCCAGGAAGATGACAAGCATGAAAAATATCATGTAGATCTTCCCTGCGGACCTCAGGGTCTGGAGGGGCAAGGAGGCAGAGGTCATCTTCCTTAGGTCCCTCTGGGTCATGGCATTTCCAAGTGTCCAGTGTGGCAGCACCTGAACCAAGCCTGGCCGGGGGCACAGAGCACGCCCGGTGTGGGCTCACAGACAAGAGTCCCACGTCGAGGGAGGCAGAGTGCCACCTAGCCAGGGAGTATGTTGTGCCCACAGAGGAACACACGCTAGTCTGTGGGACAGAGGACTGTCCCACTCACAGAACAGAAAGCTTCCTACGTGAAAGGACGGGTACGTGGGCATCAGAGAAAGGAAGTTTCTCGTTAACTCCTCTCCCTCAAATGCAAGAGCCTTTGGCCCAGTTCCTTCCACAGCTCTCACCAATGGGGAGCAGCTGGGACCGCATCTGGCGAGTCCTGGGTCCTGAGCCCATGCCTGGCATCCTCTGCGTGCCTGGGCATCCACATACCTGCTGGTAGAGGCGCTCCCAGCAGTCCTGTGTCATCAGGCGGAAGAGTGCGAGGAAGGCCCAGGCGAAGGAGTCGAAGCTGGTGTAGCCGTGGTCAGGGTTCTCGCCTGCCTTTAGGCACCGGTAGCCCTCAGGACATGTCCTGTGGCCAGACATTCATGCTCCAGCCTGGGCTGTAAGGCATCCTCTGCCCTTGGGCCCCCACCAGGCCTGGCTCGTCTCACTGGGTAGCCCAGCATATGCCCCACTGCTGGGTCCTGCCTCCAGGTCTGGGTTCCAAGGCTCCCATCTTCCTCTTCTCTCTACTTATATCCTCCAAGGCCTGTATCCAGCTCCTCCAGACCACACTCAGCTGCTGTCTGAGCTGTTTCACTCCATGGAGAGGAAGCACCCAGGTCTGGCACATGCTCCTGGGCAGGGCCGTGGGTGGAGGGATGATGCTGCTAGGGATACGTCTAGAGAGTGTGACCATCTGCACTACCTCAGAGAGCCACATGTCAGTGAGGCAGAGCCACCGCTTACGGAGTTGGAGGTGTGTGTGTGTGAGGGGTGCTTGACAAGCAGGAAAATGTGGCTGAGGGGCCTCTGTGCCACCTAATGCCCTAAAACCTCCAGTCAATCTTCAGCAGCAGGAAGGAGGTGGCAAACGGGCTCTGGAATTTCATATCCAGACATGTGGGAACAGAACTCCACAGTGCCCCTTGCCCGTGGTGAGCCTGTGCCCCTCCACTTAACCCAGAGCACAGTCACCGTGCACAGAGCCCTGCAAACTGCACACAGAGACTGCACGTGTTGGGGACCACAGTCAGGATGCAGGTCCGATCCTGCTCGGCTTGAGAAGAGTCTAGGCTGTTGGGGAGGGCGCAGAGGCTGGAGTGGAAGGGTGCAGTCTTGGGAGATACCAGAGAAGAATGGAGCCAGTTTTGGGCTGGCAGGGGTGGAGGGCACCCTGGCTGAGGCCTACTCCTGCCCATCTTTTGGGCTGTGCTGGCCCTCCCAGCCCTTCTGTCCCTGACCTTTCCTTACCACTGTGTCCACTATGGGGTGGGAGAGCTGCCAGGGTGCTGGCAGGAAGAAAGACAGGGAGGCCTCACTGTCCCTAGGACCGGGCCACAAAAAGGTACAGTCAGCTGAGAAAGCACCCAGGGGTGGCTGGGAGTGCTGTCCCTGGTGTGGGTGCACCTACCCGGCATCCGAGCTGTTCCCACACAGCAGTACGTCGGAGGTGCCATTCTTGAGCAGGTAATTAACTGTAAGAGAAACACTGGATTCGCTTGAGAGGCACATGTGGCCCAGCTTCCTAAAGTTCCCCTCTGCTTTCAGAGCTCTGGAGAGAGCTCTGGTGAGTGGTTGCTGGCTTCTTCCTAGCCCCTGCCCTGACCTCACCCACTGCCTAGACAGGCCTCAGTCACTCTGGCACCTTCCTGGCTTCCTCCTGCTCTCTCCACAGACACTCTGCTGCCAGTGTCCCCCACACTCTCAGAAGACACAGGAAGCCCTTCCTCAGATGTCCCTATGGGGAGCTTCCACACCATGCTCCAAACCACTCAGGGGGCCAGCCAAGGCCAAGAGAAAAGCCAAGCCAGGAGGCAAGGGCCTGGGCAGAGTTCCAGCTTAGCTGCTGAGTCACTTCTTGGCCTTGGCGGGCTACTGCCAAGCTGTGGACTCGCTTCTATTACATAAAATGGTACAGGCGACGCCTGCCGCAATCACCATGGTAACACTGCTCTGCTCAGACTGGACCAGGTTAGACACAGGATACCTGCTCTGTCCCTTCTTCTCAGGGGCTGCTGCCAGGGTCCATCACTCATTGTCATCTGCCTTTGTTTTCAAAGTGTGGCCCCACTTTGGGCTAGCAGCCACGGCAGGGTGACAGAAAAGCACGTGTAGACACATCCAGTGTGACTCTTAGCTGCTGTCCTAGGACAGGTGCGAGCAGAGCACCAGTGGCATCAGGAACTGGTTAGAAATACAGCTTCCTGAGTACAGCCAGACCTACAGATGCAGGACCTGGGCTTGGGCCCTGGCAGTCTGTTGCTGGGGCCCTTCAGGTGGCTCTGGGACACAGTGAAGTTTTAGAGCTATTGCTATAAGGCCACATCTAAATCATAAGCATGCTCTCATCGATCTTCTGTCTGCTTCTATTTTGTAGCGCAGAGTGCCGGTGTACATAAGAGGTCCGATTTCAGAACGGCCCGCTGGGTCTTGTGGCCTAGCATCTGGCCTTGCCCCAGTGCCTACCTTCGATCTAGATTGATGGCACTAATAAGAGAGGTGCTGGGTACCAGCCTTGAGAACGGAGGTGTAAGCCATGCAATGAGATGAGGGGCTCACAGGCTGCATATCCCAAACGTGTCCCAACCCTCTCACGGAGTTCTGGGGCACACATCTATGGAATTAGCATCCTGGCAAGAACACTGATGTCAAACAGGAAAGCACCACGCCAAGGGCTGGGACTCCACTGTGCAGCCTCCCTAGCCCCCAGCACCATGTCACACCCTCTCCCTGAGCTGCTGCTCCACTGTAGGTGGCTTTGTCTCCTCCCTGGCCCGGCACCCTTGGCTGGCCTCACTTCTCAACACTACCCCATCTAACTCCATCCTTCCTGTGCTTCAAACACGGTGTCTCCACCTGGCCCCGAAGTCTGCTCTACTCCAGACTCCCAGCTGGCTCTCAGATGCCTGTGTGCATAGCTGTGGGCTGAACAGGGCTGGGGCAGCCACGGAGGCAGGGGGCGGGCGGGGGGATGGCGTCCAGCCCAGGCGGTCTCACAGAACCCTCCCCAGCTGTGGAGCGAGTCCGTACCTGGATCATTGAGGTAGAGGTCCAGCGACTCCCAGACCAGGCCTTCAGCCTCCACAGAGCCATTGGTGTCATTGAGTGCTGTGAAGTTACGCACACACTTGTGCCTCAGGTTGCCCATGAAGAGCTGCAGGCCAATGAGTGCGAAGACACTGAGGCAGAAGACGGTGAGAACCATCACGTCAGCCAGCTTCTTCACAGACTGGATCAGGGCCCCCACGATGGTCTTCAGGCCTGGTGAAGGCAAGAGCGGGCATGGGGTCACCCATGGGCTTCCTGGTGCACGCTCCTGCAGGTCACCTGGCATTACCACTGAGGTCCTATGCTGAGCTGGGGTGGGGCCTGTGACAGCAGCTGTGAGATGGGGCCAGAGTTATGGAGACTTCTTTGGCATTTAGAACCAAAGCCCCTCTTTCCTCAGCTGCTGAGCTTGTCCCAATACCCTGGGCAGAAGTACAGCCTGGCTTTGCATTTCTGAAGGGGTCTGGTTCTCTTTACTAGCCTCCAGACAAATGTAGAAATGGTATAAAAAGTGTGGTTTTCTTGAGTGGTCCTATCTGGCTAGTCCCAAGGTATGCCAGGGCCAGGCCTTTTGACGTAGCATGTGGGAAAGGAGACACCGCCCTACCCCTGCCAGGTTCATTCCAGGTCAATGCAGGGGTGTAAGCGTTGATCCTGACATGGGCAGAGACCTGACTCTTGCTGGCAGTGGGTCCTCCTGCCTCATTAGTAGGGGGAGCTCAAGGGACCCAGGGTCTGAGGTTGGGCTGGGGCTATGTGTGCGGGGGACCTGAGAGAGCTTTGCAGGGCTGTGTGGGTGCTGTCTTAAGGGGCCTGCTCTACCTTGGGCCTGGGTCAGGGGAGGGGTTGACCTGTATGGCTTCTTCCCCATTCATTCTTCCCCTCTGGGACCTGCCCCCCATTCTCCAAAGCCGAGAGGCCATGGTCTGTTAGTAGCACGGCCCAGCTCCCTGCGGAAGCTAGCAGCCCACGGCAGGGTGACAGAAAAGCACATGTAGACACATCCAGTGTGACTCTCAGCTACAGTCCTAGGACAAGTGCGAGCACAGCATCGAAGCAGCGGGAGAGAGGGGCTCCTCTGCCAGCAGCAGGGCTTCACCCCACTCCCCAAGTGGCTAGATCTCAGATTAAGCTCCGTCCATCCATCGTCCAGCCGGTTAATGTGTGAGAAGCACCTGTGGCTACTGTGCCCGCAGCGCAGAAACAGGGAGGCAGTGAGGTGCAGACTCAGGATGAGCAGCGGACGGCCTCCCCACCGTGTCATGACCACAGCTGCCGCCCAGGGCTCAGACACTCAGCTCTTTATGGAAATCGTCCTGGCAGATGTTGGCAAGTGCTGGGGCAGTGGGCGGGCCTGTCAGGTGTCTAGGCACAGAGCGGGCTGTTGTTGGTAGTGGATTTGCTGCTAAGTGGTGGGAATGGCTGGGGCCCCCGGGGCACACATCAGGCTACTGTCTGGCCTCTATCTTGTGGAGAACAGGATTAGGCCTTGTAACTGCTGTGATCAGTGTGTTTGTCTCTTGGGGTGGTGGTGCCTAAGGGGCTGTCCCTGGGGCCCTGGAGGACACATTGTGAGGGTTCTGAGCAAGGCCAGTTGACACCTAAGGGCAGTGGCTTTGAGGGAGTGGCTGAAGGCTGACAGCCCCACCAGCCCTCTTGGAGAGGGGCCAAGGCCACTTATGAGAGGCTCTGGAGAGAAGGGACATCCATGCACATACTGTGGTGGGTTCAGAGGAACTCACTTTGAGGCTGCGTTTGAATGTGAAATAGTTGGGGGCTCCACTTAAGAAATAACTAACCCAGCCAGAGGAAGTCTGCATTTCTCCTGGGAGCTCACGGCAGGAGTCCTGACTCCCCCAGAGTGGCAATGGCCAAGTGCAGGGTGTAGTTCTGCCATAGAACCACCAGCTTCCCAAGTCAGGGGTCCAATCAGCAAACCCTTCCCCTGGTCCTGACACCTCCCTGAAACCTGTCTCTAGCTGCCTTCACAGAAGTCCTTCTCCAATTTCAAGTGTGGCTCATTTCGTGAAGGAGCCGGTGGGCGCTGTCCTTCCAGAGCAAGTTCCTAGGTGCAGGGGACCTGAGGGTTCAGACCACTTTGATCTGAGAAGGCTGACTGAAGGTGTATGTCAAGTGTGCTGGGTGGCACACGTGACCTCAGACCCAGTACCTCACACAACAGGGCTCTGAGGTCTTCCTGAGTCTTGAGAGCCTTCCTGGATGGATGAGTGGAATGGTTTCCCCTGAGGCCATGTGGGCTCAGAAGATTGCCCAGGTACAGCTGCCAACATCTGTCAAGGAGGATTTCTCCCTGAGGCTCCCATGCACGGTTCACTAAACCTCTACCGCACCATGCAGTGAGGACTGTTAGACGCCAAGGCCCAATGACGCCTGTCCACAGAGTACGCTCCGTTCTGCAGAAGGGGGCTGAGGCTCCACGGTACACACATCCCCCAAGGGGCCCGAGGCTGGCACGGGGCACTTGGTCATAAAAGACTGTGCCGGAATTTCCTTTTTGGATCTGAGTGTGTGTGGATTCCCGCAAGTAGGGTCTTTTTTGGTTTCCTGACCGAAGGACGTCACTGCAGGCTAAAGCAATGCATGACCAAACTTTTAACTGTGAAAGCAGCTGTGTCCAGCTGCAAAAGAAATTCACTATTTTAATAAGAATTTGGGTTCAATGCAGGCTGTGTGGGTGCTCTGTGCCCACTGGTGTCTGAGAATGGGCTCGGCTGGGTGGGCAGCCTGAAGCTCATTCTGAGTCTCTGGGGGGCAGAAGCACCCACATCGTTGAGCTCTAGGAAAGGTATTCTGGTGACAGGCACATTCAGAGGGCTTCCTGGGGTTGGCCTTGGTTCCCAGGTGGCTGGAAAGGCCCAGGCATGTCCCTCCAGCCTTGGCGTTTAACCTGATTTTCACCTGAAATGACTGATATAGTTTTCAAGGCCCGGAGGACTCGGAAGGTGCGTAAGGCTGAGACATTGCCCAGGTCCACAAATTCAGTTGTGTATCTGTAACAAGGGAAAGTCACACACGAGACAGTGACGACACACCAACAGGAGACACAAAGTCAGAGGAGGAGAGGGTTGGGGACAGGGACAGAGAGAGAGTCACTTGTAGCTGAGATCTGAGAGGCAAACCTGGACATCTTACCTGGGATAACTGAAATAGTTTTTAGAGCTCTCAGGACCCTGAAAGTTCGAAGAGCCGACAAATTGCCTAGCTTTATATTTTCTGATACATACCTGCAGAATCAAACCACAGTTATTGGGAATTACAAAGCAGAAGCTCAGCCTGCCCTCCCCAGCCAGCCCTCTCCCTTCTCCCTGACCCACAGTGGGCTGTGGAGAGCCTGGACCCTTCCCTGGGCTTTCTTCCTGATTGTGATCATGCTGACATGGGACCTCAGCATCTCCTTAAGTATATTCACATAGCAAACTTCCGGGTGTTTCTTTCTGTGATCATCCCATGAATAACCAGTTCTAGGAGGCAATTACTCTGCCACCTTCTCCAACTCTGTGAGACACAAAGCATGCAACAAGGTCTGAGGCTTGGGACATATCGGAGTGAAGATGGGAACTCTGCTTTCCCAGAGATGAGGTTTCAGGAGTGAGGTGTTTTCTGGTGCTAGTTTTGCTCTGCCTCTTCTGTTTCTAGTGGGTTCCAAAGATTTCTCAGGTACAGCTGCCCACATCTGTCAAGGAAATTTCTCCTTGAGGCTCCTAGGGGAGCCTGAAGCCCTAGCTGAGACCACCACGGGGAGTGATTAGGTCTCTGAGGGCAGCCCCCTTGTTCCTCCCTGTGCAGCAGTGGTCAGGAGACCCTGAAGTCATAAGCTGGAGGTGGCACGAGTAGTCCCCAAGACACAAGCATTTGAAGATGGGAAGGGAGGGTTGCCTCATATCTGTTCCTCCTCTACCCATGGGCAATGCCAGCCCAAGAGAAGGGGTCAGATACAAGACCCCTCCCCCACGAGCCTACAGACTCATCCTTAGATTGTGGTGTCTTCGAGGGATACAGTGAGGTAAGCAGCCTTCCTTGGAGTCTGTCCTGCACAGGTCTAAGTGATGCCTGGCAGGGCCGAGTGGCTGTGGCCATCTAGAGACTGGGTGCTCATTTATCTCTGGCCTTCATAGGCATAGGAGGCATTGGTCTCTGCAGGCCAGGGACCTGGCCACATGGAGTGTGAGGACACACAGTAGATAGGCCACATGACCACGAGGCTGTGTGACAGGTGGGTGGACCATGTGCGACAGAGGCCACTGGGGAAGGACCTGTGATATTTAACCAAAGATCTCACACGCAGGGTGTCTGACATTTAACTGAAGGTAACCAATGTTAACAAAGGATGACGAGCTCAGGATGTCTGGTGCTGAACCAAGAGTGTTGGACCCAGGTGTCTGAGGGACATCAGGTCGTGATGCCAGCCCTGCAGAGCTGGGCAAGTGTCAACAGTGTAGCAGACAGGACAGCCACACCCACTCTGCCAAGTGGCCTAGACCTCCAGGGCCCTTCTCAGAGCACCTGAATTCCTGTCTGTGGGAGGGTGACTAGAGGAAAGGTCTCAGCACTGTCAAGGGACTCTCTCCCAGGGTCAACAGGTCCAGTCCCATCTAGCTCTGACACCAGGCTGACACCAACGTTCTCTTCCACTTGCAGGCCATCTGTCCTCACAGGGCCCTGCGACGGGGCCGGTCCCCTCCTTACTCACATAGCCCTGCAGAGGTGGGCAGCAGCAGATATTCCCCTGCACAGACCCTTTCTATGGTGTGGTTTCCCTTCTACTCCCTGGGCTCACTTCAGCTTGTGAAGTCCGAGGCAGCCGTCAGATGCACCCCATCACAGTGTGGGGCAAGGAGAAGTCACTGTCCTTGTGCTGGCCCATATGCACCTGTTAATTTTAAATGAGCTCCTTCTTAACTTTGGATAGCAACTCCATTTCCCTCAGGCGCTCACAGCCACAGGCCTTGGTCCCACACTCGTGTGGTCTCTGGGTATACTGCAAGGGTGAGCGTGGAACACTGTCATGTTGCCATCTCATAGAGGCCATGGTTCTAGCCCTTTAGAGGCTCTGGGTCTTCTTCCTGGCTGCTGGTCTAGAAGGTGGGGCCTGGGATAACACCCTCTCCCAGGACACTGGATTCAAGGCTGTCTATTCTGATTGTGTGGAGTGAGTGTAGCACTGCGCTGGTCAGAGAAGGCACTATCTTTGCTTCTCTCCTCCTGTTCCTTTATGGACCTGGTCTTGTAGACTGCCTGACCTTGCCTGCCCCCACTTCAGGATCCTCTCTACTCACCACCTGCTTCCTCCACAGGTCATGTAGGCACGGAGAAGTCAGGATCTCCAGGTGACAAGGATGGGCTAGTGACCAAATAGGGAGGGTCGTGTCTGAGCTCCCGGCAGGCCTGGAGCACCAGCAAGTGGCTGGGAACAGGGGTGGGGCTGGTGCTTGTATTTGTATGGAGCACAGTTGTGGCTTGGAGGAAGTTCTCAAAGGAGGAGGCGGGGCTGGGGCTGGGATGATCAGGTCTGGGACTCACGTGGGGCTGCTGGCTGTTTCACTCTGTTCGGAACCTGGCGTCTGGCTGTGTCACATGTTGGGACCCTAGGCCCACACTGGAGCCTCTCTTGAGGACCCTGAATATGGCAGGACAGGAGCGATCCTCTGTATGGCACAGGGCCAGCTTTGGGCTGCAAAATGCTCCTTCAAGCCAGCCCACTGATTTGCTATGGGCGAGCAGCTGGCCAGAGGCAGGCAGCTGGAGCGGGACCACAGGCCCTGCCACAGAAGGAGCACAGCGTGGCGAGTGAGAAGCTCACTGTGTCATGCTGGCCCAGTATGGAGCGGGGAAGCCTTTGTGGAGGCCAAGGGACAATGAGGAAGGGAGTATGCTGGCCTTCCTGCTCTACCTTTATCTCTCATGGTGAAGCCCACACTGCTAGCTGTGGTGGTGGCTGCCATCCCTTCCATCTGCCCTCCCTTCTTCCCCTCCAGGTTTGGTTTCCATAACAACCTTAGAAGGTGGGAGGCTATGCTAACTAGGTAATGCCCAGCTGAGAGGGGGGCTCTGGCTGGAGGGCTGCAAGCTGAGCCTGGCAGGCATCAGGAAACTCCTGCCACAACCTCTAAATTGGTGGGCTGAGGCATCAAAACCTGGCCAGGAACATCAGTTTGGGATACCTCTCCCAGCCAGACCATGGCTGCAAGGTAAATCCCTTGGTTGTAGTCCTTGGGTTTAGGATTGCTGCTGGTTCATTTTATAATTTTGGGGAAGTGGATGGGACTATCTAGCCGCAGTTTCTCCATCTGTATAATGGAGGGTAAATGGAGAATTTCACTGAATAGAACTTTTCTGCTATCCAAGACTGCTGATCATCCTAGAAGCCCCATGTTACTGAACCATTTCATCTGTAGCAGAAGGCATCCTGGGAGTCAGCAATTAACTGGCTTTCGTCAGGCAGAATCCCTGGCAATGAGAGCGGCAGGGATGGTACACCAAGCACGCAAAGCTGACATTCCAGTGGGTCTGTGCAGCCCTACAGAAAATGACTGTGCTATTTCTGTGAGGTGCTTGGAAACGTGATGATTATCTGAGCCACCGAGGTCTTGTGCTGCTTTGTCATGCCTGGTTCTGAGACACAGTGGAGCTGAACAGTTTGGCGAGGAATTACCTGCTCTGTGACTCCGAGTGGAAGTGGTTCCCGTGGGATCCCACTGGGAATGAAACCGGGATTCTCTCAGAAGGCAGGGCTGCAGGACTTGCTAAGGGTTGACGTCATACAGAGCATCTCCCAGAAGGATGGGCTGAGCTTAGACCAAAGCCTGGCTTACGGTGACCTCTTGTTCTTGTTGCAGCACCAGGATGGGGAAGTCGGAAAGGCACAGGCAGATGCTGTCCCCTCTCCTGCCTGAAGCCCCCTTGCTTCTGTGCCATTTGGCCCATGGAGGACACCCCTGAGCTGAAGCCCAGCCAGGCAACTGTACTCCATTCCCAAGTCAGTGCAATTTCCAGCTCCAGCACGTCCCCCTCAAACCTTAGACGTGCTCTCCACTCTGCTCTCATGGATGATCTCACTTCTTATTTCACAGAGAAAATAGAAGCAATCAGAAGAGAAATTTCTTCTTCTCTTATCATCGACTCTATCAGTCTACCTCCATCTCCACCAGAAATTCTGTCCTCCCTTTGCTGAAGGTCAGTGCTCCTCCTTGGTATGGATTCCCATTCCCTCAGGAGGCTTGAGCTTTATTCCTGCAGCCCGCCCCACTCCTGCTGATCTACATTGTCAAACGTCCATCCCCTCTCTTCCACACAGTTACCATCAGCGTCCTTTCTTCAAAAGTCTTCCCTTCATCCGTATTTCATCCAACCCTCTCTCACCAGGTGTGTATCCTCCCACTGCTTTGAAAGCTCTCTTGTCAAGGGCAATAGTGATCGGCCCAAATCCAACAGTCCATCATTAGTCTTCACCTTCCTTAACTTCTTCCTGGTGTGTTTTAAGTTGAGTCATTCTTCGGTTGGCTTTCTGTGTACCAATCTTATACCACACACACACACACACACACACACACACACACACACACACACTGGCCAGTTCCCTCCAGTCTCCTTTGTTCAGTCCTCCTCTTCTTTCCTAACCTTGAAATGTTGAGGCGTCCTTGGCCACATGCATTCACCTGGTCTGGTTCTAGCTACCACCTGTGTCCCCTTGGATTCTAATTGCAACTCTACCTTGGACTTCTTTCCTGAACTCCAGACTGGCATATCCTCTCAGTATCTCACCCTGGAAACTTTCAAATACAACACGTTCCAAAGCAGGCTCTTGATTCCCTTCTGCCCCCAGCCAGTGCCTCTTCCCAGTTCTTCATTTCATCAAATGCTAATACCATCCATTCAGCGCTCCATAAGAAAAACAGCAGCCCTACCTGCAAAACACACCCAATTTTGGACCAATTTTGTCCACTTGTGCCCTGGTTCTAGTCTCTACCCTCTCTCTCCTGGCTACCAAAACAGCCTCTTGGCTACTGTCTGCCTCTACAGGATGTAAATTGGGCCACAATTCTGCCTGCCGTATCTGCCAGTGGCTCTACCATACCTGGCTCTTACCATGACCTGTGACAATCGCATGATCTGTCCCTCATCCTACCACTTTGCAAATTCACCTGCTAACCTTCTTTCTCTGCTCACTCAGCTCCACCCAGAGCTAAATCTACCTTGGCTTTTGGGAAAGCACTATTGTGACCCTGAACCTCGGTTTCCTCACCTGTAAAATGGAGGCCTAGAGCCAGCCCACAAACAGTGTACCTGGAAACAGGTTCTGATGCATTTTCTAACCATCGGTTTCTCCATCTAGTGGGACAGTGCCCCCTCTGGCAGAGTCCACCTTCTCTTATTTGTACTTCCTCCCAATAACACGGCTGAATTTAGGACTACTCACATCTGGGGTTAAGTAAAGACTCTACAGCGAACAAATGGATCAATTAATTTCAAGACCCTCAGAAAGTGGGAGCCGAGCCAAGCCCTACTCAGGACCAACACATGACAGGCCCATCCTGATCACTGGAGCCCAGTGTCTGATCCTACATACACAGTCGAGCACCTTCTCAACACAGCCCTCTGCAAGAGGGCTCCTAGGAAAGGAAGCGAGGCCTCACCTGGGCAGGTGCAGGCCTCGTCCGTCACATTCGCTTTTCAGTGCGCTCCCTGTGTCACCCTTGGCATCCGTTTTTGTCAGCAAAATGGGGCTAAGCAGCCCCTCCCAGCCAACATCTCTGGCTGGTGTGAAGATTCACTGGGTTGGGTAGAATGCGGGGTGCCCTAAAATGTGCCAGATGCAAGGCCTCTGAATAGAAAGCAGCTGCCCCTGTTGACCTGGCCCAAGCCCCTGGGGATGCCCAGTCACTTCTCCGGGCTCCTTCACTGCCATTTCACTCCCAGTCACCTTGGTCAGGGATTTGGGGCTGTAATGTTGGTTTCTTCTGGCAGAAAGAGCAGAGAATGCTGAAGCAGGACCTCAGCGATGTGACCTGAGCACAGGGCTGCTGTGGGCCCACATGAACCAGGAGGCCTGACCACTGGTGGCCATGAGAGCTACGTGGACTTGCCTCTCCCCACCAGGGCCTCCACTTGGTCCTCCTCCCACAGCAGCAAGGTGGGTGCTCTGCGGCCTGGATGCAGAGCTGAGCGACTGCAGTGGGAAGCCCAGAGGCTGGGGCTTGGGGCATAAGCCCCTGAGTGTGGCCTGGTGCAGTACAGCATGGTACCGCGAGTCAGATACTTACGCCATGATGATCACACTGAAGTCCAGCCAGTTCCATGGGTCCCGGAGAAAGGTAAATGAGTGCAGACAGAAGCCTCGAGCCAGAATCTTGACCAGAGACTCAAAAGTATAGATGGCAGTGAAGGTGTACCTGGGGAGGAGAGGCCGGTGGGGTTGGTGGAGAGGCTGAAGCCGATGGGCCAGGCTTGCCACACTCCCTACATGGCACAAGCCCAGTGCAGCTCCCCATGCCACGGGTTATCACACCAGCTCTCTACAGCACCCCAGAGCAGAGCTCTGGAGTCAGGGACTGCGGCTCTCTCCCGAACATCTGGCTCAGCCGTCTACTTTCCTATTGAATTTATTGTATACCTGCCATGTGTCCAGTGAACTCTCTGTGTTCTCTCAGTTATCGGGGTGAGAAGACTCCTACCTATGTCCTCCCCCAGCCCTGGGGTCCATGGGCATGTGGTGACCACTTGGTGCCCTTGGATAGGCAGAGTTACTGCTCCTTCCCAGGCATGTGGGTACTCAGAGGCTAGCAATGGAGACTGAAGCATCCTTAACCATCTACAGGGTAGGTGGGTCCAGCTGCCCCAGCCCGAAGGGCTGTTATTCTACTGCGTGAGGCTGGGTGGGTGGCTATTTTGCTGGGAAAAGCCCAAGGAATCAAAAATGCCTGGATTCTGGGATTGCCCAACAGGGCTAGAACAAGAGAGGACCACATCCCAGGTTTCAGAGCAGCCAGATGAAGCCCTGTTCACACACCTCCAGTCTTCTGTGAATGTAGAGAGCAACCTGGCAAGTTACTTCTCTACAAAAGGCTGCTGGACATTCTGTCAGTCTCTGCAGGAGCCCAGTCTAATAAGGGCTCTCAAGTAGCCTTAGAACCTGCAGGGGAGGTACTTTCATTTGGGAAGAAAAGACCAGGAGTCATTTTCTAAGACTGTAGGGATGGATATAGGAGGCAGGACTTGGGGAAAAAGCAGCAAAGTACAGTACTGATGTGGGGACAGCCCTGGGCCTGGGCTTCTCCTGTGGCCACTGCCTACCTGCATGACATCAGGCCAAGGCTGATCATCTGTCCAGTGGGGACGGTGGTTATGCCTACTCTGATGGATTGCTAGAGGGTTAAAGGAGGTCACACTTATTGTTCCAAGTCAGTGCCTGGCAAGAACTAAGTGCTCAATAAATTACTATTATTATTTCAGGGCCTTCTCCAATGCTGTAGGGGTGATGGGGAGAAAGTCCCTACTGTGCCTGACAATCAGGTTGTCTACTGATGGGCCAAGTTAAAGCAGGCCCTTGACAGGACCAGGAAAGGTAAGGAGGGTAGAGGCAGGATCAAGGCCACCCACTGGTCCTGGTCACAGCCTTCTTTGGGTGGTTTTAGAGCTCACAGCGTGGGATGGAAAACAGTGGCAGGTCCTGAAGATACTTACTCAACATACTTGGTCCAGGGCGGAGGGTCGTGCTGGGCCATGAACACGCAGTTGGTCAAGATGGTGCACATAATGAGCATGCTGAAGAGCGTGGCGAGGGGTCAAGGAAGACACAAGGAGCCAGCCAGGTCTCAGGGACAGCACTGCCAGGCCAGGGCTGCAGGATCAGTAAGAGAGGGGCTCCAAGGAGGCATACCCTTCCAGGTGCACCCCCTCCAGCACCCAGCAGCCTGCTGACTCCTTGGTTGTGGGGGCATCACCTCCCCCAGAGCACCCAGCATAGCTTTTTTAGCCTCATTTTGCTCACTGAATGGCAAAGCTCACCTGTTTCCTAGCAGAAGGGGCTCTCTTCAAGTTCCATATGGTGTCTCGGGCGTCCCTGTGGGCCCTCGTCCCTGAACTGCACTGGCCTAGGCTTACCTAACCTGGCCAGGGTGGACATAGCTCTGACTGGCCTCCTCCACTCTCCATCACCTCTGCAAGACCTCTGCAGGCCCTGGACCTTGTGAAGGGACACTGTGCTGTCCTCAAAAGTCCCCTCTCCAGGCCGAGAAGAGAGGCTGTGCCTCCTACTCCCTGTGGCTGCCCCAGCTCCCAACCCCACAGCCCAGCCTCAGCCCCATGTGCCCAGCCTCAGCCCTCAGCTGCCCAAAGGTGATTCCCATAGGCAGCCCAGGAGCTGCAGTAATTGAACTCCAGAGGCTGCCTCTTCTCTCCCCAGCACAACTCTTTGCGGAGGGTGGGGGACACACCAGAGCTGTCTGACCCCCAAGACTAGGCCAAGCTTCACTTGCTCAATGCTGACAGCCCTGGCAGGGGAGAGGGGACAGTCCCCCCCGCCAAGGAATCTAACCAGGTGTGCGCCTTTCCCACCTCAGGTCCTTCTGGGGAATCCAGACAATCAGGAAAGAAGCCTCCTAAACCCACTTCTGGCTTGTAATAAATTCTCCAATCATCCATCTGCAATGAGAAGCGATGGGGCTTTGGGAATCCCCTAATCAGATCTGGCCTGGAAGCCCTCGGCACACCCTGGCCGGAAGGTGCCTCTCCAGGCACTGGAGTCCCTCCCTAAGTATGGTATCTGTCCAGCCCTCTGCCATGGCCAGGCCACTTTCCCTCTCCAGCTTTCAGGGGCGGATCAAGTACTAATCTCAGGGTCCTTGTCTCTCTCATAAACATTTTTCATACCCATGCTGCCACTAAGGCTTTCCTCACTGAGTGACAGTTCACAAGGCCCCCAGCCTTTTTTTGTCCCCATGAGACCACTGCTAAACTGTGCCCCGAGAATCCCAGATGGTAATGATGCTGAGTGTGGGTGTTTACTGAACCCTTCTGAGAAGCCAGGCTGTGTCCGTTAACTAATGTGGCTCTCTCAACAACCCTGGGAGGTGTTTCCATTTTAAGTGATGAGAAAACCGAGGCACAAAGAGGTCAAACTGAAGGTCACTAGAGTAGTGACCACTGGTAAAACAATGACTCCCCTAAAGATGATCAGTTCTGAGAGCCTGGAAACCGAATATGTCAATTTCTATGACAGAAGGAACTCCACAGATGTGATGGAGCGGAGGACCTAGAGGTGGGGGCAGCACCCTGGATTATCTAGGTGAGCCCAATGTAGTCCTTGCAATAGAGGAGGCAGGAGGTCACCACCTTGTGATTCTAGAAGACACAACTGGCTATGGCGGGCTTGAAGATGAAATGAGGACTGTGAGGTGAGGAACAGCAAAGCCCAACAGATTTGCCCTAGAGCCTACAAGGAGGAACATGGCTCTGCTGCTGCCTCGACGTGGGCCCAGTGAGAAGCTCCACAGTTGTAAGACGGTAAATGTGTGTTGTTTTCTTCTCTTCTTCCTTTTTTGGGTGCTGAGGATCGAACTCAGCACTTGCACTTGCGAGGCAGGCAGTGCAACCACCGAGCTAAATCCCTGGACCCTAAATGTGTGTTGTTTTAAGCCACGGAGTTTGCAGTCACTCGTCTCAGCAGCATCAGGAAACTACTGTGGTTACAAAGCTGATGGATGGCAGAGCCAGCTAGAGCCCCAGCTCTCCTCCAGGGGGAGCAGGCCTCGCTCCCAGCCCCTTGATGCGCAAGGGTACCTGCCTCCTGACCTGCGGACCTGAGTTAGTTACATTGCTTCTGGCCCTCACCTCCCAGTGGGAGTGTTATTCCTCACCTGGCCTGTGCCACGTATTCAAACCAAATGCAAGAGGAATGCCACACAAGGAAGAATGCAAGTGTGTGCCATTTTTAAGAGCAAACTTCACCCAGGGACCAGTGCCTGCCCTGTTGGTGTCAGAGAGACAGCAGAGCCCAACCCTGGAGGGCTCTGAGATGGGATGTTACGAGAAGGAAACACCTCTGGCTGGACTGACAGGAAGGCTTCCTGGGGGAGACATTTAGCTGGCACCAAAGGCTGGCTGGGTTTCCTCCAGCAGCCCAGTTGGTCCCAGTGGAGCAGCGAGGACTGGTGCCTCTGAGACCCCTCTCTGTGGAGCCAGGCTCCTACCTGCACTGTGCAGACCACTCACAGCACTCTTTAGAGAAAAGCCCCCCTCTCTAGAAAGCAGCAGTGTGGATGGGCTGCCTTGGGCCAGTGGACTTGGCTGGATACAGACAGAGTAAGTGAGGGCTCTGACATTAAGACCCAGGAAGGAGCAAGGGCACACAGTCTGGCCCCACAATGGGCAATGAGCCAGCAAGGGCTTAGGGTGAGATGAGGCGGCCTCTCCTTCCCCTGCCGCTTGACTGCATAAAGTCTTTGCCTGGCTTCCCTGGCCTTAAGGACGGCACTTTGACTATTCTCCATCGTGTGTGCACGCAAGGGCGCACTCGCGTGCCAGTGTGTATTAGATTGCCTCCTACCCAGACCGTGTGGTTCTGCCCAAAGCATTCCCCAGGTCCCCCGTGGAGCCCAGCACGTAGCCAATACCAGACAGATGAGTCAATTGAACTCCTGGCCAGGGTGCACCTGTTTGCACTGCCTGCTAATTTCAGGCCAATGATCAAGCCAGTCCTCCATTTGGGGAGAGACAAAGGCCAGCTCTCCAGGCCTCTGCTCTGTGGGACATCTTCCATCCTGTCATGTCACTGTCCCAATAACCCACTGCAACCTTGTGATTAAAACGCCAGCGAGGGCAGCCCATATAGGCAGTGGGGCATCCCTCAACCTTGGGCTGCCTGAGTCTCCAGATCTCACAGATTTGAAAACTCCCAAGGGAAAGGAATGAACTGTGGGATGGATTTTCACGACTTTTTGCTATTAAATGAACGTGCATGCCAGCACAAGTAGACGCGTGTGCACACACACAGTGAGTGCCCATTTAAGACTGATAGGGGAATGTGGGAGCGGTCTGTGAGTGGATCCTGTGCCCTCAAGAAAGCAAAATACTTCTTGGAGTGAATGTGAGGCCTTTCTGAATGTGACCGCTATGGAATTTGGAGTCCAGTTGGTTTCTTATTATCCCAGCAGGAATACATTCTGCGGGGTTATAACAGAAATAAAAAGAATATCTACATACACACATGTACATTTGCAGCAATTTTCAAGGCACACCGCACAGAGCGGAGAGCCTAGCCAAATGGCCCAATGGGGCATTTGCTGTGGGCCTGTACATGGTTGCCAGGGACCCCTGGATGGCTACTGGGGAGCAGACTTTCTTGCCAGGCAGCATTCCTGTTCCCTTTAAAGTTTGTCTTTACCCTTTCCAAAGAGCCTACTTTATATATGTGGGGACTCAGCAGATGCTTGAATGAATGTAAAAATTTAAGCAGAGTGAAAGCTCACAATTCTAAACATGAGATCTGACTATTTATCAGAAATGCACAGGGGTTCTTTTTTGGGGGACGGAAAGATAGGGCAAGGGATGCACAATCTTACAAATATATTAAAAGCTACTGAACTGTGCACCTGGAAGTGACAAGTTGCATGATAGGTGAAGTATATCTTGATTTGAAGAAAATGAAATGAGTGGAGAGCTTGTCGATTCCTAACCTCACACTGGTGATTTGAATCTGGAAAGGTCAAGGAATTTGCCTTTTAAATGGTGACGTAGAGGTGGCCCTCACAGGTTGACATCTGGAAACATTTGGAAACTTGCCGGAGGGCAGTATGCATAGCAGAACCTTGCTAACATGCAGGTTCTCAGGTGCTGCCAGGCCAGCCAAGGCTTGGCAATTCTTAAAAAATCCTGGAAAGTGTCACCACCCAATGTCAAGGCTCAAGGGCGCAAGGGGCTGCTCTCAAACCCCACAAATCCTGGTCCCTTCTTCCCACTAGGTGGCGCTGTCAAGGACCACAATTTGCTCTCATCTCCAGGCAGGGAGTGGAGTCTCTAGGCAGCCCGGAGGAGCCTGGGCCAGGGCCTCCCAGACTCTGAGCCCTTCCTAGGGGCAGGGGCCCTGCGGAAAGCAGCCCCTTCAGAGCGGTGAGGCCCAGCCCCACCAGGTGGAACCACATCCTCAGAGCCGCTGCTCCGCAGACCCTCTGGGCTGGCTGAGGACTCCAGCACCCCCACTACCTCCCTTGCCTACTGACTTCCCTGGCCTCTCATCTGCCTGCAGCCCAGCCTAGCGGCAGGCAGGAGCCCTGGGATTGCTGCTGCATCCCTGGGGGCTTCCATAGCTGCCAAACAGTGCTGGGTTGGTTAGATACCTGGAGGAGAAGCCCCAGGTGAGAGCCAGAGGATGCTTTCAGGGAGGCCCTGCCCTTGGAGCTTGGAGTGAAGCTGGAGACCAGCTCAGAGAGCCAGCAAGTGTGTGCAGGAGCTTGCTCTTCCTCCTCCAGCTGCTCACAGGGTGTTCTGTTCTTTACACCAGGCTGTGACCACACTTTGGCAGGAATGAAAACTATTTGTGTAGCTGCCTTATCTCACAGAGGGGACTGTGGTGTTCCTGAGGGGAATGGCCTTTGAGGGCAGGAGACTGAAAGGAATCTTGTGGAGCACTGTCTAACCAGCCCACCAGCCCCACCACCAGGAACACTGCAGAGCCTGCAGCACTGCTTAGATGAGGGCAGAGCTGTCTGTATTTGTGCACTTGCCCGGGTCACCAGTGGCCAAAGGCAAGGCCACCCCGGTGCTCAGAGTCAAGTGTAAATGCCTCTGCAACCCACACCAGCTTTTTCCCAGGGCTCCATCCACAGGGCCCCTCTGTGACATGCAGAGGACAGGTGGAGGAGGGGCTGTCACCCATCCCACATTCTGCCTGGACACAGCCCCCTCTGGCCCAGCAAGGCTGATACCGTCCCATATCTCACTGTGTTGCTCCACTAGCTCTCTCCACAGGCTGCAGCTTTTTAGGCTGTAGTTTATATAATTTAATGCTAACCACAGCTCTCTGAGATGTCCTGAAACTGCAAACATTTTGTCAACACCTAGTCTGAGAGTAAGTTTTGCTTCTCTTGAAAGAGCTCCACGTGAGAATAAACTGGAGGCCTCTTTACTTGGAAATGGCTTTTCTTTGGCTGAGCCTGGGTGACACACCTGAAGGTCCCCCTAGTGAGTGGGGAGGCAGCAGACCCTGGGGTGTGCCAGATAGGATGCTTGGAGCCAGGGGAAGGTTTCTGGGACTCTCAGTCACTGGGCTTCCTTCTGGTTGATCAAGGCAGGGGTCGCCAGCTTTCAAGTAGCCATGAATCCCGTGGGGATCGTGTTAACCTGCAGGTGCTGACTTGGGCCATCTAGATGGGGTGTGGGGATGTAGGGGGGATGTCGAGGTTCTACATTTCAATCAGCAGTCAGGCCGTGCCATGCTCACCCTACACCAGGAAGGGATGGGCAGGGCAGCACTCTGAAAACATCCTCAAATGTGGGGCCCCGGGGATGGGTGCACAGGACAGGGCAGAACCACAAAGGATATGAGTGAACCAGGATCTTCACAGCTGCTCTGCGGACAGGGTGGAAGGGACTGAGGACGTACAAGGCTTTGGTGGCACTGAACCGGAAGATGGTCTTGCCCTTATTCAGTACGATGAAGGTCTGCGGACAAAGAATGGTGTCAGGGCAGGGCAGCAGTTCCCTGACCATGTGGAGAGAGGCTTTTGGGGACAGCTGTGCACTCAGAGCCATAGGATAGTGTTGGGTTGGGGAGCACTGAAGATGGGTGGGAAGGGGCAACCAGCACATTCAGCAGTGCAGTGGACCCTTGCTGCTTGCCTCATGTTGAGGTCTAGTTTAGGGAATGCTAGGTTGGTTGAGCCTTAGTTTCAGAATTACAGTCCCAAGAAGGGGTCTGTCATGGTCCTGGCCCAGCTGTCATCACAGCAGAGACCCAAAGACCCAGGGGTGTCTTCCTACTCCTGCTCCCTGACTGCCCAGCCCTGTACAGCTTCCCTTCTGGGCCCTTTAGAAGTAAAGGCATGGCTAGGGGCAGGGTAAGGTGAGGAGGAGAAGGGCAGAGGAAAAGGCAGACCATTCAGACAGTCATCCTGCCCCTGACCCTTTGGGAACGGGAGCAGCCCAAGGTAGACCCTCCTCCCTGGGCTTCTGGGAGATCTCCGTCTACACAGCTGACTGGGGCATGGGAACAACAAGTGGTGTAGGCTGAACCATGAGCACATGAGGTAGGAGCCTAGGCCAAAAGCAGCTCTGGAGGACAGCAGGCCTTTCCCATCTTCCCAGGTATGTGTAGGCACTGCCCAGGGATCTCACTTCCTCAGGGGTTGGACTGGTGGGAGAAGCTTCTATTTAATCTGGGCTGGAGAGACAAGTTGGCCAGATAGATAGAGCCAAAAGTTCTGCTGTGCTGCCTCCACCAGCCTGAGGGGCTGCTGACAGTGTGGTCAGGGTAAGACAGGAGGCCATGACCTAGAGCCTCTGTTCAAGCATCCCCAGACTTAGGGACAGAACAAATGGTGATCCCTGACTCCTCCCAGGCTGACATCAGCCGTGCCCTGATCCCAATCTCAGGAAGGTCCCTTGACTGTAACTCCTGCCCGTCCCAGCTGACTTCAACCTAGTTGCCACCTCTCTTCTCACTATAACACCTTGATTCCTACCAGCTGTGGCCTTAACCTCAACCCCAATTCCCCCTCCAGCTCTGACTAACCATGACCTAGACCCACCCACTCTGGCTCATCCCATCTTCCAACCTATGAACGCTGACTCCACTCCCTGACCTTGAGCCCACCTGAGTCATCTGAATAACCTGAATTGAGCGGGGAGGTTCACCTGGAGAACTGGGAGTCTAGGAGAAGCCCCAGGTTCAGGTTCAAGGGCTCCTCTCCTGCCTGTTTATACACATGTGTACACAACTGCCATTCACAGGTTCTGGGGCTCCTAAACTCTCGAGTTACAGTCATACACGCTTAGGCCCTTGGTCACACAGACGCTGCTCACACCTGCCTGCCACGTGTTCACACAAAAGCAGGCCTCATGCTGACCACACTTGTCCCATCTGCCCCCCGAGTGTGGCCTCAGCCTGGGCCGACTGTAGTGATGTGAGCAGCCACTGTCCTCTTCAGTACCCTGCCTTCTGGGGAAAGTTCAAATCCATGCACAGGGGGCTTGTCAGTGTGGCAGTGAGTGTGGCAGCACGTGGGGAGTCGGAGCCCCGGCAGGGCCCTGTACACCTGTGAGCTGGCACAGTGCAGGCCAGGACCCATGGTCCTGCTGAAGAAGCCAGAGCAGGCAGGGATGCAGGCTAGGGAGCTTACTCCTGGGAGGAAGCCTGAGTCACCTTGCCCTAGTGGACAAAAGCCACTTCCTCCCCTACCCTCAAGAGGAACAACAGCAAAGCAGCTTGGCAGTTACTGCCTCATCCTCTCAGGGTTTCCAGTGACCCTCATGGTCCCACAGCAGGTCCACAGGATCGGGGGCTGCTGCTGTGGCCCCAGTGGGCACAGCCAATGCCTAGTGAGATCTCAGTGCTGTTGGGGTAGGGTGGTCTATGCTGTCCCTAGTTTTTGGAAGGAACCATATGCTGTCCCCTGGGGCCCAAACTTAACTGTAATTCACACACACACACACACACACATATGCGCACACACACGCGTGCGCACACACACACACACACACACGCACACACACTTGGGACAGGTAGGAGTCCTCCAGTGGTGAACATCCAGCCACAGGTAACTCTCAAAGGTCTCCATGACAGGAGGCTGACCTCTTTTTTCCTTCATAGCATCAAGCTAGCAGCTCAAGCTGCACAATTCCTGTCCTTTATTCCAGAACTCCAAAGTGAAAGTGATTGGAATACAGATGACCAGTGAGTCATCCCCCTGCAGACCAGGGGGTCTGACCCAAACACAGCACCATACAGGGAGTTGCATGGAAGGGTGGGATAGGGAGAGCTCGACAGTCACCTTTTGGGTGCTGTAGAAGGGGTCCAGGTCCTCCAGGGGCTCCCCGATGAGCTCTCGGGGTGGGTTGCCATAGAGATCTGGTAGCTTTTTGGAGGCCTGCAGGTCCAGCTGGGGCCGGGGAGCCTCCTCTTCGGGCAGCCCCTCACGGCTCTCCTGCGAGGTGGCTGAGCCTCGGGCTTGTTTCTCAGCCATGCGCTTCTCAATGGCCGCCAGGGACTCTCGTGTGAACCTGCGGAAGCTGCTGGTGCCCCGAGGTAACAGGAAGTTTGCCATCTTCTCATCCTGCTTCTGGGGCACAGGCTGTGCTCAGTGCCTGGGGGGAAGCTGGAAGACACAGAGGACAGGCCTGATGGGAGGCCAGGGCACAGGGGCAGGGCAACCAGACCTGAGATGTGGTCACACCAGTGGAGGGAAGTACAGTTTTGCAAAGACTCTTGGGACCCCGGGTTGCCCATCACTGCACAGCCACACGTGGTGGACATAAGCCTGGGTGCACCACAGCTCCCCAACTGGTGAGGCATGTGTGAAGCGCGGGGAAACCACTCTCCCTTCCCATGCTAACAAGCACGCCTGAATGCAAGCTGAGAAGAGGAACTGCATTAACGCGGTCCCTTCGTCCTGCCTCATCCAACACCGAAAGAAGCATGCACCTTTGACTGCCCTCATTCGATACCCCACAAATGGTGCTGCACCTCTGGGCTGAGGGAGGACCCCATGGGACAGGGAAGGGTCCTGTCATCTTTTTATTCCAGATCCCTGGCATAGCTGGTCCTGAACAATGAAGGACTCAGTGTGTGCTGATGAGCCGGGACATCAGAAGGGGCCAGGTCCTGCCCTCCTTTCTGGGGCAGAGCCCCAGCCCGAGTGCTGTCTCAGTGCGCCCTTGTGTGTGGGGGGCCTGCAGATTTCACCTGGGGTATCAATTGATGTGACATCTGTCTTTGCTTTAGGAGACCCAGGAGAACCCTGTGGAGTTTCAGAAACAGGTGGCCAACAATTTTGGAGCTGTCAGCAGATGTTGGCACCCTGACATACAAAGTTGTTCTACAGTCCCTGCTGGGGATCTCAAAGGAACCCTCAGGGTATGGTGTCCTTCCAAGCTAATCTGACTTCAAAGATAGGAGATGCCCATGCGAACCGAACCGCTGGCTCCACTGATTGCTCCTCTCCCTCCCCACAACCAGTGAACAAATAAACCCCAATCCCAAGGGACAGCAGAACCGGAAAACCGTGACCGCTACTGACCAGGACATCTAGCCAGCACATGCATGTGACATCAAACTGGGAGAATGTGGCCCCTGGTGGCCTCAAATGATCTAGAAAGTGGTGTGAACACACTGCCTCTGACAGCAAGGCAGAAGAATGCGTTCCCGACTGCCCCACCGAAACAGGATGTGGTCAGAAGGGCTCCTGATGTGACAACTGAGCCAGGACACTGTGCCGCTAATTACCACATCGAACCCGAAAGGCCAGGCACTGGCGCAAGAGGGCATGGTGGGCACCTGTTGGAGATCTCTGCCAGGACAGAATCCTTTCCTGTCATCAACCAAGGGCTTTGCTCTGATCTTACTCCTGCAAAACAAGTCACCAAGGACCCCCCTGAGCTGCTGCGACAACCTTTTCTGTGCAGAGCTGGCAAAGAGCCTGGAATGGGGGCCCCCTGAGCACTGGGGGCTGTAGGCACCTGGCCAAGTGTCAGGTAAGCAGTGAGCACACGCAACACAGCCCCACCTCAAAAAGGCTCTACTGGTCCCCCTGGGAGGTACAGCATGGAATGCGTGAAGGGAGGAGGACAGACATCCCAGGACCTGCATTTTCAGAGCCACCCTGTCCTGTTTCTTATTTCTGTCGCACGAAGGTAAAGGAGAGTCTTTGGTAAGAACAGCAGGTGAGGGTGCAGGTTTCCACTTCACAAAGGCACTTCTCTGTCTATCTTCCGTCTCTGAGTGAACAAAGTGCACCTACACTTTTCACAAAAAGCAAACAGCTCTAGCTGGGGGGAATGTGGATAATCTGAAACTTTCTTTGCACTTTTTTATTGCCTGAATTTATGATGAGCTTATAAAAATAATAAAGCCATTATTCTTTTTACTTAAAAAGTAAAATACCCAGCCTGGATGATAGCAGTCCCTTGCATGGCAACCCTCTCCACCGGGAGCAATCACTACTAGTTCTGTAAATTGGGAGGCCACCCCTTCAGCTTGAAATTATTTGCTAAAAATAGTGTTTCCTGTCTCACTGTACACATCTGTGCCCATACACCTGCAGGCATTCTGGAGGTGCATGTACGCCCATGGATACACAGAGGCTCACTGGTACACACCAGCAAAAGTGTGTGTGTGTTTGTGTGTGTGTGCAGGTTTGCACCTATATGTATGTCTAATAATTTGTTTGTAAATGGGGTTGTAATAAATGATTCATGCAGATAGGTGCATATAAATGTATAAGTGGATGAATTTCCAGAAACTGAACACATTTGGTAACCAGCCCCTAGACACAGTCACAGAGTGTTTTTAATCTGTCCCTCACGCTTGGGTTCTCTTCCAGACACAACCCTCCCTCCTCTGCCAAGGGTAACCTCTCTTGACTGCTGAGTGGATGGATGAGTTCTGTTTGCTGTCTATATAACAGATCCCTTGGAGGGATGGCGAAAGGATTTGCGGGGAGAGACAACCTCTCTTTTTCTCCAAACTCCCACTCAAATTTAGCATTTCCTTCATGTATGGCTGTAGGCAACAAAACAAGTGTTAGCACTACTGGTGACCAAAAGGCCCTGCATTGGCTCCCTGTTTCACAAGAGCTGCCACTGGTATCTTGAATATTATTAATACTTGTCACTATTTCAAAATTATAGTACTTAGACCTGTTGCTCAATGTTATTTAAAACATTACTAAAGAAGCACATACATTACCCTATCAAAAGTTGACTTTCAAGTGTTCTCAGAGCTATATTCAATACAACTGGTTTTCTTTTTAACCCTGTATGTTTTGCTTGATTCTGAAATGGGCTTTGCCCAACTGGCAAAGAAAGGTTAGGATCCTGGCTTGGTCTCTGCTCAGTTGCTAACCCTGGGGTTCCCTACTCTATCCCTCACCTTGTCTGCACGGTGAGGAAGGGGAATAAAGGGATACTCAGTGTCCTCTGGGACTCTGATGCTCTCCCCAAATTCAGCTCATGGTGGGCTCCAGCCTGTCCCCAGCTGCCCACGGCTCAGAATCCCCTGGACTCTGCTACTTCAGGGCAGGGATGGATGTCACAGTGAAGACTGTGTTGGAAGGAAGCCTGGCCTGGAGACACCTGCCTGCCCTGCCCCTGGGCTGGACAAACTCCATCCTGAGTCCAGCAGGAGAAGTAGAGCAACCCTCAGGGGTTAGAGGCCCGGTCCAGGGGTACACACAGAGATCAGCGGCACCTGTGTCCAGTCCCTTTCACCTGGAGCCCCGAGGATGGGGCCATGGGTTCCAAGAAGGGTCTTATTCAGGCTGGCCTCCGCCAGCTGAGCACCCACACCTTCAGATCCCAGGCGAGGGAGGGGTAAGGGGCACCCAGGGGAGTGGCTAAAGCCAGATTCCAGATGAAGTCCCCTGGTCCCCAGCAGCCAGGCAGCCTCAAGTTCCAGAGTAAACGTGCCAAACGTGCCAAGAGCGTCTTTTGTCCCTAGGCCTGCTCAGGATGGGTGGGCAGGACCTGTTTTCTCCCTTGTTCTCCAGCTGCCTGCACCTGGCTTTGGCCTTGCCCTTCCTCCAGCAGCTCAAGGCCCACACCCTGCTGTGGCCAGGCCTAGGTGAGCCAGGGCTGCAGTGCTTCCGGGATGCCAGGTTGAGGGAGGCTCAGGCCAGGGAAAAAGCCTCAGCTCTGGGGAGGCCTCACCTGTGGCTGCACAGGGCTGCACTGGAAACACCTGAGCAGGACTCTGTGACAGTCGTCGGCTGGAGAGGCTGTGGCAGGTCAGATTCCAAGCCATAGCTGCTCTCTCCCCAGGGACCAGTGCATAGTCCTTCCTCCCCCAGGACAGCTCCTTTGCAGCTGCTGGGACAGTGCCTTGCACGAGCAGTTTCCCTGTCTTCCCACTCACTCTGGGAACCCTGCTCCTCCTGCCCACGCTTACCTGCCTCTGGTCACTGGGCTCACCTTGCCCCCCACGCCACTGGCTCCAGAGAGTAAGAGGGAGTAAACTGTGACTCTGCCTTTCTGCACTGCTTCCTCCTGACACCTCTTCAGACCCTGGACACAAACCCTCCCCACAACCTGTGTCATTGCCTCCAACCCCAGTGCCACCACCTGGGAACCCTGGCCATGCCCCGGCTCCTTTCCTCTTCCCCTCCATCCCACTCCATGATGGAGACATTCCCCAACATTCTCTGTTCACAGCCGCCTCCGCCAGGACACCTCTAACTGCCCCCCCACTCGTGCTACTCTCCCTCTGCGCCCACACCCAGCCCTGCCCTGCCCAGGCTGGTCTCCCCAGGCACCTGGATGCCTCTTCTTGGGACAGGGCTGGGAATCCCCTCTAACCTACTGGACTGTCAGGGATGCTGTGGGGGGTGGGGAGGCTGACTATTCCACTATATCAGGGACCCACTCTAATAGGACTCCTCACCTGGCCTTCCCGAACCCGGGTGCTTTGTGACCAATCAGCGGTGCTTACAGTACCGTGATGCGGAACCCACAGCCTGGCAGCCTGGAGGGCAGCCATCGGCACTGTATGGGGAAGGTGATGCAGTATGGCTAACCTGTCCTGGTTTTCATGGGACTTGGCTGGTTTTAGTACTGAAATTCCTACATCCCAGGACGGCTGGTCATGGAGGGGTGAGGTCCCTGCCTACTCCAGTACTGGATCTCTGAAGGCAGGCGCACTCCAGCATCCTGAGTCATGTCTGGCATTTTGGTCGCCTTGGATTGGGAGCCTCTGGAAACCAGCATGAAAGAATATTCTTTGCCATGTAAATTTATGCAAAGTGCTCTGTGGAAGTGGCTCCCAGGCTTCCTAGGAAATCTCTGCCAGCTTCTTTCCTCTGGCTTCCTCTGCTCTGTGCTCCTTTCCCTTGCCTGGAGGTCTGGTGACCTCAGGCTAAAGCACCCACCACCTTGGCATGCAGTCATACTCTCCAGGGGCCACCTCTGCCTGCCCCGTGGCACTCTCCTCTGTCTGCCCCTGGAGAGAGGGTGTGGGTACCACTGAGGCAGGGGTTTGGCCCCCAAAGTGGGGATCAAGGCATCAGGGACTCCTGGGCACACCCTGGTCACACCACCCGTGAGCCTGGGGCTCCTGCTCTCTGTGCAGTGTGATGGGACACATGAAGATGGGTGCCCCTGGAGTGTAGACTGACCACAGCAGGGACAGAGGTTGGTATCAGCAGAAATCTGACAAACACAAGCCCAGGACGTCAAATACTGATGTGAGAAGGAGGTTCCTCCCCACTCACTCTTCAGGCAGCGGCAACTTCATTTCTTCCTGGAGGAGAACATGCTAACTAATTTGCACCTCAGCTCACAGGTTCATTTCGTTAACCGAATAATGTAGTGAACATCTAATCAGCACCAGGTATACAGCCGACAGATGACGCCACCCAATTCTTTTCTTCCCAAGGTGGCGGATCCCACGTCAACAGGTGACGATGAGAAAATGAACAAGTCATCAGCAAAGAGATGCCACACCGACTTGCAAGGAACTTTTCTACCCAGACTTGATGAGTTTGGCAATGGGACAATGCCCTGAGCCAGACAACCTGCCCCATCTCCATGTCTGCATTCTCTCTTGGCTCCCTGCCTCCTTCCCCATTTGAGGGTTTCCTGTTCTCGTGTGGGGGAAGGGAGTGGTTGGCTGTGGCCTGGAAGCCAGCTCACCTACAGGAGCCTGGGCCTTGGCACTGATTCACCACGTGTCCTTGGGTATGCTAATGATGCTTCTCCAGCGTGATTTTCTGTCTGTAACCCAGGCTAGTAATCCTATTTTGCCAGGCTGATATGAGGTGTATCATGTGGAACATTTCCAAACCTGGCACACAGTGTGTGCTCAGGGAATCTTAGGTACTTTTATCACTGGATTATCGCCGTCGTCGACGAAAGCATGTCGCTTAACAGCAAACATCATCAGGGTGTGAACCTCGCAGAGGACACTCACACAAGCGTAATTGGGAAAGGTTAGGTACGGATGTGGCCTTTCTGTTCTTTCTGGCCTTCGTGCTGGGGATTGAACCCGTCAGCTGAGCAGATGCTCTACTATGCACTGAGCAGCACTCAGCCCTGAACTCAACTCGGCCTTTTGATGCAATTATGAGGAGCTAAGCATGAGCTGTATGTGGCCACTGCCTGCGGAGTGGGCATACTGTTCTACACAAACTTTTTAAAGGAGCTAAAGCAACAATAAAAGCCTAGTGTAGTAAATATGTAAATGGGTAACACATTGATTCACTACGTTCTGTACATCACGGTCCATGCTATACTTTTGTTTCGAGACGGGCCCTGGCTATGTGGTACAGACTGGGCTTGAACTCAAGATCTACCTGCCCCCCCCCCCAGTGGTTGAGTTGCAGGCCTGTAAAAGCTGTGTTCTGCTTTTACACCACCAGTGGTGCTGCAGGTTTACATAACCAGCACCAGCACCCACGCGTGAGTGTGAGCTGCACCGTGGCGTGACAGCGGTCACCACATCCTGAATGACAGGCACCTGTCAGCGCCACTGCGGTCTCACAGCGCCGCTCACCCTGGACAGAGACATCGTCACACAGAGCAGGTTACTGAGCTCGTGACAGACCCAGCTCAGGGGAGCTGCTTTTCCACACGGCCCTCCCTCCTGGCACACCTCAGTTCCCACACTTGCCCCATCACAGAGTAGAACAGTTTACTCCCACACATACCTCCCCACGTGCCGTTTGTCCTGAGCTCCCAAAGCAGGGCCTGGCCCACGACTGAAAGAGTGAGTGTGAATGGATGGGATTGTAACTGTCCTGCTGCCCAGCCACAGGCTCACTCTGTGACCCTGGACCCCCCCGGGACCTCAGTTTCCCCACCTCTGAGCTGGGGCGGGCGCGGGACAAGGGTTGCCCTGCAGTATCACACGCTACTGATGAGCTCAGATTGCTCCTCTAAGTGCTGCTGTGATGACCTTATTCCCATCTCGTTTCCACCTTGCAGTAACCCCTAGGAAGGTACATCATCTTTTTTCTACCTAATGGGAGTCCATGTTTAGATATCAGGTAAGCCCTGGTTTGTCTGAAGACTCACTACTGCACTACACTGCCTCCTGTCCTGTCTCCTAGGGCAAGGAGAGCTGGGACGAAGGGGCACGGTCAACCTATGGCGAACCTATGGACTGAGCCGGTCTGTGACTCCTACTCCAAGACTGACCGTCTGTGGCTGGCACAGTTGAGGCTGGACCTCTTCCTATGAGTCTGGTGCCCACGCTTGGGCAAGGGCTCCCAGGGAGACCTGGTCAATGCCCAGAGCCAGCAGTTCCCCTGACAAAAGTGACCCTCTGGCACTTTTCTCTCCAGCTCTGGCACTATCAAACACAGCAGTGACCCACTCAATTGAGCTCAGAAGGAGACAGGTTCTTGAGAATCCACACCTTCGAAGGCTTCCTTGGAGACAGAGTGCCAACTATTTCATTAATAATTTTTATTGATTGCAAGGGAAACCTAATATTTAACTTGATAATATATTAGATCAAACACATTAAAATTAATCTCATCTGCTTCTTCTTACTGTTTTTAAGCATAGCTGCTAGAAAAATATAAAATTGCATGTGTGATGTGCCTTTATGGCTTCTATTATTTTTCTGTCAAATGGCATCAGAAAAACACAGAGTCCTGGCTGCCACGCTCTCCATTTGGAAGGCCACCCATTCAGGGCCCAGGCCTCAGGCCGGCCTCTGGGGGTGGGGGTCCAGGAGGAGCGACCACTGCGTCTCAAGCAGAGGCGGTGGGTGGCTGTGGAGCTCGAGCCACAGGATGGGATGGTGGGGGAAGGGGCGGGGCCGACAGCAGGCTTTAGACCACCCCTCCAGCCCGCCCAGGCAATGACCCGCGGCCCGCCTCTGGGTAACCACTGGGGCAAAGCCTCTGCGGGGTGCCGGCTGGGGCCTCGGCCTGTGCATTCAGGCCCTTGTTCCCGGATCAAAGGCACACTGACGAGCCCTTGCACAAGGGCCTCTGCCGACCTGCTCCCCGCAGGCGCAGGCCCCACTACTTTGAGGATGCACGAGTGGCCATCCCACCCCCAGGGATCTTGGGAAGTCGGGCAGAATCACCCGCATCCCACCCGGAGGCAAACACTCCCTCCCCAGAAGCTGGGGATGCCCTCATTTGCACACATTTGCATCTCATTTATTCCAACAGCAGGCTGAAGCCGAGGCTAATTCGGCTGACTGGAAAAACCTGCCGGCTTCAGCTCCGCGAAGTGATTCCCCGAGCAGGGGAAGACTGGGGTCTCGGTGACCACGGTCCCATCCAGGGTGGGAGCTGAGGGGAGAGCTAGCACTTCCGCCCCGAGCTGCATGTAGCTCACTTCCTAAGGATGAACTGGCAAAGCAACAGGCACTGCCACTCCCTAAATGTCCCCCCAGCCCTGCTTTCTCCTCCTGACTCCCACACCCCAGTACAGGAAGGTCGGAAGGTGACAGTGGGTAATTATTTCTAAGAGCTGCTTCCAGTGACTGGGGGATGCTAGGCCAGGGAAATGGTGAATGCCCCAGTCAGGAGGACCCTCCCCCAGGCCTGTCTTCCTCCTGAGCCCTTTACTGGCCCAGGAACAGGAGATCCTAGTGCCCCACTGCTGAGTAGCACTGTAGTGTGAGCCAAGACTCAACACAGCCAGGGCCCTGGGTCTCCGTGGTGGAAGCCCGGGAGATTGTCAGACCACGGCAGCCCAGAGTTACAGCCTCTGTGCAGTCACCCAGACTCCAGAGCAGGTGTCTAGCACACCAGGCACACATACAATCAGACCTGGAAGGTGCCCACCAGAGAGGGGCCCCCAAAGACTCCCACAGATGTCTGCCTCCGAGATGGCAATTAGCACTCTGACTCTAGAGCCAAGTGCCTTCCAACTAATTTCTCTGGATACCTGAGCGAGAAAAGCCTTCACAGGGAACTGCGTACTGACCAATGCCAGGGCAATAGAAGCATTTATGAGACACCTGTTGTGTGCACTGAAGGGGACAGAGGGAGGCTTACCCTTTGAGGTCCCTTATCATCCAGCGGGAGAAATCCAATCTACCGAGACTCTATGACACAAAAGTGTCCAAGACACAGTACAGGCAAATGTGCAACTCCCTTTTCCTTAATGCTCTTAAACTTTAAGTACAGAGTTTAGCCGCAGAGGTGGGTGAGCTGTGATGAATGCACACACCCGTGCATTCCCTCACCCCATAAAGTCCCCTCTCTCCCTTTCAGCCAGCTGTTCTGATTTCTGTCACCAGAGGTTGGTTCACACATACAGGCTCTTCTGTGAGGGGCAGCTTTTGTTCAATATAATGTTTCTGAGATTGTGACTCGTCATGTCTAGTAAGTGCCAAGCTCCAAGTTACCTGGGCACTGCACTGTGAACACAAGCGAGCCATCTCAGGGAGGGACAAGTCCTTGATCATAAAAGGAGAGGGCTGGGATGGACCCAAAGTCCAGCCATCTCTGGGGACAGTAGGCCCCAAACGAACCTTAGGGATTTCTCTTTTTCTCTCTTTCCCTAAGACATTCCTGAAACGAAAGCTTGGCAATTACACATCTAATAGGCACCAAGCTCGGCAAGTGAGCAGAGGCTTTCCCTGGGTTTCCAGCTTTGTTGACAACTAGCTGTCGCTTTATTTAACTGGCAGTCTGCGCTGTATCCAACCCAGCACAGTGGCGGGGCTGGTGCTGCATGAGGCCCCGCAGCTGAGCACCTATGCTCTGTTGGCTCAGGTTGGGCTGCGGTCAGACCTCTGGCCTCTGGATCCCTGCATCCCCGCAGCAGTCTGGGTCCCCAGCACAGAACGGGGGAAGGGAGGGAGAGAAAGAGGCGACTGAGGGGCTGGGTTCTTCCTGGGAACGCGCTCTGAGGTAGCAGAGCTGGGCAGCTAGAGGCTCTGAAGGGTTTGTCTCACCCTCTTCCTGTTCTTGCTTATGGGTCTAGGGGCTTTGAGGGCTGCGCTGGTCCCTCTCCTGGTCTGATCCCACCCGTCCCTTAGGTCCAGCCCCTTAGGTCCAGCCGGGGCCCAGGTGTGGGCGGTTAGGGCTAACGTGGTCAGAGAATGGCTTCAGGGCCGGAAGCCAGATCACTTTTTCCCACCCTGCCCTATCAGAAAACTGCTTCTTGAGCCAGCCCTTCCTTCACACAGGTCTTCGAGGAATCAATACCCACCCGAGAGAATTGTTTGCCCCCTTCCGGATGTCTGGAGGGGCTTTCTTTCCTGACGTTCCAGATCTGTCCCCAGAAAGCACGGGTGCCCCGGGCTGAGAGCTCCGCCGGCATCCCCATCCCCGTGTGACCTTGAGCTGCTCTGGCCAGCAGCCTCAGCCTCCCAGGAGTTTGGGAGTAGCCAGAGCCAGAGGGATGAGGGATGAGGGCAAGGGACCTATCCTGGCCACAGGAGCGTCTTAGGAGCAGCTCAGTCCGGTCTTCTGAACACCCCTGTGGGCAGTGACTTTCTACTGCCTCCCTGGGAGATTTGATTAGAAGGAACTGAGGAGGAGAAAAAGGCCCCAGGCTTCAGGGCACAAAACACTCTCCTAATAACAGGCCCAGAGACATGCGATCTCCATCTCGTCTTTCACCTCCAAATTTCAAGCATCCTCCACAGCCAGGCTCCAATCCCAGAGACACAAATGCATCCCTTTCACCTCTGCAGGATTCACACATCCTCCAAAGCCACTGGATCCCTCCTCTTCCAGGCAGCCTTCCCTGACTGCCCCCAGGGAAGCTGGGCCCCTAACTCCGAGTCTGCATTCTCTTTGTCCTGAGTAGATGGCTTTCCAGACCAAATGCCTTCAGAGATGGTAAGGGCCCTCAATGTCTTTTTCTCCCCATCACAGTAGAAAACAGTGAGGACAGGGCAAAAGAGGCTGAAAACTGTCCCATCCAATGGTGGCTTCACCAGGCACACATCAATTTTCTGCCAGGGCTAGGGCACATCTGCTCCCCTCCAGCAAAGGAGGTTGCTGGTTGCTCTGGCCCCTGACCCCCCAGCCCACAGCCGTGAATGCAGGAATGAGGTGAGCGCAGGCTGGGAGGTGACACAAGTTTCAAAGAATCTACATCAGATGTCCCTGAGGTTGTGCCAGCTGTGGTGTCTGTCCCCACAAAGCCTGGCCTTGGATTCTCTCCCCTATCTGGGGGTCCCAGGCCTCAGGAGTTGACGTGGGGTCTCTATAAATAGTGCCATTCCATATTGATCATCTTAAAAAGACACGGTATGTTCTGGGCCCACAGAGGGAGAGTTGTGTCTAAAAATAGTCTCATTGCCAGGAACTGCTGCCAGAGAAGGCGAGTGGTGTAAGCCGTGCGTGGCTGAAGGGACAGGCCACTGAGAGGTGGGGTTAGCTAAGGGATGGCACCACTGTACCTCTACCCTGTCCCTACCTCAGGACCTTTGCACTGCTAAGGGATGGCACCACTCTACCTCCACCCTGTCCCTACCTCAGGACCTTTGCACTGGCAGCTTCCTTATCAACAGCCTTTCCCCGGATCTCCTCAGACTCCATTCTTTCTCAATATTCAGGCTTCAGATCAGTCTCCTCCTCCACAACACCTTCCCTGGTCAGTCTAGAATCACCCTGGCTCTCCGACTGCATCCTGTTTCTCTTCCTTCCCAGCACAGTTCCCATGGAGTATTATCATCTCTATCTGTTTGTTTAGTGGTATCCAGTCTGTCTTTCCCTAGCAATATGCAAACTTCACGAGAGCAGTTATCGTGGGTCTTATGACACCTTCTAGAACCTTCTGTGGCACCAAGTGGACTCAATGTACTCCCTCAGGCCCCCCCCCCGGAATGCCAGGCTGAACTTGGCCTCAGACCTGCATCAGGCCCACCTGGGCTGGCAGAAGGTGTGGTTGGTAGCCACGGCCTCTGCTACCCTGTGGCTGCGCCTCCCAGCCCCTGTCCACAGGTGCCCATGGGCCTTGCCTTCTCTCTGCCGCCTCTGTGGTCCAGCTGTGGGGCTTTCACCTCTATCTCTCTTTTCCCTCTTCAACCATCAAACCCTTGAAAGCGCTGTCTGCACACGCTGTCTCCACGTCCTCACCTCCTGCTCGGCCTCAAGCCACACTCCAAACCGGCTCCCATCCTACCGGTCCATCCCCTCATCCACCCACCCACCACTCGTGAGGAGTCCATCAGCGCAGGGCACTGAACCCTTCAGGTGCACAGTGGAATTTGTCCTGCCGAGGTCGCCAGCACCCTCCGGCTGCTCAGTCTAATGCGCACTTGTTGTAAGTTATTCATTCCTTCTCATCTACCCAGGGACTTCCCGGAAGGAAAGGTCAGGGGCTGGCCCTGTTCCCAGGACCTGCGCCTCTCTGCCATAGGGACAACTTGCGTTCCTGGTTTCCTCCTTCCTCTCTGGCTGCTTCCTCCCAGCCTCCTTCATAGACTTGGGCCTCCACTGCTGAAGTGTGCCCTTAGGCTCCTGACTCAACTTTTCTCCCTCTCACCCTCTCTACCACAAACCCACTGCTGCCCAAGCTCCACCCAAGGAGCAGCTGGAGCAGGCATGGGTATTTTCATGGAAAGTTTTCCAGGTGAGGTTAATGCTGGCAGCACAGAGAATCAAAGGTGAGCATCCTCCCTGGACTCACTTCTCTGCTGGCTGTGCACACCAGCCTCTCTGAAGACTCCAAGTTCCGGTCTCCAGCCCAGACCTCTTTCCGGAGGGCTATCCTTCCTGAGCCTTCCCGCCAACTCCCTGCTGGAGGACAGTGGCTCTTCTGGGAGTCCCGAAACCCGTCTCCCCTGCCCTGTTTTTAGGGCTTCGCTCGCCCTTTCCTCTCTCAGAGTGACACAGGCCATGCTTGTCCTCATTGAGCCCTTGAGGTCAGGGACAGCAGAGCAGAGCGTCCCCTCATGGGGACAGAGACGCCTGCTCTTACCTGCCTGGCACCTCTCCTTCAAATAAAAGCTCTCCAACAGTGCCCGCGGTCCGCCCTGGGGAGGTGGCATGGCACGGAGCAGAGCCACTGACACTGGGCCGAGTCCTGCCGCCTAGTGGTGTGACATTGAGCAGCTGTTCTACTTTCTGGACCCCAGTTTCATGCTCTGCAAAGTGGCCATTATTGTGTCCCCTGCTGCCAGCAGTGATGCAAGGAGATACAGCCAGAGGGGCCTCACAAAGGGCTCAGGGTTCCCCTGGCCCACAGCAAGCACATGGTACATGTTGGCTATTTTTATAGCATTACTGAGGATAAATTCTCAATTCCAGAGCAGAGCTCACAAGGGCTCCCGTGACTTACTTGGCTTTCACTCTGTTCTTCTCTTTTTTGCACCATGGACCCTACGGATCATTCAACTAAGTAACATCTTTGCTGTCTCACATTTCCCAGCTTTGTACAGTCTGGTTCTGAGGGCTGGATTGTGCTGTCTTCACCTAGAAAACTCCTATTTATCCTTCAAAACCCAGGTGGAAGGTTATTTAGTTAGAAAGATATTTCGATTGTCTGGCCAAAGGTAATCACTCCTCCTTTGACTAGGGTCACACTTTTACCACTGCACATCTTCCAAAATCCTCCCCAAGGATCAGCAGGAACTGGCCTCCTGTGAAACAGAGGCTTCCATGGATGACTGTGGAGTGCTCTGAGGACTCCCTTCTCTGCGGATGGCACAGGCACTGGCCTCTTGTGCTCCCCATCCCCAGTGCTCTCTGATGGTCCCCACCCTCCCTTCAGACCCACTCTTCATGCTGGGAGTCCACCCTGGAAATCTTTCCAAGGTGCTCTGCTCACCACATGGAGACGAAGCCAAGCCCAAGAGTGCCACGGCTGCCCAAGCCACACTGGCTGAAGGCCACTTCCCTTTCTGCTCAGATCCTCCATCCTGAGTGGTGCCCTGGATCCAGTGACCTTCTGCGTGACCTTCAATAAGTCCTTGTGCCCCTGGTCCTCAGTTTCCCTACTTTTACAACATGGTGGTGATAGAGTTACAAGTTTAATCAGGATCTCGCAGCACTCTGACCATGCTAGCAAAGAATCTCTTCTATACCTTGGCTGTCCCCACCCACCCTGACACTCCTGTGATGTCTGCCTGTCCCTTCCTCAGTCCACCCTCATCACCAGCATTCCTATGCCTTGCCCAGCTCTCACTGGGTGGGGATGAGAGCAGAAGGCTCTGTGGAGGACAGGAGCTCGGGCTGATCTAGGCCCTGGGGATAGTGGGAGCTGGGAGAGGGCAGGTGCCCACCGTCCTGGAGGTCATGCAATAAGATGGCTGGGTGGCACTGGGAGACCATCCCAATGGTCCTAGTGACCCAGGGAGAGGGGCTCGAAGTCTCAGCAGAGGTGATCAGACAGCCCGGGAGTGGAAATCCAGCCCAGGACCTTGACCTCAATCCCATGTCCCCAGGCTGGGCTGGAGGGGCTAAAGAGAAAGACACGAGTTGGGCCACAACTGTGGTGCACTGCCCTCCAACAGGTGTTTGTTTGTGAAGCGGCCTGCAGCCAGGGCCTTGTCTCCTGTGTCTCCCTAGAGCGGCATCTCTGCCACCACAATTCCCCACATCTCCGCCTCCACCGGCCCCCCAGACAAGGCGACCCGAGAAGGCACCTCCACTTCCTCCCACAGAGCCTCCGAAGATGACGAAATAACATAGAGGTCGAGAGCAGCCCCGCCGCAGGGGCGTGAATCTGACCCAGCGAGAGCAGACGACTCCTCTGAATCTCAGCGCCCCAAGACTCTCTGCCCCCACAGCACACACAGACCAGATACAGGAGACACAGTCACTTCAGGGCGTCAGAAGGCACCGAGATCTCCTCGTGGTCTCAGTGCCCAGGGCTAGGAAACGCACACAGATGTCTCCTGCGTTAGAGCACACGGAGATCTGTCAAGCCACGAAGAGATCTCGTCCAACAGAGACAACAGCCCCAGCCAAAGGCTTCTCCGCGCCCAGAGAAGGGGTGCTTGGCCTTCTCTCCCATTCCCAGCACCCCCCTCAGCCAACCCCTCACCCTGCTCTCTGGAAACACGTTGACTGCGTGCCTTGTGGCCGCTCTGACCTTGGGGTCTCCGCCTCGGGAATCCGGGTCCCAATCCCAGACCCTCCCGGAACCTGCGCCAGGGATGGCCGGGAAGCCCGGGCCGCAGCGCCC
>NW_022900936.1:69682156-69696088 GCF_012274545.1 Fukomys damarensis | reverse complement strand
GGGGACGCGTCGCCACGGAGAGCCACCCACGCCGACATGGACAGGCACGCGCTGAGCCGACCGAGGGCACACACACGCGCGCGTGCACACACACACACACACCCCTCCTCGCCGACTCGGGACCCCATCACCAACACTTGCGCACGTGGGCGCAGACATTTCTGACATCCATGCTGAGACACACACCTGTGTTCACACACTCGGACACACGGACACGAACAGGGACTCGGACAGACACATCGGGCACACACTGACCCTGAGGCAGACACCCTGAAAAATTCAGGGATACTTCTCTACTCAGAAACCCACATCCACCGCCGCTGCCACAGCACACAGCTCACACTACCTGGGGGGCACACACCGTGACAGCATGGACACTGGTACCGCGGTGGACACATCCACAGACACATGGACACCCAGACCCAGATGAAGCACACAACCTACACACACACACACACACACACACACAAATGCAGACACAACATTCAGACTCAGACCTCAAGCCTTGTATTTGTCGCAGAGACCCGGAGCCACACTGACATGTCTCACACAAGAGCACTGTTACAGGAGTGCACACACTTCGAGAGACGTCCTTGCACATGCGGGCACCCATGTCTGCACCTGGAGCTGCGAGGTAGTACCCAGACTTGGGGGGGCACCTCTTCTGTCCAAACCAGACGGGCCACCAACCTTTGCCCGGAGGCCCTGGGAAGGGACAGCGCATTTCCCCAGTGGCCACTGCTCATAGTCATCCCAGAAGCATGTGCGGGCGCACAAACACATACGTACTCCTTGTCTTCATCTGCAACAGCATTTTACTTTCTCCTCTCCCTTATTTTCAAGGTCCTAGAAGCAAGAACCACTCCTGGAAGGCAAACGTGTGCTGGGGTATCGGAAGGCACTGAGGTGCTGGCTTTGGGAGCTTAAGATTTGGGATCTGCCTCTCCGTTACTGAAATTTTGAAGAGGTGGAGGTGGGGAGCGTCTAGGGGACCTGGATATGGGGCTCCAAGGGTCACTGGGTGCCTCACTTGAGCAGGGAGGGTCTACTTTCATAAGGGCTCAGTAAAAGTCAGTCTTTTATGGGAACACGCTGGACACAGGACCCTCTCTGGCTCTTAGGGCGAGGCGTCAGGCTGGCGGGACAGCCCCTTCCCGGCCTCAGGTTGGCCAGCAGCTCCCACTAGTGGCCAGAGCGAGACGCGCAGTCAGCGTCAGCTTTTGAGCTTGAGTGTGGACGCATCTTTCCCGGGCTCAGTGGCAGGAGGTAGGAGGAGCAGCAGGGTCCCACCCTCCTCCAGATGCTCCACCACCGGTTTCTGGATCCAGACGTGCCTACGGACTAAAGGCCAAGCAGGAGAGAGGGCTGGAAGAGCAGGTGCTGTGCATAGGAGTAGAGAGCTCCTCTCCCCTTTCTATCTGGCACAGGTAGGGGGATTTCCACGCTGGGTGAGGGCCACACCCAGAATAGATGCACTGGGAGTTGAAACGGGGAGGTGAGAGACAAGGGCCCCGCAAGAAGGAGCAGTCAGAGCTATGACCTCTTGGAGGGTCCATCAGGGAAACACATGCCGTGGACCGGGAGAGGCTGCAGCCTGCAGGGAAGGCACAGACATCCGGAGATGGCCCAACTAGCCCTGCTATACTCTGGGCTGCGGTAAGAGGAATACGCAGCTAGAGAGCGTCAAAGGTGTGTTGAGACCAGTGTTTCTTTCCCCCACTCTCCCCCACCTAGGTTTAAGGTTGGATTAAGATGGCTGGGGATCCCTGTAAGACTCTTTCTTATGACTTTCTCTTCCCACTGCCCCACTGCCGATTCTCTCCACATGCAAGTGCCATCTCTCAGAGATCAAATAAGTCTTTGGCTGGGCATGGTGCCTCATGCTTATAATCACACACACTGGAGGCTGAGGCAGGAGGATCGTAAATTCTAGCCCAGCCTGGGCAACTTAGTGACTTAGTGAGAACCTGTCTCAAAATTTTAAAAAAATTAAAATTAAAAAAGACTGGGAGTGTAGCTCAGTGTGAAGGCCCTGGGTTCAATCCCTAGTACTGAAGAAAAAAAAAAAGTAGGTCTTCCAGTAAGTACATACCTTTATGAAATATGTAGAATTGTTTGTGCACAGGTGTTGTGTTTTTACTGCCCAGGCCTTTCCTTTTATGTTTTTCCTTTGTGAACCTGTACACAGGAAGGTGTTGATTCTCTGTGTTGGAGTCAGGGCTTTTCCCCAGTTGGACGTGTACATATAAGCAGCACATGGAAACCAAGCAGAACCCCACCCCGGAAGTCTCTTTCATCCCCTCTTTCCGTGGCTGTCACCGACACCTGCAGTAGACTGCTACACATACCATGGCCGCCGCCGAATTCCCTCTGCTTGCTTTGCTCTAGAATCGATATTTATCTAAAATGGAATGAGGTACAACTTCTTTTGTCCTAGGCTTCCTCTGATTAGCTTTGTGTTTGTGAGATTGATCCGAATTGCTGTTTGCTGTTGTAGCTCATTTGCTGTCCTGGCTTTACCGAAGGCCATCACAGAGCATGTGCCGAATCATAAGTATGGCGGAGGACTGCCTCTGGGTTCCAGCCTGGGGTTCCTATAAACAGCACACTATGAACCCGCCCAGTGCACGAGCTTTGGGGAATGGAAGTACCCGCCTAAGCAGGCGCATGTCTGGGAATGCAGTGCCGAGTCACACGTGAGCATGTGTGAACTTTGAGCGGGCCCCACCAGACAGCTTTTCAAAGTGGTGCTACGAGGGTACACTCCATGGGCAGGCAATGCGTGAGAGTTTGGGGTCGTTTACGTTCTCTAGCCCTTGGTATTTTTGTCATTTTCATTTTAGTCACTTGAGTGGGTGTATAGAGGTTTCATATGGTGGTTTTAATTGGCATTTCCCTGATGACTAATGAAATTGAGCACTTTGTCATGGTTTATTGGCCATTTGTGTGCGTGCACTTTTCATTTATGTAAATGGGCATTGTTCTAGATTTCATTCTCTTCTTGTGTTTCCCCCTCAGTGCTCTGGCTTTGAGCTCAGTCTATGGTGTGGTGTAGGCAGCCGGTTCCTTGCTTCTGGTACCTGCAGACTGTTCTTTATTCACCACCTTTTAGTCTTCTGCTCTCCATTGAGGTGAGGGACTGAAGCTGGAATAGATGCAGGAGTAGTAACTCTTTCGTGTTTCTGTTTTCTAAACTCTGCTAATTTCTGAGGTGGAGGTGGTAAAGAAGAAATCATATTCAAGTCTCAGAACCCAGAGGCCCTGGAGTAGAAGGCATCTTGGACGGTGGAGATGCGGGGTGGCCCAGCAAAGGCCACCGGACTCTTCCAGCCGGAGACTGTTTCTCCCCCAATCAGCCCGATCTCTGGGACAGCAGAGGCAGGAGTGAGGAGGTTCCCTGCATGGAAGGTGGACTCCTGAGAGCCCTCACCTCTGCTTCTGTAGGTGCTGGGACTCTGGTTGCATGCATATTCCCACCACAGGGGTTTGGGAAAGCCCACACTGAGACTTGGCCAGCTCGAGAGAGGAGATCTCTGACACTGGGTGCCCACCTGACTAGCACACCTGCCAGGAAACTCCCTCATCCCACTCAGCCCACTGCTCCAGCCAGCTTTCCTCTCTCCTGCAGAGGTGGCAATGGTTTTTGTCCCCACTACTGCCTGTAAACAGTGGCCATGGAACTCAAGGATGGCCAAGAGTCGCAGGCAAACCTCAGCCTGGAAGTGGCCATCTCTGGGAAAGCATTGGTTTCCCAATGATGGGAGCCTAAGGATCTGTTTGCTTCCTTCTCTCTCTCTCGTACTGGGGATTGAACTTGGGTCCTTGTGCTTGCCAGGCAGGCAGCAGAACCACTGTGTTTGCTTCCTTCTCTCTCTCTCGTACTGGGGATTGAACTTGGGTCCTTGTGCTTGCCAGGCAGGCAGCAGAACCACTGAGCTAAATCCCTGGCCCTTGCTTCCTTCTCTTCTTCCCTCCCTTCTTGCCAAGGACTTGATGGTCAGAGCTGACCAGTCTTCTCCCAGTGGTGAAGATAAAGTGGAATATTTGCAGAGACCTTGGCTCCGATGACAGGGAACCACAGAAACAAAGCCCTCTTACTTTTTTCTTGAAATAAAACAACTAGTCAGTGTTGGGCAGGGAGGGTTCTGGGTGCCAGTTGCTCCTATATAGAACTTGCCACAGACCTGTTTTCAGCCTCACCCCTCCTTTGCATGTCAGAAGCTTGATGCATAAGTCCTGGGACCATCCAGGGTTCTGCGGAGTACTAGGTACTGCTTGCTTATTTTCCAAGGGAGGGCAACCCCTCCTTCCGGAGGCACTCTGAACCCAACCTTCTCTGCTCTGCCAAGGCGTGTACTGCTCAGACTTCCAGAAAGCTGTCACCACATTTACTGTTGGTTCTTCTTACATTCGTTTGTTCCTTGTAGGGTCTACGCCTTTAAAAAAAACATTTAATTTTAGGGATGTTTCAAAAGATGCCATCAGTCTGTCACATCTAGTTCAGTTTCCACTTCTTGGAATATGAAGAAGTGATCACATGCTACTCTCAGAGGCTGTCAGCATTCTGGCTTTACTTTCAGTGCCTGAGCAGTTGAGACCCTGTTCAAGGGCACAGACATGACCTACTGTCAAAGGGTGGTGGCCACCTGGTCCTTCTTTTACACTTAGTATATGGACAGGTTCATACCATTAACTGAAGGACCGTTGCCAGATGGGGTACATCTGCTGTCTTCTACGGTCAGGCAGACACCAGAGCAGAGACGCCAGCCCGCCAGTCAAGAGCTGCCCTTCCTCAAGACACTCGACTGCCACCTGCTGGGCTTTTGAGAGAAGATAGGCACAGTCTGAGGACAGAACAGCGTCCTACCCTGAAGTTGTGTAGAGCACAGCTGGACAGGGTGGCTTCTGTCTCTGTTCTCCTTTCCGCTTGCCACCCCCTGCCCATCAGCTCTGGCTCTGTAGTAACCAGAGCAGGGCTGGGCAGCTCAGGAGCCTAGATCAGAGCCTAGATCACTGACAGTCTGTGTGAACTTGGATTAGGCATGTGCCCTCTCTGGACCTTTCTTTACTCAAATATAAATATAAGACTCGAATACAAAACAGTACAATTATCTACACATTTCACTGAGTTACTAAGAGGGGAAAATCATATAACATGAGGAACATATTCTTAAAATAAATGTTTTACAGATTGAATTGGACAGTTGCAGTCTTTAAAACCTGTTCACTCTTTGCCTTTGGTTGGGTTTCCTAAGAGCAGGCTCTGAGATCACACACTGCATGTAGGGGATCCAGAGGGCACTCAGAAACCACTTCCCAAGGCTGAGAGGGAGGTACAGCAGGCCGAGGGAGCAGGCCAAGGGAGCAGCTGAAGTCTAACAGAGTTGTATGGCCTCAGCCAAGACCCCAGGAAGCTCTGCAGCTGGATGATCCCTGAGTGTAGCCCAGTTTTGACACCAGAGAGCAAAGAGCAAGCTTTTCTGCCTCTACGTCCCCCAGTCATCTGTGTACTGCTCCTGGGGGCGAGGGCCATGAGCTCAGGCTCAGAAAGGGTGCAGGTGTGAGCCGGCAGCCACGCTCCTGGCCACAGGAGGAATGACATGCCCTGGCTCCCGAGGGGGAAGAGTGTCATCCTTTGTGGCTGTGGCTGAGAAAAAGGGGAGAAAGAGCTGCAGGTTGGCTCTGCACACTGCGGACCCTTCCTTGGCTTGAGCTGCGCAGGTGAAGGGCACCCGCTGGTTGTGGCTGTAGTTGTACCTCTTACCACGTCCTGTGCACCCAGCTGGCCTCTCTGACAGCTGCATATGCCTGAAGCACATCACACAGAAGCCCACCTGGGGCAGCTGACCACCTTCATAACAGCGACAGGGTTGCTTTGTGTTTGGTTGTATTTCACATCAGTGCAGTGTGTGACTGAGTATGTGGGTCAGAGCCAGGGATTCTGAGACTGCAGACCGAGACCGGGTTTCAGCCCGTAGGTGTGTGTGTGTGTGAGAGTGTGTGTACAGAGTGTCAAACAGTATATAATCAAATGCCTGTCTTTACGTGGGGCATGTATTCTCTGGGTTGTACTATGCTTATTAAAGGACCTGAAGGTGTTTGAGGTTTCCTGTCTTGGGTTAAGAACAAGCCACCTGTGTTCTGGAGCATGTGGCCATTGAACTAGGCTCAGAAGGAGGTGGGTGCGGAGGGAAGGGCTGGGAATTTGGGCTTCAAGCAGGCTGCATTGTCAGGAGCAGCAGGTCGGTTACAAGAGGGCTGTTAGTGGGGTGGGTGGTGGAGAAGCTCCCAAGGTGGGAGCTCTGGTGGGGCACTGAATTTCCACCAGAGTTTTATTTTTATATGTTGGAGAAGCAGTTTTTAAAAAAATAATTACAAATAACATGGATGAATCCTAAATGTGCCATGCAAAGTGAAAGAAACTAGCCTGAAAAGATTACAACCACTTAATATGATTCCTTTGAAATGGTGTTCTGGTAAAAGCAAAATGGAAGGAGTGGATACAGGTCTCTGGCTGTCAGGGTTGGGGTGGAGGGAGGTGTGGGGTCCACTGTCAAGGGCCAGTGGGAGACACGAGCTGCTCCAGGGTGATGGGCGCTTGCTGTAGCCTGCGTGACTGGGGTAGTGGCTCCTGACTCTGAATTTGTCAAAACTCACAGAATTGTACACCAAGAAGAACTTTCCTGAGTTCAAGTTAAAATATAGATTAAAACCTAAGTGGGAGGCATCTGTGTCAGAGCCCCTGCTCTGTGGCAGGCCCTGGTCCTCAGGGAGGCAGGGTCTGCTGCTCTGTACCGAGACAGACACTTCTGTACCAGAAGCAGTGTCTTGAAACAAAAGGATCTTTTTGTTAAAAAAAAATTTTTTTTATCAGTACAGGTTTGTAGTACATAATGGTTACATTTATGGTAAGGAGTCGATGCATGTACTTAACGCATCTTCATTCTTTTCATTCCCTCTCCTTTCCTCCCTCCTCCCTGCCTCTAGATCCTCTCATCTCATTTGCAAATGATCTATCTTTCCCCTTCCTCTTGTCTATCTTTTATTTTTTTGACATTATTTGCATTTTGGGTTTGTTTGTGATGACAGCTTTTCTCCCAAGTGCTTGGGTGTGAAGAAGATAGAGGGAGCCTGGCCCACACCTCAAGAATCTCTACAGTCTTCTTCAGTGTCTTCCCTTCCTCAGAATCCACAGCTTCTAAAGTACAGACATCCTGGACACTGCATGTGGCCTGCATGGGGAGCAGGGCAGCCAGCAACTCCAGTTCCTTGCTTGTAGACCAGCTAGAAGGCTGCTATGGTCTGTGTTTCCATCTCTAAGAGAAAAGCCACAGATCATGACGTCCTGAAGTTGGCTTCCATCTCTAATGCAAGTGAGAATGTCACTTAGATAGGGAAAGGAAGCCCCCCACCGCAAGGGCTGGCCTTCTCCCTTTGCCTTCCTCTTTCCTGGGGCCACCTCCCTCATCTCTGCATCACAGCAACGACCAAGGTCCTGGTGCCCCCACCTAGCCCGTGGCATCTGCACACTCCCAGGAGCGGCGAGTGAAGAGGGGCCAGCCCTGACATGAGAATTCAGAAAACTTTGGGGCTTCTTTCTCACTGGAAGTCAGTGCTTCAGGCCAAAAGAAAACAATGCTCAGAACTGGCAGCAACTGACAAAAGCTGCCTCTTGTCTGCAAGTGCATCAGCTCGTGAGGGATAAGAGGCAGGGGCTGGAGTGCCAGCTTCTCAAGTGAATGCTGACAGGAGAAAGAAGAGCTGCCTCCCACTCTGGAGCTGCACAGAGCACTGCTTCCAGCCCCGCCCCCTTGCTCTGAGGACTGGAGACAGTGACCTGCCCAGTGCCTGTAAGTGCCAGTGGCTGTTGCTGAGCTCCTTGGGGATGTCCTAGGGAGCTGGCAGCCTGCACGCACACTGTGGGAGTGCAGGACTGCTCTGTTGCGTGGACGCAGCCTGATCCTCTCTGACCACTGCAGAGAACGAGATCCCTGTGGCTTTCATCTGGGACAGGAGTGTTGGGGCCCATTCAGTCACACATCCAGAGCTACACCCTATTGATGAGTGGTCAAGGGTAGGGTGAACACTGGGCATGGCGGTGTCCTTTGGAAGTCCCTACAGAATAATTCTCATCCCTCCCCAGTGTCTGCACGTCAGCTGTAATCTCTGAATCCTAGGGCTCCAGCTGGGTTGTTCCTCCCTGGCAGATAACTCCCCACCAGGAATGCCTTCTAAGAACCTTGCCTTAGGAGTCTCTGTGGGAGCATACACTTTCTTTGCTCTCCTGTAAGTAGCTGGGAGTGAAATGGCTGGATCTTATGGTAGATGTATACTTCATTTTTAAAGAAATTATCAAAGTGTTTGTACCACTCCTACCAGCAATGGGAAATCCCACTTGTTCCACGGCTTTCCCAACACTTGGTCTGGCTAGTCATTTAAAATTTGAAGAAGGTGAGTAATGGCATATCACTGAGGCTTAGTTTGTATTTTCCTAATGACCAGTGATGTTGAATGTCTTTTTGTGTACTATTAGCTATCCTCTCCTTTCCCCGAATACTGGCAATTGAATCCAGGGCCTTTGCACTGAGCTACACCCCCAGCCCTTTATTTTCTATTTTGAGATAGGATCTTACTAAGTTGCTAAATGGATCAGGCTGTGCTTGGTCAGATATATGATCTTCTTGCCTCAGTCTCCCAGAGTTCTGGGATTACAGGAGTGTGCCACTTTCTGGCTCCATTTATGTATGAACTCTTTGTTGAAATCTTTGTCCACTTTTTAGGCTATTTCCCTATTACTGACTTTTGAGAGTTATGTATCAGAATATGTACAGGTTAAAACCCTCTGTCAGGTTTGTGTTTCACAAATATTTTTTCCTAGTCTTTCCATCTTCTTAAGAGTGTCTCTGGCAGAACAGTTTAAAATTTTAATGAAGCATGGTTTATCACTTTTCCTTTTTATAAGTACTGTGCTTTATCTAAGAAATCTTTGCCTAATCCAAGGTCAAGAATTATTTTCTCCCATGTTTCCTCCGAGAAGTTTTGTTTCAGGTTTCACAGTTGGGTACATGTGCCACTTTTAGTTAGTCTTTGTATATGCTATGAAGTATGGATTGAAATTCTTTTCCTTTGCTCTTGATCTCCAGTTGTCCAAGCACCAATTGTTGAAAAGATCATCCTTTGTCCATTAAGTTGTCACTGTGCTTTTGTAAAAAAAAAAATCAATTTACTGTATACATATGAGTCTATTTGTGACTTTATTCTGTTCCATTAACCTATATGCCTCTCTTCTTATCAGTGTTACACTGCCTTGATTAGTAAAGATTTATTTACATACAGTAAATAAGTGATGAGGATTCTCTAGGTTTTGTCAAAAAATTGTTTTGATTTTTTAAAGTTTTCCTTTTCAAATGAGTTTGAGAATTAGTTTGTCAATTTCTACAAAAAAATTCTTCTGAGATTTTGGCTGAGATGAAGCTAAATTCATGGGTCAGTTTGGGGGGGAACTGCCATTTTAGTAATATTGAGCTTTTCAATTCATGGACATGAATATCTCTACATTATTTAGATCTTATTCTATATTCAACACCTGTGTTTTATACATAGGTCCAGCATATAGCTCCTGTGCATATTTGTTAGATTTATACTAACTTGTGATGATTTTTCATGCAGTTGCATTTTCTTTTGCATTTCAGCTTGTATTTGACTTTGGAGGGAGTATCTTTAATGTTCCAAAGTCCTGAACCTTTTCTTAGAAACCTTGCTGAAGTTATGTGCCCCTGAATTTTAATGGAGTTTATCTTCCATTTTCTTATTCATATCTGTCTTACTAAGGCAAGTGGAAAATCTACTACTTCCTGTTGATAAGATCCAATCAGTGTAATATAAAAAACAATATGGATCAGTATGCTGTTATGTAGAATGTCAATATGATGAAGATTTCTTCAGACTATATCACTGCTGAGAACAGTTAAGTTTAAATGGTCCTGTGTCAAAACTGTACAGGTGTATTGTTAGTCATACCAGGTAAAAGCAAGCAGCTTCTGGTGATCCTTATAAATTGGTATGAAGGTTGGTCCCTAAGGTAATGATACTGAAAGACGGTTGGACATTTAAGAAGTGAGTCTTAGTGGAAAGTGATTGGGTTATGATTGCCCTAAACAGAGATTAATGCTGATCTCAAGGAGCAGGTTAGGTATCATAGGAGTGGGTTGATTAGTTCCTGTGAGATGAGTCTGCTATAGAAGAGTGAGCTTCAACCTTACCCGCTCTGTTGCTTCCTCTCTCACCATATGACTGATCTGTCTCTGTCCCCCCTTCTCTCTCATATGCACACACACACACACACACACACACACACACACACACACACACACTTACACATTCTGGCTGAGTGATGGCCGCTGTCATGTTTCACAGCAGTCAGTGAGCCCTTGCCAGATTCTGTGCTGTTTGGACTTTCCAGAAATCATGAGCCAAATGGACCTCTGTATATAATACACAGTATCAGGTATTTTGTTGTAGCAACACAAAATAGACTAAGATACCCATAGTCCCAATTTCTGTGTTGTGTGAATTTAGTTCTGATTATTGCTTTATCTTCTCAGACTGTGTTTTATTTTGCCATTCTGTTTCCTCACAATTTTTCCTGAAAGTTGTATATAGGTCAGTAGATGCTGCATTAAATATTTTTACACTTGGGGGGGCCGGGGATTTAGCTCAGCAGTTTGGTGGCCTACCTTGCAAGTGCAAGGACCTGAGTTCAATCCCTGATACAAATATATTTATATTTTTTTACACTTGGAGATGAGCATGCTTTTCCTTTTGCTAGGTCTGTACTGTGGGTGCATGTGCTAATCTACTCAGTGGTTGGCTGGGTTTGAAGGTGGTTCCTTGCTTACCTTTTGGTTTCCATTTGTGCTGCTCCTCAGAGCAAATAAATTTCTTGCTGCTTTCTCACTTGGATTTCACTTTTGTTTTTACATGATGTTTGTTTGCATGGTGGTAGAGAAGAGGGACGGGAAACAACCTTTATATGTATTTATTTGGCTTCAGTCTTTGGAGGGGGGACAGGGTCTGGGTGGGGTTTGTCTGTGGCTGTTAATCCCCTTTCCTGGTCAGCACTGGGGAGGGAGTTGTATCAAGACCCTTCCCTGGGAGATCTGGGTGTAGGGGGTTTCCTGGAGTGGAAAGATCAATAGGATGTGAGTTCCACTATTTATGTGGCTCCCACTCCTGACTTGTGCTTTATAATTCATTAAAGGTTTATAATTGAATCTTGGCATCCAGTGGCATCTGTCCCATGTAGACAAAGACTCAGACTTACAGACTTTTCAGATATTGGGCTTGTCGTTTGCTCTGTGATCTCAGATATCTTATGGATTTAAGAAAACTTATTAATCTCCAGTGGGAGCAATGCTATTTTCTAGCTCTCTGCATCTCTGTGCTGAATAGAGAGATAATTTAATATAAAGAATTGTTAATAGGTATTAAGCTGCTAGCCATGACACTGAAGCAGTAAAAGGAGAACATGAGGATATCATTGTGGGAACAGCTACAGGAAGCGGGTATGACTAGACAGAGCGGAAGCCAAGAGCTGTGAGAGGGACTCTGAGGAGCTGAGACTTGGACTTAAAGGGGCTTCTGGATGGGGAGTGCAGGCCTCCCAGGGGGTGAAACAGGAGACAGTGGCTCTGTAAGTGGTGGACTGTGCAAGCAAGATTCCACTGCTGCTCTGGAAAGGCACTGCTGGTCAGCATACTGCTAATAGGAGAGAAGCTGCTGAACCTGTGTGCCTGCTAAATTAAGAGCCAGTGACTTGGATCAGAGGCACAGAATAACAGAGGATTAAAAACTAGAAGTTCATGTCTTCTTTGTGTGAACTATTTTTTTTTTTTTTTTTTTTTGGTACCAGGGATTGAACTCGGGTCCTTAAGCCTGTGAGACAGGCGGCAGAATCAGCCCTGTGTGAACTATTTTTGAAGATAGGCAGTCTAGACTAGGTTTGTTGGCTCTATGATTGGCAGACACTCATCAGTTCTGTCTTTCTCCTCCATCACCCTAAGTCACAGTTTCTTTCACTCCATGGTCCAGGATAATTGTTCTGTCTCATTTGTATGGTCATCTGGGTGGAGTGAAGGCAGAAGGCAAAATGGTCCACTTCCTTTATTTTAAGCACTTTCTAGGAATTGTAAAAATACCTCTGTGCCAAGTATGGTGTTGCACATCTTGTAATCCAAGCTACTGGGGAGACTGAGGCAGTAGGATCATAGGTTCAAGACCAACCTGTAAAACTTAGTAAGATCCTGTCTCTAAATAAAAAATAAAAAAGTCTGAGGATATAGTTCAGTGGTAGAGCACTTGTCTAACATGCATGAGCCCCTGGATTCAATCATTAGTACTGCAATGGACTAACAAACAAATGAAACAAAACACCCCCCACCCCCGCCACAGTATGGTCACATCAATCAGAAGTCAGTCAACTAACAACAGCAGAAACAAGGGAAGCCGGTAGGGCTGTATTTTACCTGGGCAGATTTGTTAGGGTTTTGTTATTACGGAAGAAGAGATTGGATTTTAGGAAGCCATTAACTGTCTCTTCCACTATGTGATAGGGAGAGTATACCAAAAGTTGGTAGCAAACACTCAGAACTTTAGATCTAATTGCTAAAGTCAGAAACAAGAATATGTCATCCAGTCTTTCTCTATTATTCGACATTGCTTATGAGGTCCTCAGTGCACTAAGAGAAGAAAAGAGAGATTTAAGAATTGAAAAATGATAGGGAAACATTTATTTACAAAAGATATGATTCTGTACAAGAAAAATTGAGGAAAATTTTCAAACTTGTACACCAGTGGGAGTTCAGAAAGGTTTCCAGATATAAGACCCATATCCGAACATCATCAATAACAACGATCATTCATAAAAAAGCATAGTAACAAAGGTAATAGTAACAAAGTATTTCCTAGAAATGAGTATAAGAACAACATGCAAACAGTTGTCAAATATTATTGAAGAATGTACAAAATGTGAGTAAATGGATAAACATCTTGATGCTGGATTGGAAGAGTGAATTTTCAAAAGATGTCAGTTCTTGGCTAACAACCCATGAATTCAACGTATTTTCACTAAATATTCTAATAGATGATTTTTATGGAACAAATAATAATTCTAAAATTAATATGTAAAACTGTCTTCATTACTTTTCTTGCTGATGAGGCAAAATACCCGATACCCACAAGTTAAAGGAGAAAAGGTTTACTTTGGCTCAGTTTGTAGAGGTTTCAGTCCATAGTCAGTTGGCTCTAAGGCAGGGTGGCACGGCAGAGGAGAAATGGCATGGGAGAGTAGGCAGGAGGCAGCAAGTAGTATAACAAGCCTTCCTTTCTCTTTTATCCCATCCAGCCTACAAGCTTTTTAAGGAGTGGGGCTTTCCATTATCCACATCCAGAACTGTGCTAAACCAATGAATAGACAACTTTGTACCCCACAGCCTTAATTCCAGTACCACACAAAACAATGGTACACCACAAGCAATTGGGGTTTATTCATATCTGGCCTGAAAGTAATTTGAAGTTATGAGAATCAATTGATACAATCCTCATATAATAGGCTAAAAGTTGCTTGATCATATTTATTGACTCAGAAAAAGCATTTGTAAGCTGACCATCCTCAGTGGAGGAAAGATAGCCTCTTTAATAAATGGTGTTGGAAAAACTGGATGTCAACCTGCCACAGATTAAAATTAGACCCTTATCTTTCGCCATGCAATAAATTAAAATCCAAATGGATTAAAGATCTAAATATTAAAACAGAAACATTAAACTTGCTGGAAGGTAAGTTAGGCAGAACTCTGGAAGACATTGGTATAGGAAAAGACTTTATGAACAAATCCTCAGTAGCACGGGAACTAGCAGATAGAATCAACAACTGGG
>NW_022900936.1:69671955-69680916 GCF_012274545.1 Fukomys damarensis | reverse complement strand
GAAAAAAAAAAAAAAGAAAAAGCATTTGTAAAAACCCAACAACCATTCATGAAAAAAACTCTCAGCAGTTTAGAAACAGAAGAATCTCAGGGCTGGGGATTTAGCTCAGTGATGCTGCACCTGCCTCGAAAGCACAAGGTCCTGAATTCAATTCCTAGTACTAAAAAAACAAAACAGTAACAACAATAACACCCCACAAAAAACAAAAAACAAAACAAAAGAGGAGTTTCTTCAATTTTATAAAGAGTAGCTACAAAAACCTACAGCTAACATGACACTTAATGGTGGAAGATTGTGTGCTTTCCTTGTGAGCTTGGGAGTGAGTCAAGGATGTCTACTCCTACAACTCTTATCCAACACATTACTGGAAGTTCTAGGCAGTAGCATTGTCTCAAAGGAAATCACGAGGGATCTACACAAACTCTTCGAACTAATAAATGAGTTCAGTAAGATTACAAAACACAAGAGCAACGCACAACATTCAAATACATTTCTATAGCAATGAACTTGTGTGAACCCCAAATTAAACACATAATACTATTATTGTGAGAGAATGAAATGTGTAGATCTAACAAAGCCTGCACAGGCTCTATATCCTGAAAATTACTAAATATGGATGAAAAAAAGAGACCTAAATAAATGCAGATTGCAGGATTCATGACTGAATCTTGAATTCGAAAATTCAATATAATAAAAGTGTCAGCGATCCCTAAATGAATCTAAAGATTGAATGGACTTTTTAAATCACAAAGTTAACGAAAGTTTTTGTAGATATTGGAAGGCTTATTCTAAACATTACTTTAAAGAGCTCAAGACAAAATGACTAAAGTGGTCTTGAAAAAGAAACAACGAGGAAGAAACCACTCTATTTGACATTAGAATTTATCACATACTTGTGCTAGTCAAGATAGTGTAGCACTCGTGGAGAAACAAACCCAAGTGGCACAGGACAGAAGAGAACCTGGAAATAGAGCCATGTAAATATGCCCAAGTAATTTTTAACAAAGATGCAAAAAGTTATTTAGTCGAGGAGATCTTTTCAACAAATGGTGCTGGGGCGGGGGATTTAGCTCAGTGGTTCTTGCCGCCTGTCTTACAAGCGCAAGGTCCCCAGGGTACTAGGATTAAGCTTGGTGCAGAGCGGAGCTAGTGGTAGGTTGAATGTTTCTACGTGGATCATTTGCAGGCATCTCTAACTTCCAGGTGGCTCTGCAGCTCCATGTTCTTACTACGAGAAGCACCATGATGCAGCAGGCACACGCACATGCGCACACCTTGTATTGCTTTCTAATGCAATTAAATCCGTAAGCAGGAAGCAGGAGCACCCGCATTTCTAATAAGCATTTAATTTAGTTCTGTTCAGGGAACAAATGAGTCTTCTTCATGCACAACCTCTCACAGTGCGCTATCGACGTACAGTGAATCGTATGGACCAACTTGCGTTGTTGCTTCTTCTGGCCTCAGAACTGGTGTTTTAAAAGGTCAGCAATAGATGTGGACTTTTGTGATACATATTTGTTGCCACAAGGCAAATCCTGCATTTTCCACCTGAACCAATTTGGGTGATGACTCAGCTGGGACTCTTTGGGAGGACACATTTCAAGTACGTCTCCACTTCAGGGAATTGTGGGTAAACAAAGTCCAGAGTCCATAGTGATATTTGGGGCGGAGGGAGCATGGATGTACCTGGGAGAGAAGGACCTGGCTGTCTCACCCTAGAAGAAGATGAGAGTGGGCACCTTCTGAGCATGCTCTTTGAACAGTGATTTTCATCGTGATGTTTAGTCAATCCACTTAATGATTAAGAAATCAACAGCTCAGGTCCTCACTGGGCACGATCTCCTACCTAATCTCCCTGGTCCTAAATTCAGCCTCTTTATTATACGTCACTATGGTCAGAGGAATTTTTAGGAAGCAGGTATTCAATCTGTAGCTTGCAACACCAGAGGGCTTTTTGCCTACCCAGTCTTTTTCCTCTTTTGGGTAAGAGTCTTGACTTTCTCTTTTTGGTCCTGGGGATCAAACTCAGGACCTTGTGCTTGCAAGCAGGCACAGTGCTGCTGAGTTATGTCCCCAGCCCTCGACTTTTTCTTTTTCCGAGGGCATATGGAGAGAGGTAATTTTATGTGATCTTAGGAGAAAAATGCCCCTCCCTTCCTCCTTTGGAACTAGGCCAATCAGATGCTCTTTTCCTGGAATTTGAATACTGATGACACTCATAGGGAAAAGATGATTGCTTCCTGCTGCCCAGGGAGCTACCCAGCCTTGGCTGTGGTCTTCCCTGGTTGTTCAGCATTTTTTCTCATTCTGTAAACTTCCTTGTAGCCTTCCAGTAAATTTCTTTTGTATTGGAATTGTTTTCTCTTGCTTGTAACTGATGATACAGAAATTGGTAGCTAGAGACAGGTGTGTTACTATTAACAGAAATTAAAACGTGCTTGGCCATAGGACACTGAGAGTTTCTCATTTCCAGATAAAAATTTTGAAATTTCTTTTTGGGGGGGTTGGGGATTGAAGCTAGGGCCTTCACACTGGGCTACACCTGCAACCCTTAAAACTTTTTTTTCCATAAATTTATGATATATTATTATACTTTGGGGAATTTGTACACATGGCACTGCATCTCCCCTCTTCTTCCTTTCCCAGATCTCCTGTAGATTGAAAGCCCATACAAAATCTAACAAGATGGTAAAATGCACACGATAGAAATCCTACTGGGGTTTTAAGGGAGTTGTATTGCCAGAGAAACTTCCGTCCAGGCAAGCAATGGCCTGTTATTGCTCCAACCTGAAATTAATGTCCAGGACCCACTGGTGCTAACAGAAAGTGCAGTAAGCTGTCCATTTCTAAGCAGCAATCTTCATACTGCTCTAGTATCATGATGAAGTAGGACAATAGATGAGAATTTCTTCCACACAGCAGGACCAAGAAAACCCTCTGCTTTTAGGGCACAGAATCATACTTCAGGATGCACTATGAATGGATATTTATAGATGTAGTTTCTCTTTTTAAATAGGATTAAAAAAAAACAAGGATGGAAGCTAGCTGGCATGTCCTATATCATTGTATACAGATCAAATAGTCTTTGGGTACCAGGCTTGAAGAGCTAATGCTGGACTGATCAAGAAGAAAACATTCCATTCATTTGACAAACATCTGTGAATTCAATTTGGCAGTGTGCTCGCGTGAGGGGCTATCTCAGCAAGAAAATAGGACCTTGCCCCCAGAGTTTATAGTCTAGTGGGGAAGACAGACAACAAGCTAATATGTATATGATATTTTATAGGGGATAAGTGCCACGGCCAGTAATTAGACAGATCGCTCATGGAAGTACAAAAGAAAAGGCAGAAATGAGTCCCATGAATATTCTACTCAGGGAAGAAGTGCCAAGGGTGTCTGTACTGAGACGAGAGCACCCTCGGTGAGTTCAAGGAGAGCAAGGTGGATCTGTGGGTGAAGCACAGTGTGCAAAGGGCAGGGTGGAGGGGACATGAGGTCAGAAAGAAGGGAGGGGCAGATTAAGGAAAACCGTCACAATGACAGCTAGGCAGGACACCACAGGCGGCAGGAGTGTGTTCTGAGTTCTCATTACTGTTTTGAGAAGAGATTGCTGGGGACAAGAGTAGAAATGGGAATCGTTGGAAGGCTATTGAAATAATACTTGTAAAAGAGGATGATTACTTGGCTAAAGTGAGAGCAGCTAAAATGGTAAGAATCTTCGGTATATTTTGAACGTCGAGAGGATTTGCTGATCTAGCAGACTTCTCGGTTTGAGGCTGGTTGCAATAATTGAACAGAGTTTGGGCTGCCTCTCTTTGGGAAGAGGGAGGGTATGGTTTTCTGTGCAATAGCAACATTATGTTAGGAAGATATTTTTGATATCGCATGCCTGGGAAAGAAGAGTATGTGTTGACCCTGGGCAGCTAAGGAGTGGACCACAGTGGACAGCTACTGGTTTAGTCTGTTCATCACCCATTCCATCTCCTATAGTCACGCAACACTTCAATTTGGGAGCTGCTCCTAATTAACCCCCAGATTCTTAGCATTAGCACATGATCCAAGAACAGTCAGTGAGCTGGACACAATATTCGCATAGGGAAAGGAACCCCATGGAATTACTGGAAAAGTGTCCTGTTTTCAGCCTGAGATTGCAAATAACTTGCAGAGCCTCCTTTGCCATCACATGGAGAGAACTTGGCCTCTCCATGAGATTGGAGCCCACACAGAAAAGCAGAATCAAGAGGGGGAGATGGTACCCTTTGAGATCCTGAATCCAGGCTGCAACTTTGGGTTTCCTGTTTAATAAATGAAAATATTTTCTTTTTTTTTCTCATGAACCATTTTGGGTTGGGATTCTATCACTTGCAACAAAGGCTAAGATGTGGTCAGCATGCACAGGTGTAATGAGCTATCTCTGTAACTGAGTGGTAAACAGCTGCTGCCTCAGGACTTTCAGGGGATCTCCTCCCTCTCTGTCCCAGCAGCCCAGTCCCTCCTCTGAGGCTCCCTTCTAGATGTCCCCATAATCCAGACACCTAAGTCTTAGTGCCTGGCATAGCAGGGCTCTCCAGAAGCCTGTCAGCAGTATGGCTGGTCTTTGCTACCTGGTCGGGGGCCTGTGCTAGGCAGGTTGTTTAAGGTTTTAATATCTGTTACAGTGCCCTCCAAAATAAGTCAGGGAGACACAAAACTTTGTCCCCATGGTGAGCATTCTGCCCACTCCCCCTGTTCTTTCCTCTGCAATAGCTTGGTTATATTTCCCCGAACTGTTCACCCACTGGTACATTTCCTATGACATGGGCGACTGTCATTCCCTTTCCTTAGAATTTCTTTTTCAAAATCACCCACTCCCAAACTCCTACTACTCTCTTCACAACTCAGTTCAGATGACCCAAGTTCAAGATGTAAATTTCATGGCTGAGAGTAGCAGACAGTAATTACTTCTGTGCAGAGGGAGGAGAATCTAAGCCAAGCCATTTTAAAGTTTCTTTCTCAATTCTGAAATTGTGAAATAGAACACAATCACAGAAAATGCATCAGACAAATGTGTTTAGCTTAACACATAATTATAAAGACAATACTAATAAAGGAAGCCATGTAGACAAGTAATTAGAACATCGCTAACAGTCACAAGCAACCTGCCCCCCCAGTGGTGCCTCTGCCCTGACTCTCAGAACAAGCAATCCTTGCTTTTCCTTTGGCATTCCTAACAATACAGTTTAATTGTGCTGGTATTTGAACCTCATGTAATCATATGATAGAAGTGGCTTGGGTTTGGCTCCTTTCAATTAGGCGTGTATGAGGCTACCTCTCATTTATTTCCATTACAGCATAAAATTGCATTTACAAAGAGACCCCAAATTACTAAATTATTCTACTGCCGGTGGACAGAGTTGTTTCTAATTGGGGTCCACCACGAACAATATTCATGAGGTATCTTCTTTACGTGCCTCTTCGCTCCTATATTCATGGCTCTCTCTAGATTTTGTACCTAAGGGCAGAACCCCCAAGTCATGAATTAATGTAACTTCAACTATTCTAGGTACAGGTAAACTATTTTCCAAAATAGTTGTGCGAATTGATACTCTCTACAGCAGTGTATATGAATTCTTACACTTTTCATATTTACCAATTTTGGTACTTTTTATATTCTAAAAATTTTTGCAGATATGATAGATGAATGGTGGTATTTCTCTGTGGTTTTGATTTGCATATTTCCCTGATCACGAATTAGGTTGTGTGTCCTTTTATATGCTTATCAAATACTCAGATTTATTATTTTATGAAATGCCTCAAGTCTCTTGCCATGTTTTCTATTGTGTTGTCTGTTTTATACTGATTTGTATAAATTAATAAAAAATCTTTGAATATTGGATATAATGTCGGCTATAAATGTTTTGTTTTGTTTTTTTCAATACTTTGGATCCAACCCCAAGTCCTTATGCCTTCTGGGCAAACACTCTACCACTCAATTTCACTTTCTGCTCCTACAATTGTTTTAAATGTTTTCTTATATCTTTTAGCTTGCTATTTTACTTTTAAAGGTATATTTTAACGAATTGTTGTTCTAGATTTTAATGTAGTCAAATTCATCATCTTTTCTTTATTCTATAGTTACGTAGACATTTTCCTCTATTATTTCCCGAAAGCTTTATAGATTTGCCTTTTACTTAGATATATCTGGAATAGATTAATTTTTTAGTATGGTTTTAAGTAGAAGTCTCTATTTGGTTAGCTTTCCCACTGCTGAGACAAAAATATTCAACACCTGCAACTTAGGGGTGGAGAGGTTTAAGTTGGATCACAGTTTCCGAGGGCTCAGCCCATCCTAGGCTGGCCGCAAGGCAGGAGTGTCATGGTGGGAGGATTTGTTGAAGCCGAGTTGGTTACTTCATGATGGTCAGGAAGCACAGTTGGTTGGAAAGTGTGCAAGAGAGGAAAGGGCTAGGAGTCAGAAATAGTACCCAAGGTCACGCCTCCATTACACACCACCCTCTCTCTAGGCACACTAGATAGTGCTTTACGAATTCCCTGCATGGTTCTCAAGCTGATCGAGTTGAAGTCCAGCCCAGCTGTCACAGTCGAATTTTTCTTTTCCATCATAAGACAGTTGTCTCAATATCTTTTCTATAAAGACCTTCTTTTTCTCACTGCAGTGCTATTCCATACTTATCATATGTAAGTGGCCATATATATGCCTGAGTCTCTTTCTTTCTGCTATTTCATTTCAGATAAATTGTATTATGGTCTGAAAATATGCACTATATTTTTAATTCATTCAAAACTTTTTGAATCTAATTCTATGGCTAAGTGAATGGACTGTTTTGTGAATGTCCCCTAAGCACTTTAATATGTATTTTGCAGTTGTTTAATATTTACATGGTTTATCTTTTTCTATTTTTAAAAATTTTTTACCTTTTTGGTAACCTTAGGTTTTAGATGCATCTTTTTATAAACATCATAACATCATTTGAATTTTAAAAAATCCTGCCTGACTTTTTTTTTCCACTGGGGTCTGAATCCAGGGCCTTTGCAATGAACTACATGCCCAGCCCTTTTATGTTTTATTTTAAGACAGGGCCTTGATAAATTGCTAAATTGGTCAGGCTGTGCTGGAACTTGTGATCCTCCTGCCTCATTCTCCTAGAGTGCTGGGGTTAGGTGTGGACCACCATGCCTGGCCCCTGCCTGACATCATTTGTTTATTTTTTGGAGCACTTACTCCATTTGCACTTAATGTATTTACTGATGTATTTGTGTTATGTTACATTATTAAAATACTCTGTCTTTCCTACTTTTTCCTCTTGTTCTGTATTTCTCATTTATTCCCCCTTTTTAAACTTTACTTTTTTTGTTTGGCTAATTGCTTCTTAGTATATCACCTCCTGCCCCATGTCCAAGTTTGGAAATTTTATATTCTGTTTCTGTTTTGTTAGTGGCAGCTCTAGTAACTAAGTCATGCATTTTCTTTTCTTTCTTTTTTGGTCCTGGGGATCGAACTCAGGTCCTTGTGTTTGCGAGGTAGGCACCGGAACCACTAAGCTAAATCCCTGACCCTAAGTCATGCATTGCTTATTATTAGCAGGTCTAATAATAACAATTTTTAATTTCCTTCTGTGTAGCAACAAAATTTTATGATACTCTACTCAGGTCCTCCCAACTTACGTGTTAGTGCTGTCTGGTGTGTATCCAACATTGTTAATGTTTTTAGTAGGAAGAGTGATTTAAATAAGCTACCCTGTCACTATGGGAAAGCTTGGAATTATTCATTTAAAAACCTGAGCCTGTGTTCAGTTCCAGATTGAGGATCTGTCTTATTTTGCAGCCCCAGCACTTAGGAAAGTGACTGTTTTAAAGCACGTTTATCACATCAAGTCTCTGCTTATGCTTAGTCTTATGTGTTTCCTGAATGTCCCTGGATGTTCTTCACTGTCTATGATCCATGCAGTGTTCATGGTGGAGGCACATAACGAACATGCAGGTGCCAGATGTTCACAGAGTTCAACACCACTGTTCTGTGCCTACTGTCATGGCTAAGACATCCTGGCACGTTCTGGGCCAGAGAGATTCTAGTGCTATCACCTGTGAGTGAGTTAGTGGAGACAGCTTTGGCTTTCTATTTGCCCTTTACAACTTTCTCCCCTGGAAAGCTAGTTCCTACCTTCCTACCTTGTTTTTTTTTTTTTTTTTTTTTCTGGTACTGGGGATCGAATTCGGGACCTTGCGCTGGCAAAGCAGGCAGCAGAAGCACTGAGCTAAATCCCTGGCCCTAGTTCCTACCTTGTAAATTAGACCACGAGATAAACTTTGAGGTTGGAGCTAGTGAAATTTTCAAGACATAGTCTTGCATTTTTATTGGAAACTTTTCTAAAAACTCTGAGCAATATGTGTTGCATCCCTTTTTAAATAGTTTTGATTATAATTTGGGAACTACATCTGTGTGACAAAGTTGTGGGCTGTATTAGTTTCCTAGGGCTGTTGTAACAATTTCCCTCCAATCATGTGGTTTACAATAATAGAAATTTATTCCCCTAGTTTTAGAAGCTAGATGTCTGAAATAAAAAACAAGGTATCAGTTTGGGCTATGCAGTCTCCGATGGCCCCAGGGAAAATTCTTGCCTTCTATGCCACTTCTTGTCTTGCAGCTACCTCTATCTTCACAAGCTGTTTCTCTCTCTCTCTCTCTCTCTCTCTCTCTCTCTCAATGATGTTTTCATTCCTTTGTGGCAGATCTACTTTTTTCCTATAGTATTATTTCCATCAAAATACCCAAGCTACTAAAGGAAGAACCAGGGTGGCTTCCCAGAATAAAGAAAGAGACAGCAACCACTGAAACAGTGGAGCAATTGCTTCTTCAAAGAGCTATTGCCATTTTTTTCTTCCTGATAACATACATATGGTTCTGAAGGCAGGAAATGCATTGGCATGTTGTTTCTGTGCCTCTGAGCATTACCAGAAATG
>NW_022900936.1:69625622-69671685 GCF_012274545.1 Fukomys damarensis | reverse complement strand
TCTCTCTCTCTCTCTCTCTCTCTCTCTCTCTCTGTCCCCCCTCCTGCTCCCCCCTCCCTCCCCCTTCCTTCTCCCTTCTTCTCTCTCCCTTCATATGGTATTTTCCTCTCTATGTCCAAATTTCATTATTGCATTAGGACTTGCCCTAAGCTAGACTTCATCTTAATTTATTATGCCTGCAAATACCCTATCTCCAAAGTCACATTGACAGGTACCATGGGCTGAAGCATCAATATATCTTTTAGAGGGATACAATTCAACCCAATCATGGGGCACAAAATGTGATTAGAATACCTTTGAGAATAATATCATTTCCTTGGCATAACTAGTTTGATGGTAGTGTACATTTAATTCTTCTACACTGTGCTGTAAAAGTAAACCATTCCTCAAGTTCTCTGTCTTATAAACAAATTGGAATCATTTCAGATGGCTTTTCATTGGCCCCATGGGATTTAGATGCTGAAGAAGCTACAAGTCAATGCCTTTAGTTTAGTGTCCTTAATTCACTGGCACTAGGGAGGAAGAGCCATCTGGTTGACCTCATCTTTCACCTAAAAAGGAGATACCAGAGAGTAGCTAGTTTGTGCTGAGATGACCTGTGCCCTCTGCTCTTTTCTCATCATCATACTAATCTGCATCAGTGGGTGCTGGCAAACCCAAACAAACATCTTGAAAGCCTTTTACCTCTGATGGACCAATAGTGACAAATAAAGAAGAGTAAAGACTCAGAAAATCTGCATCCATGAGATACATGAGGTGGGTCAGCCTCTACCCTTTGTAATTGCATCCTTGGAAAAGCTTATAAAGGGATCAAATATATATCCAATGGATGGATCCGATCTTTGGGACTGTGGCTGGGAATTTCCCAAGTACTAATGGAGGATCCCAGCTGTCACTGAGATTCTTTATATCCTATGTTGCTGTATGAACTCTGCTACCCTTCTTTCAAGACCTGTGATGTGCCTTTGGCCTGAATATACTCTCCTGATAACCCTTACTCCATACACTACCTTAATTCAGTTCATCTTTTGGGGGTTAACTCCTATTTTATTTCTTGCCCTTGGCACAAAGCTTGCCATATAATATGTTCTCAATAACATTTATAGGATGTATGAAAAACACTACTGGCCATGCCTTTTATCTGCTGGATTATCTCTCTCAAAATTTCTCTTTTCTTCTTATTATACTAATGATGGCGTTCTCGTCCCAGGGGAATGTGAAAACCCTCCTCTTTAAAGTCTGATTGTGAGATATAAAACAGATTCTGGAATGTATCCAAAGATTACCTTATTAGACTCATAGCAGCAAGATTTGGCCGTTGGAATATAGGGTGTTTTCTGTATCCACTGAGTTCTACAACGTAAAATTTGAGGGCAAGGAATCCATTTTGTCTCCAACTCTCACCAATTTTACAGCTGGGGGAAACAAATTTATGGGGAAAAGAGCTTGGCTGTGGCCAGACAGGCAATCAGTGGAAGAACTAAGATTAGAGCCAGTCTGTCTAGCTCTCAAAACAGCTTTCCTCCTTCTCTACCCAGTCTTAAGCTTGAACTGTAAATATCAGGAAACTGAAATCAAGGGAGAAGTGATTCTATGGAACATGTTAGCATCATACAATTAAGGAAAAAGAAGATGTTTTAAGATTTAACATTAGTTTTGAAATACCTTTAAAAATATTAATTTTAATGGATATCTCAAAGGTGCTTCATGACATAGAACACAGGTATTACTGTGAGCTGGAGAAGTCCAGCAGCTCTCAGCATGCAATCATGCAAAATCCTAAATAATATCACCAATCTCTGTCTGGTGTTTCAAAGAACACCACATTAGGCTTTCAGCAATGTTCTTGCCATATATTTTTGGAAGTTCTGGTCCTGAGAATTTGTCTTGGTAGATAAAATCTCTGGTCATAATCAAAATAAATGGACCAGTGATATTTTATGGAAAGTAAGAGAACTCAGCATCTGCTATTCAAATTCAGAAGGGAAGTCAAAGAGGACACATTCCTGGCTTCTGAATGCCATTTTCATGGGGATCTTTCCAAAAGTGGGTACCAACTACACTATCTGCCCAGTTCTGACATTATGGCCAGCGGCATGCATTGATGAGCTTGTAGCTAGGTTCCATCTGTCATGAGGAACAGATATCACAGCAGAACTGGGCAAATCCATGCTGGTATGTCATCACTGGAGTCCAGAGACAGTTGCCTCCTTACTCATGGCTTCATCTTCATTTTGCACTGAGCTGGATGTGCTCATGTTGACCCTGTCATTAAGGCCTCTAGTGACACTGTCATAGGATGGTGGGAAAGATGTGGCAGATGAAGTTTCAGATTTATCTGGGAGCACATAATTTTCATTTGCCATAAATGCAACAAAACCTTCATCTGGGAGTGACTCAGCCTCCTCCTCAACCCTAGGAGGAGTTGGATAGGAGGAGTTGGAGAGTACCAAGGAGCGATGCTGCATATAGCTCCGATAGGCCTTTTGAATGACAGTGGCTGAAATGTCTTCTTGCTTCCACCGGAGGGTGGTTGCTATTGGCTCATAGGATGCCTTTGAAATATTAGTTGCCATAAACTTCTCTTCCATATTTGCTTTCAGAGTGTCCAACTCCCCAGATTCTCCCAGCACCTTCTTGGTGAAAGCAAAAAGGATGTCCAGACAGTGGATCTTATCTCCAGGGACCAAGGGCAGGTCCATCTGGATTAATATATTCCGATTTGGTTTTGGGATTCGGAGAGGGCCAGAAAGTGTGTCTGCAAAGTCTGAGAGGGCAGAAAAGGTAATGAACTGGGTAGCTTCTGGATCAAACTTCTCCCAGGTCTCATAGAACATGTCAAAGTCATCTTCACTCAGGGGTTCGGTGCTCTCTTCTGTGGCTACATTGAAATTCTCCAGAATCACTGCGATGTACATGTTGACCACAATGAGGAAGGAGATGATGATGTAGGTGGTGAAGAAGAGGATGCCCACAGCTGGGTTCCCACAGTCTCCTCTCGTGCCATTGCAGTAGGGGGGCCCTGTGTTGAGGATGGGGCTCAGGAGGCCATCCCAGCCGGCTGACGTGGTGATCTGGAAGAGGCACAGCATGCTGTTGGCAAAGGTTTTAAAGTTGAACATGTCATCGATGCCAGCCTCTGCCTTCACATGGGGAAAGCTGGCCATGCCAAAGATGGAGTAGATGAACATGACGAGGAAGAGCAGCAGCCCAATGTTGAAGAGAGCGGGCAGGGACATCATGAGGGCGAAGAGCAGTGTGCGGATCCCTTTGGCTGCCCGAATCAGTCTGAGGATGCGGCCGATCCGGGCTAGGCGGATGACTCGGAAGAGCGTTGGGGAGAAGTAATTTTCAAGTGATGTAAGAATTGCAGAAAATATCAAACCTTTGAAAGAAGGGGGGAAATATCTAATCAATATCTCCAACCATAATCAACAGCAAGCCATGGCTGTAACATGTCTTTTTTGTTGTTGCTGTTGTTGGTATGGATTTCCATTTGTGCATTCATAATCAAGGACCCTGAGCTCTATGAGCCTGGCATGGTGGTTAGTACAAGGCATCATTCAGCAAATGTCAATTGCATTAATCTTTCTTCTCAAGTCACCCTTCCTGCCCTGTTCTTATTTTCCTCTCTATTTTCTTCTTCAATCTTCATGGCCAACACCCTATTTTTTATATCTAGTTCATCTGGGTTCCACATGTTCACAATACTCTATGTCCACTATGACACAGATCCTGATCTATCCTGAGACCGTAGCTTTTGGTCATGTCCATTTTTCCTTCTTGGTCTTGTGCCCAGGGAAGGCCAGGACCCCCTGTGATTCATCTCCCTACCTCCTACCATGAAGACAGACTCAGATCCTGGCACACTGTTTCACAGATAATTATACAGAGCTTGGTATTAATTATAAGGGGGCCTAGGAATTGGGCAACTTGCTGACAACTAAAGCAAAATGGCTTTGAGTGGCCAGCTGTCGGCATAATGGCTTTAATTTGTTTCTTTCATTTCCAGCTTGCTTTAAGTTTATGTTAGGGCCAGGAAATGGGCTTTTTTAGGGTCAGTTACTATCCTTAAACTTAACTATAGAAAAGGTCGGAAAGATGAATGTATCTGTCTCTGCATATAAGATTTAATATGAAGATTAGTCTTATGGACCTATAGAGACTTATTTGGACCAAAAGCATTTGCCAAGGATTAGGCAAAGCCTTTGAGGAAAAGAGCACTTGATAGTGTAGTATCATATTTCACTCCTTGGCCTTGTTCCCCCACTTGTCTTTTGTCATATGCACATGGATATATGTCATGTGCCATGATGCTGTGTTGGAAGAAGGAAGGGAAGGGGAAGGCCTTGGAAAATTATTACAATTTTGGGTTATAAAATATTTGTGAGAACTCTTAACATCCAATTTAACTGGGTCATTTCCCCATAATATGGATACATTATGTGTCTATATACTCCTAAAATTTTCTGCCAGACAACTGGTCTACATCCTAATTTTAGTTTTCCCATGACACAATTTCAGGGAAGGACAGGTTCTCATACTTGTAACAATTTCATACTCTAGTGTCCTTCTAGTGGGAAGAGAAGGGAGGAAGGAAGGGAGGGTAGAAAGACTGATAGGTAGGTTCTGTTTATTTTCCAGCTGTATCTATCAGGGATTTCTGCTCAGGAGATCATGCTGCTGGGACCATCACAGGTGTCTTTATCATACTCTGGTTAGATTTTACTTCTATGTTATTGATCTGGGAAGTTATATAAGTAAGCTCCTTCCTCTAATACAAAATTAAAATACCTTTAGAATATCTCATTTTGGGAAGCCATTAAAGCAAAACAAAATCAAGCCACCAATCAACAACAAAAATTACCACTTTTCTAAGAGAAATAAGCCTAAGAGGATAGATCAGGTGTCCTTATCAGTCAATAACTAACTGACTAACAGAAAGGGTATAAGAAAGCTTGTAGAAATGACATATCTATCTATCTATCTATCTATCTATCTATCTATCTATCTATATGGTACTGATTATAGTGACACTTTCATGGGCATATGGTTATGTCCCAAAACATCCAGGTATATACCTGAAATATACATAGATTCATATGGGATAGTTTTACCCCAATAAAGTGGTTCTTAAAAAAAACACAAAAAGGTCAGAAGCCCATCCAGACAACAGCTGCTCAGGCATGCAGACCCCAGCCAGAGGCCCACCCAGATACCATCACTAAGTGTGCACAGGCCTCAGCCAGAATCCCACCTGGACAACAGCCCAGTAGGGTGATCCAGAAGGCTATCATTCTGAACCTAGGAACTGGCCCAGGGATGAGCAGCAGAGAGAAAGCCTCTCTGAGGATTGTTGAGAAGTGAGTCCACTGAGAGAGCAAAAAGTCACTGCAATAAATGCACAGCAGACTGCATTAGTTGAAATCAGAAGATACTTAAACAAAACTCAAAACCAGTCTTCTAGATCATCAAAGTCAACCCCAAGGCCCAAGGGAACAATCTGAAACTCAACCATCTGGACTCTCTGAATTGGCAATGAAAGAGGATTTGGAAAAAAAATCTGAAATGATTTCTCAGGTAACAGCAGAGATTGTGCCCAAAGTGAAAGACATGATTAATAACTCTAGAGCTCACATAGATAAAAATAGAGGACTTGGAGAGCATGATGGAATCCTGGAAAAAGAAACAAATGGAATCAATAAAATAGATTTAAACAGATATCCAGGAGATTAAAAATTTCATTGAAAGTTTATGCAGCAGAATGAGCCAATGTGAGGACAGACTATCAGATAAAGACAGGATTGTGATTAGTGACCAGGAAAAGAAGAAATTTCTTAAAAATAGCAAGGGAACATGAGAAATTAATCCAGCATCTGCCAGATGATGCAAAGAGGAATAACATAAGAATGATCAAAGTCAATGAAGAAACAGGAGAGAGTGCAAATGACATAAAGAAACTGTTCACAGAGGTAATGGTAGAAAACTTCCCAAGTAGTTTTGACATACAAAGAATTTGACATACAAATAAGTGAAGCATATAGGACTCCAACTAGCAGTGATAAAAAAAAAAAAACTACATCTAGGCATATAATAGTCAAGACCCAGAAAACCAACAGAAGAACAAAATACTACAAGAAGTTAGAGAAAAGAAACAATTCACATACAAAGGAAAGCCCATCAGGATCACAGCAGACTTCTCAACACAAACACTGAAGTCAAGGAGATGTTGGAGTGATGTATTTGAATCCCTAAAGGAAAACAGCCTCCAACCCAGACTGATGTACCCTGTAAAATAATCTTTCAAAATTGATGGAGAAATAAGATTCTTTTATGACAAAGAACACCTGAGGAACTTTAGGAATACCAAAATTGCTTGCCAAATAATTTTAAACAATATCTTAGGAGAAGATAATGAGGGTCACAACCCCATGAAGCCCAGCACAATGAATCCATCAGGCAAGACAAGAAATTAAATGCAAAGGGGGAGAATTCAACAACAGGAAAAGGTCATGACAAAAGTAAGTCAATACATATCAGTTATAACCATCAATGTTAATGGTCTTTATTTACCAATCAATAGAAATAGACTGGCAGAATGGGTCAAGAAGCAAGATCCAACAATATGCTGCATACAATAAACACAGTTAATTAAAAAAGAAACTCATAGACTGAGAGTTAAAGGGTGGAAAATAATACTCCATGAGGCAGGAACCCCAAAATAAGCAGGAGTAGCTTTCCTATTTGGAGACAAAATGGATTTCAAACCAACATTAATTAAGAGAGATATGGCCACTGCATCCTTGTAAAGAACAATCCAAGAGGAAGAGATGAGATCATAAATATATATGCACCAAGTACTAGTGCACCCAACTATATAAAACAATTATTAATAGACACAAAAAACCAAATAAGCACTAATGCAATAGTATTAGGGGACTTCAATACTCCACTGTCACAAACAGATCAACTAGAAAAAAAAATAAATAACAAAATACTAGAATTCAACCAAATTCTTGAACAAATGGACTCAACAGATGTTTACAGAGTGTTCCACTCCCGAAAATCAGAATACACATTCTTTTCTGCTGCACATGGGTCATTCTTCAAAATAGACCACATGCTTGCTCATAGAACATATTTAAGTAAATGCAAAGGAATTGAAATTATCCCTTGTATATTATCAGATGATAGTGTAGTGAAATTGGAGACCAATAGCAAAACAAACCACAAGAATTTCATAAACACATGGAAATTGAACAACACCCTCCTAAACAACCAATGGGTTGTAGAGGAAATTAAAGAAAAAAAATCAGATAGTTTCTACAATTAAATGACAATGCCAATACAACATATCAGAATTTATGGGACACAGTGAAAGCAGTCTTATGAGGGAAATTCATAGCAGTGAATACTCATATTAGGAAAACAGAGTGAGTTCAAATAAACAAACTAATGCTGAACCTCAAGCTTCTGGAAAAAGAAGAACATGACAAACCCACAGCTCACATAAGGGAGAAAATTATAAAGATAAGAGCAGAAATCAGTGCAAGGAGACAAAGAGAATGATACAAAAAAATCAATGAAACAGAGTTAGCCCAGATGCCAGCCGCAGCCCCACCAGACCAGGCCATATGGGCTGCACAGTATCTGAATCTGCCCTGCAGAGGTGCTGGAGGGCCATAAAGAACATGGTTATGAGCCCTAGAATATAAAGCAGAAATGAACAACAGAGAGGGCCTCTCTGAGGCTCCTCAATGAAAATTGAAGCCCACTGGGAAAGTGAAGAAAATCTCTGCAATAAAGGCACACAGAACCACCATGGTAGGTAAGTTGGTGGGATCAGCACCTCCTATAGGGAGGAGGACAGCTGGAACCTGCAGTAGAACCTTGCAGACTTAAATCCTGCAGGAGGTCAGGGATCTCAACTTGGGCCTGCAGCCAGAAATCAGCCTGAATCTCAGTAGACTACAGCTGGCTTGCTGAGACTAATAATTGACTCAGACCTGCACACTGCTGCCCATATTGTCTACCAGGAAAGCAGAGACATATCCTGAGGGAAGCCCCTTTAAAAAATTTATATATAGGGCTAGGGATTTATCTCAGTGGTTCTGCTGACTGCCTCGCAAGTGCAAGGACCTGAGTTTGATCCCCAGTACTTATATATATATAGATAGATATATATATATATATATTTAAATTTTTTCTTTTTCTCTTTTTCTCTCCCTTCTTGTTCTGCATTACTCTCCCTTTGTGTTCCTGTTCCTGTCCCATTTCAAATTATTTCCCTGTCTCTGTCCTCTCAACTGTCAATATTCTTATAGGAAAGTGAATACAGTTTCTAGCTTTCCCATTGCGGTCAGTTTTTCTTTTCTTGTCTCTGTTCTTTCACTCTGTCTTTTTCTCCTGTCTTCAACAGTTTCCTATAATTTGCATGATCTTCCTGTGTCCTCTAGCCTAACTTTTAACCTTTTCCTCTCCTTCTGTCTCTCTATCCCTCCCTCTCCAACCCATTCTTAATCCTTATCCTGAAGGGTAAATTTTCTATATTGAAGGGTTTATTTACTTACAAACAAATTTTGGGTTGGCTCTAGATTTTGATCCAGCTCACAGAGTTAAAGGTGACAGATTAACTGGTATCACAAATTGTCATTTTCTATTCTGTGGTTGATGCTATTATTGATGCTGATTGTGTCAATTGAGCTAAAGTGTCATGAATGATTTAATCAGTTGTCTTCCCTGGTATACTGAAAATGAGATTGCCTAAGAATCATTAGAGACTCAAGGCCTAAAAAGACCAGCTATACCTGGAAGACATTTCTGAGAATCAATCACTCCATGAAGCTCTAAATACAAGTAACAAAGATACACTAAGAAATATTGAAGTATCAGCCCGGTAATTAAAGCCAAAAAGAGCACCAACAACAAAATTAGAAATGAGAAGAAACCTAAGAAAGGCACAAACCCAGACTTCCAGTTCAACAAAGGTAAATTCTGGGGAAAATGAGGTGGAAAAATCTGATAACCACCTGGACAACCTGAACTGATAGCACAGGAAGTTAAAACAAAAACAAAAACAAAAACAAAAACACGAGAATGAGGCTCTAGAAAAATTCAAAACAGAAATGATTTTCCAGACAACTACAGAGATGGTGAGCAGAATGACAGATATGATTAGAGACTCTAGAACAGAAACAGATAAAAAATTGATGAGTTCAGGACCATGATGGAAGCTATGAATACCCAACATAGGAAAGAAATGCAAACCATCAGCACACAACATAGGAAAAAAATGGAATCCATAAAACAGATCCAAAAAGATATTCAGGAGATTAAAAACTACATTGAAAGTACTTACAGCAGATTGAGCCGATGTGAAAGTAGAATATCAGATATGGAAGATAGGATTGCAGTTAATGACCAGGAAAAGAGAGATTTCTTAAAAAATAGTAAGGACCATAAGAAATAGATCCAGCAGCTGCTAGATGATGCAAAGAAGAATAACACAAGACTGATAGGAGTCCATGAAAAAGCAGGAGAACATACAAATGACATAAAAAAAAACTCTTCACAGAAGTGATAGAAGAAAAGTTACCAAACACAGGAAAGGAACTTGACATATAGATAATCAAGGCATATAGAATTCCAACTAAACATGATTAAACAACAACAAAAAAAAATCCACACCTAGTGAAGATCCCAGAAACCGAACAGGAGAACAAAATTATATAAGCAGTTAGAGAAAAGAAACAAATCACATACAAAACAAAGTCCATCAGAATCACAGCAGACTTTTCAACACAAACCCTCAAGTCAAGGAGAGCCTGAAGTGAAGTATTTTAAGCCCTAAAAGAAAATAACTTCCAATCTCGACTGTTGTACCCTGCAAAATTATCTTTAAAAATTGATGGGGAAAGGAGATACTTCCATGACAAAGAACAGCTGAGAAACTTCATGAATACCAAACCAGCACTCCAAACAATTCTAATCTGTACCCTAGAAAGAGAATGAGGGTCACAACTCCATAAGGTCCAACAGAGTGAAGCTATCAGGCAAGGCAAGAAACTACAGGAAAAAGGGGAAAAATAAAAGAGCTAACAACAGTAAAACATCATGACAAGGATGAGTCAATATTTATCAATTATAATCATCAATGTTAATGGCCTCAATTCACCAATCAAAAGAAATAGACTGGCAGAATGGATTAAGAAGCAAAACCCAACAACCCAACAATATGCTGTATACAAGAAACACACTTAATTCAAAAAGAAATTCATAGACTGAAAGTAAAAGCATGGAAAACAGTTCTCCAGGTGACAGGAACCAGGAAAAAGTATTTATTTCCAGACAAAGTAGATTTCAAACCAAAATTAATTAAATGAGACAAAGAAGGTCACTACATCTTTGTAGAGGGAAAAATACAAGAAGAGATGAGAACCATAAATATATATGCACCAAATACTAGTGTTTTTTTAATTTTTTTTTTTTTTTTTTTTTTTTTTTTGCTACTGGGGATCGTACTTTGGACCTTGTGCTTACAAGGCAGGTGATGGCACCATTGAGCTAAATCTCCAGCCCAGACACCTCATCTTTGACAAATGAGCCAACCATCCTGAATGGAGGAAAGATCACCTATGTAATAAATGGTGTTAGAAAATCTGGATTTCAACCTGCTAGAGATTAAAACTAGACCCACATCTATCATCATGCACTAAACTAAAATTGAAGTGGATTAAAGATGTAAATATTAAAATAGAAACACTAAACTTTCTGGAAAATAAGTTAGGTAGAACTCTTGAAGACACTGGCATAGGAAAAGACTTTATGAACAAAACCTCAGCAGCATGGGAACTACCACAAGAATCAGCACCTGGGATTTCATCTTATTAAAAAGCTGCTGCACTGCAAGAGAAACCACCAAGAGAACTAAGAGACAACCTACAATGTAGGAAGAAAATTTTAGCTGTTGTAACTCAGACAAAGGACTACTATATAAGGAATTTAAAAATCAGACCTCCTGAATTTAAAGACCCAATTCAAAAATGAGCATCTGAAGTGAACAGACATTTCTCAGACAAGGAAGAAGAAATAGCAAATAAACGTATGAAAAAATGTTCAACATCACTGGAAATTCAAGAGATGGAGATAAAAGCAACACTGAGATTCAACCTCACCCCAGAAAGAATGGCTATCAAGAAATCAACCAATAACAAATATTGGCAGGGCTATGGTGAGAAAAGAACTCTTCTCCCTTGTTGGTGGGAAGGAAGACTGGTATAACCACCATGGAAATCAATATGGAGATACCTCAAAAACTAGGATTAGAAGGGCCAGGGATTTAGCTCAGTGGTTCCACTGCCTGCCTCACAAGCCCAAGGTCCTGAGTTTGATTCCCCGAACCAAACAAAAACAAAAACAACCCCACAAAAAACCAAAAACACCAAGGGTTAGAGATCCCATTTGACCCAGCTATCCCTCTGCTGGGCATCTTCCCAAAAGAATTAAAAGAATCATACCACAGTGATATATGCACCCATATTTATAGAGGTGCAGTTTGTAGTAGCTAAAGCTTAGAAACAGCCTAAGTGCCCATCAGAATGATAAATGATAAATGATAAATGAGCCATGTAATAAATTAGAGACATTTATAGCTAAATAGATGCACATTGAGGCTATACTTTTAAGTGAAATAAATAGGACACACAGTTTAAATACTGGGAAGAAAAGGTCCAAAGGAGAAGGGGAAGTGGGAGGGGTAAGGGGAAGGAAAGAGAGAAAGGGAAAAATATGAGAAAAGGAAAAAATGGAAACAAAGTCTTTGTAAATAGAAAGGGGTGGAGGGGTGAAGGAAGGGCAGGGGAATGAGGGAAAATAATAACCAAGGTACATCATGAAAAGGTACAAGTTCCCAATGATAAATGAAATGTATTGTATACCTAAAATGTACCAATAAAGGAATTTAAGGGAAAAAGGAGTTGGTTTTTTGAAAGAATAAACAAAATTGACAAACCCTTAATTAATCTTATAAAAAAGGCCCAAATCTATGCAATTAGGAATGAAAAAGGTGAAATTACAACAGACCCAGCAGAAATCCAGAGAATCAACAATACCTATTTTGAGAACCTATATGCCAATAAGATGGAAAACACAGAAGAAATGGACAGATACATGTGAATTACCAAAGTTGAATGAAGAAGACCTAAAAATTCTAAGCAACCCAATATCAGTAAAAGAAATTAAAAACTTACCAACAAAGAAAAGTGCAGGTCCTGATGGCTTCACTGCTGAATTCTACAAAGCATTTATAGAACTATTGTCACTACTTTCTAAACTCTTCAATGAAATTGAAAAGGAAGCAAAACTCCCAAATTCTATCCTGGAAACAAGCATCACCTTGATCCTCAAAGCAGAGAAAAACCCAACTGAAAAAAAGAACTACAGGCCAATCTCCACAATGAACATAGATGCAGAAATCCTCAATACTGTATACTACACACTGGCAAACAGAATGCAGAAGATCATCACGAAGATCATTGGGTGGGGATTTGTCTTAGTGGTTCTACCACCTGCCTCAAAAGCTCAAGGGCCAAGCCTGATCCCTGGTACAAAAAAAAAAAAAAAAATCATACATTCTGACCAAGTGGGATTCATCTCATGGATACAGGATGGTTCAATATATGCAAATCAATAAATGTAATACACTATATTAACAGAGCCAAGGACAAAAACCATATGATGACCTCAATAGATGCAAAAAAAGTGTTTGACAAAGCCCAACACTTATTCATGATAAAAACCCTCCAGAAAATTGGAATAGATGGTCTTTATCTCAACTTGATAAAAGCCGTCTATGACAAACCAATAGCCAATATCATACTAAATTGTCAAATATTGAAATCCTTCATGCTAAAATCAGGAACAAGACAAGGATTCCATGAGTACCACTCCTGTTCAATATAGTTTTGGAAACATTAGCCACAGAAATTAGACAAGAGAAAGAAATAAAAGGAAAGATAGGAAACAAAGAAGCTAAATTGTCATTATTTGCAGATGACATGATATGGAAGACCCCAAGAATTCCACCAAAAATCTTCTAGATTTAATAACTCAATTCAGTAGAGTAGCTGGATACAAGGCAACACTTAAAAATCAATAGCCTTCCTTTATATAAACTACAGACTCACTGGTAGAGGACCTGGAGAAACAACTCTTTCCACAAGAAAGAAAGAAAGAAATACCTAAGAATCAACCTAGTGAAAGAAATCAAAGACCTCTACTCTGAAAACCATAGCACTCTGAAAAAAAGATATTAAAGAGGATATCAGAAAATGGAAAGATATCCCTTGCTCCTGGGTAGGAAAAATGAACATAGTGAAAATGGCCATACTTCCAAAACTGCTATATAGATTTAATGCCATCCCAATTGAAATTCCAGCAGCATACTTCATGGACCTTGAGAAAACAATCCAAAAATTAATTTGGAACCAGAAGAGATCTAGAATGGCAGAAGCAATTTTAGGCAACAAAAACATGACAGGGGGTATCACAATCCCCACCTTGAAACTATACTATAAAGTGATGTGATTAAAAATAGGACAGTACTTGCAAAGAAACAGACCTGAGGACCAGTGGAATAGGTTAGAAGATGCAGAAATAACTCCAGATATACTCAGCGACCTCATCTTTGACAAAGGAGCCAACCATCCTCACTGGAGGAAAGATAGCCTTTTTAAGAAATGGTGCTGGAAAAACTGTCTTTCAACTTGGTAAATATTAAAACTAGGCCTATATCTATCTCTCTCTATGCACTAAAATAAAATGGAAATGGATCAAAGATCTAATTTTTTAAAAATAGAAACACTAAACCGGGTAGAAGAGAGGTTAGGGTGGAATTCTTGAAGACATTGGTGTAGGAAGTTTCATGAACAAAATATCAGTCACATGTGAACTAGCACAGAGAATCAACAAGTGGGATCTCTTCTTATTAAGTTTCTGCACTACAAGAGAAACAAGCAACAGTGTGAAGAGGCAACCCACAATGTGAAAACTTTCCACCAGCTGTTCCTCACACAAAGGTCTATTATCTAGAAAATATAAAGAATTTTAAAAAATCAGACCTCCCAAATTTAAAGACCCAATCCAAAATAGGGCATCTGAAATGAACAGACATTTCTCAGACAAAGAAGTAGAAATAGCAAATAAATATACGAAAAAATGTTCAAAATCACTGGTCATTCAAGATATGCAAAGGGGTGGAGGGGTTGAAGGGAGGGCAGGGGAATGGGGAAAAATAAAATACATAATGTAAAGGTACAAATTCTCAATGATGAATGTCATCATATTGTATACCTAATATGTACAAATAAATTTACAAACAATAATAAACAAACTCAATAGTAATAGCAAATCACTGGTCATTCACACTGAGAGTCTACCTCACCCCAGAAAGATTATCTAATATCATGAAATCAACCAATAACAAATGCTGGCAGGTTGTGAGGAAAAAGGAACCCTTCTCCACTGCTGGTGGGAGTGCAGACTGGTGCAACCACTGCGGAAATCAGTATGGAGAAACCTCAAAGAACTAGGATTGGAGTCCCCTTTGACCCAGCTATTCCCCTGCTGGCTATCCAAAAGAATGAAAAAGAAATCACATCACAGCAATATATGCACACCCATGTTCATAGCAGCACAGTTTGTAATAGCTAAAACTTGGAAAGAGCCCAATTGCCCATCAACTGGAAGCTGGAGAAAGAAAATATGTGTGATTTTTTAATAAAATGGAGTATTACTCAGCCATAATGAATGAGAAAATAGAGACATTTATAGCTAAATGGATGCATATTGAGGCCAGACTATTAAATGAAATAAATAGGACACATATGTGTAAATACCAAATAGTTTCTCTGGTGCAAGAAACTGAAAATGTAAATAAGGATTAAAATGTATAATAGATAATGTGAAATAGGAAGAAAAGACCCAAAGAGGAAGGGGAAGTGGGAGGGGGAGGGGAAAGGAAAGAAGGCAATGGAATTAATAGGAGAAAAGGAAAAAAATGGAAACCAAGTCTTTGTAAAAAGAGAGGGGTGGAGGGGTTGAAGGGAGGGCAGGGGAATGGGGAAAAATAAAATACATAATGTAAAGGTACAAATTCTCAATGATGAATGTCATCATATTGTATACCTAATATGTACAAATAAATTTACAAAGAATAATAAACAAACTCAATAGTAATAGCAAAACAAACCTAAAACAAAACTCAAAACTAAACCCCTCAAACAAATAAACATAACCCAAGGTTATGTTTCCCCACTAGGGTGGGAAGATTGATTAAATGTTGCCAAGTAGCATTCAGATGCTATGAGCTCTTGATAGTAAATCAATGGGAAATTAAATATCCAGCTACCCCCTGGCACGAGAAAGGAAACAGGTCAGGATATAACGGATCAGGATATATTTATAACGTGAAATGAAGCTGGTGATTTGGAATTTGGTTTCTATAGGGCCAAACTAGGGCCAAACTTCTGCTAAACCACAGGAACCAGGGAGGGCATTGTGGTCGCTGGAAAGGTAACTAGCTCCACAGAAGAACTTAGCCTAGTCTAAAATCAGCCCTACCCCCGAGAAACTGTGTGACTTTGCATAATCTTAACCTGTGAGATTTAACAACTATGAATGTTTAAGATTGGGGACCATGCCTCTCTTTGACAGGGCTGCTGTGAAGATTCATGGATCCTAGCCCAGTGCTTGGGACTCAGACAGTACTCAATTATGATGGTTCCATTCACCACCTTAGTCTCTGACTCTTCGTTTTCTCTGAATATCATTTCACCCCAAATACTGGATCTTCCATTCAACAACAACCTGGATGGGACTTTACAGCATTACTCTCTTAGCATCAATCCCTCGACTTTTTAAAAAAATCACTCATTCATGTTCCTGAAGAGGACAGTTACATCGAGATTTAATGCCAGATCCTACATTAAAGAATCTCCTTCGAAGGATCTACTCCTAGACTTTCCTCACCCTGCTGACAACTCATTTTCTATCCTAGAAAGTATTTTGAGAGTCTCTCCACATAACACGACCCACTCCCTCCTCCAAAGCCATAGTGGTAACAGCCACTGGAAATGCTATAGGGTCTGCAGTTGCAGGTTCTCAGGAGGAGCAACTGCTGCTCATCAGCTGACAAGTTTCTAGTAATGGGCTGTCATTTAGCAGGTCACTGAAAACTTCTCAGCAGCATGGAGAGGACCAATGGGACCCCTTCACTTTATCAGGACAACATCTCAGGGCCATGTGAAACCTGCTGGTCTTGGAAGGCTGCACACCGAGCTTTTCTAACATACATGATTCTACGAAGTTTGTTGTTTGTCCCTTGGTTAAAACAAATAAAAGCAGCCCAAACAACCCCAGGCCGAGGCTGGGCTTCCCACCGCACACTTACTCCCAATGGAGAGAAGCACCACAATGAAGTCGAACACATTCCAGCCGTTGGTGAAGTAGTAATGCCTCAGGGCGAACATCTTCAGGACACATTCGCCAGTGAAGATGGCCACAAAGAACTGGTTGATTTTGCCCAGCACTCTTGTCTTTTCTTCACTCTGCTCATCCGTCTCCACCATCATGGTGACCATGTTGAGGCAAATGAGGACCATAATGCTGATGTCAAACGCTTGTCTAGTCACGATGTCAAAGATAAAGCCCTGGTACTTGTTCTGAGAAAACAAGAAGTGGTAGCGTCAGGGCCTCTGTGGCAACATAAAAAAAGAGGAAGAAACGTCTGGAAGGCTGAGTTCTCTATACACGCGTTTGAAAAGTCTGTTTCTACATCCTCTTCTTAGCCCTCCTCACATTTCACTTTGACTTGATTACCTCATTGTCCTAGTTCTAGTCTTTACTACTTCTCTCAGCCTCTTGAAGTCATCAAGCATGTCCTTTTTCTTGGCTCAGGCTCTTTTTCCACTTACAACGCTCCATTTGTAACCTTTCCAGGCTATCTAAATTCTGACCTTCCGGAGAGAGCCACCTCTCTTAGGCCTTACCCCACCCGGGAGTTTCCCCCAACTGTGTCACTCCATGCTGCTCTGGCCTTCTGGCTCCCTCAGCCTTCACTGACCATCCTGAGTTCTAGCATTTCATGTACTCCTCTTCTTTATTGGTCAATGAATGCTTTGAGGGTGAGGGCATGTATACTTACCTTTGTGTTCCTGAAATATTTTTCACCTAGCAAGAGTTCAAGAGCTGCTTATAAAATTATTGATTTCAGTTACTTTGCTGAGTTTAAAATTAAGTGCAATGCTATGACTGTGCCCCTCTGTGTCTGGCAAAGTCCCTCCACTCCTGAAGCTGCATCCTTCCACTGGCACACTATCACCTCCTCACTACCGCCACTTCTGTTTCGTTCCCGATGTGTCAGGCTCGTGGCCGCGCTTGCCCACTTCGGGCTATTATCCTGAGTGTCTTCAGTGTCCACATGAGTGACTCATTTCTAACTTTTCAGGTCAATCTCTAGTGACACGGCTGTTCCTGACCTGAACCTTGCATCTCCTTCCAGCTACCACTCTAGGTCGTTTCTCACTTTCATAGCTAAATTTTTGGAAAGAGTTATGTGCAGTCACCGTCTCCCATTCACTCCTCAAATCACTTCAACAGAGCTTTTTATCCTGCCATGGGAATGGTTCTCACATGATCACTAATGACCTCCATAATGTTAAATTCAAGGACACTTAATGTGGAATGATCCTCTCTTGGTTTCTATCGTGCCATACTTTCTGGTTTCTTCTCTTGCCTTTTAGGTTGCTCTGTTCTAATCTCCTTCTTTCAACTTTCAGATAGTAAAACTCTTCAGGACTCCATCCTAGGCACCCTTTCCTTTTCACCTCGGTCTTTCTCCCTTGGCAATCTCTCCAGTCTGTGAATTAATGCACATGTGTGTTTTGCAATTATTTGCCTGGGCCATGGGCTTGTGATCTCTATGAGGGAGGAGCTTTGTTTATTTGGCTCACTGTTCTATCCTTAATGTCTGTTATAAAAATAGGTGCTCAATAAATTGGTGAATAAAAGGAAGACAAAATGGGCAGCTCTGAATTAACCACAGCTCAAAATTCCAAAGCAACCCTACTAGGTTTGATTATCTAATAGGCATGTACTGAATATATACTATGTGGAGGGTTCTGTATAAGTGGCCATGAGGAGAAAACCCTGCTGTAGTTACACCAGGGAGCTTCCAGGAGCTGCTAAGCAGGAGGAGGAGAAGTGCTCTGAGGAAGCCGACTTCTAATTAAATAGAGGACTTCTAATTAAATAGAGTGGGCAACAGCATCAGTAAGCATGTGAGCATCAGGCTTGCCCTGGATGCTCTGACTGGAGGGAGTGCAGCAGCTTTTCAGGCAGGAATCACATCTTTGAAACCCTTGCTGCTCTCAGAGATGATGAAGTGGGTGATAGATGCAGTGATGATATTCTAGAGCCCCTTATTTTCCTATAAAGTGGAATACGTGAAGCCTGCTTTTAGTGATTTTGAAAGCAGGGAATGTTACAGGAAATAAATCTCCCAGTTTGGTAGCACCCTTGCCCTTGGCTATGGATGAACATTTAGAATCCAGCTTCACCAAGGGTAAGGAGTGGTGTGTGTGCATGTGTTAGGGTCCCAATGTGCTGCTGCCTGGAGATTTGATGTTTTCGTCTTTGGGCAGAGGGCTGAGCGGAACTGAGATGTCATGTATAATCTGGGAGCTGCACTTACTAGTGGAATAAAGGGGCATGTCTCTTGAAGTCTTTATTTAAAAAAAGGGATCAAAATGGAGTCTGACTCTAACTTTGGCCAATCTCTAAACTTCAGCAGAGTTCCTGTTGGGCCACTGGATAGTGACCATGACTGCGTCTTGGATCTCAGGGGAGTGGGCATTGGTCTTTCCCTCTCTAGTCTACTTATAGGCATGAGGTAGAAAGTAGGGCTGGTCTAGAGGTCATGGCCTCCTGAATCGTAATGCATAACCACACAAACATCCCATCACTGTCTACTTTCGATATGATTTAATGTGATCTGCTCCCAAACCTGTGTTGGAACCTAACATTTTGGGAGGAGGTCAGTATTTTCTTACACAGGCTCGTTGGAAGCATCTTTGGAGTTATTTTCACTCCAGAAGATGAGAGTTGCTTCACTTATATTTCTCATTGCTTGGCCTGGGAACCCTCATCACACTCATCCCAAACTCAACCCTGACCCCTCCTCCACAGTCAGCCCTGGCTTGGCTGCCATCCAGCACAGGTACAGACTGTCCACACATACATGCTCTGCTAGAGGGGAGTTTACCAGAGGCCGAGGGATGGGCTTCTGGGGCTTCTTGGAGCCCAGCTTCTTCATGGCATTGTAGTACTTCTTCTGCTCCTCTGTCATGAAGATGTCCTGGCCCCCTAAGTGCAGAAGAAAGTCACACTGTTATTAAAATAATAGGATCCCCCTAGGGATGCTCAAATCAAAGCATCCCATATGGGAAGGACCATCTCAACCTCCTCTGCTCTGCAGAAAGCTGAAGTTCAAGGAGTGCCTTTCCCAGGTGTCACAATCCATGACACAGCAGCGGAAAAGAGCCCGTGTTATATTCTCTACTTGAGTCTCTGAGAGAAAAGCTGGTCTCTGCTCTCCAGGGACTTGGAGACACTGCCTGAAACAAGTGTGAGGAAGATGTGGGGCCAGGACTCAGGGAGAAGATCTGTGCTTGTTTAGAGCCTTGCATGCAGCCTGTTCATCCCAATTAAAGTCAGCGGACTTCTAGAGTCACAGGCCCTGCCAAGGTGCAAGGGCTTTCCTCAAGGTCTCCAGGGCAAAGACACAGGGTCTCAGATCTTTCTGGAGAGGAGCAGCTGAGGACAGTTAGTACCTTGTCCTTGGGTCCCTGGCCTTTCAGGACCTTTGGTTGGTTGGCTTGAGGCCTGCCAGTTGCACTGCCTCTGCTGTGTTGCTGTGCCATAAGTACACCATTAAAGATGTCTTCATCCTTTGAGATGGAGCATGTTAGTGTGCTGAAGGACCCTTTGGACTTCCTTCATTCAAACCCTTATCTTTTACTTTCTGATATAATTTGAAGGCCCATTTCAGTAGCATGCTTGTCCAAATTATTTACTGTAAATGCTGCCAGGTGGTGAGATTTCGGAAAATCTGTACATACACAGGGCCTTTCTGGGGGACATCTTGGTGGGGCCTGGCAGGGACAGGGCAGTGAGTAGGCGAGCTCTAGCTAGAGCCATACTAAGAATTCTGGGCAAGGAATCCACAGATGCAGTTTCTCAGCCCAGTGTGATTACTGGTTCATGTCACTCTATCACTGAGGTAGCCAACTCTGTCTCTAGGCCTCAGTTTCCTTATCTGTAAACTAAAGAAAGGATTGCTTGAGTGATCTCAAAGCCCCAGGCAGTGGTAGCAGTGGTTTGTATTGTCTTGATGAGCCTCTTTGGGGCTCTCATAGACTTCTCCTGCCTTCTTGCAAGGCCCAAGACCCTGTCAAAGGATTTACTATAAGTAGGATGCCTGCTCCATTGAATATGTATAGTAAATTATAACAGTAACACTTAGACCCTGCTTCCCACTGTGTGTTCAGCCTCAAGCAAGGTGCTCTTTGTGTGTACAGGGGCTTACTTACCTCACACTCTGCTCCTGAGATTAGGAACTCTTAACCCCACTGAACAAATAAGAAAACAGACCTAGGGAAGTCTGAAACATTGTCAATATCATCTGTCCAGCTGGTGATTGAGTCAGGAAGGCAAACCCAGGTTTGTGTGATGTTGAAGGCGATACCAGGCAATGCGACTCAGACATAGCCCCCTATTCTCTCAGGGTCCAAGCTTACAGGAATCTAAAATAGTGCCCTGTTTACCTTGGAGGCTGGAAGGGTTCTAAATAGAAGGGCAACACGAACATGTTTTATGTCTTTAATGTCCTCCTGATGATTATATCATGTGATAAATATGAATGGCTATCTGGGTCTCCTGTTAACTGAGCCATCATCCAAGGAGTCAAGAATCTTCCCCCATCCCAAACAAGGTTGGGATTTTGCCAGCATTGGCAAAATCTTTCCTTCCCGCGGTGTCCTGATTCAGTCCTTTGGGGCTCAGGGCTCCAAATACAACCACAAGTGCTAGAGCCCTTTCATTCCCTGTGGTTATCTCTCACGTGGTTATCTGCAGCACATGTGGGTCAGCTGGGGAGGCCGAGGTCATGTTGGGAAGGAAGATGGGAATCAGGGTGGGGACATAGGGAAGAGGCAACTTGCTGTTGTGTGGCTCTTCAAGCAGCAGCTGCTACCGCTTCCGAGACCAGATGTGGGTGAGGGTTACAACAACCAGGGGCAAAAGTCAGGTTGGGGTTCAAGGCCCAAATTCAGGTCTGCTCAGACATTCAGGGCTGCGGTAGTGTTGGCTTTAGCCGTGAGGCCAGGGGTGGCTAGGAAACAGGAAGGCTAAGGTTCACTGATGGAGCAGAAACATTGAGTCCCACTTATCTTTTTTTTCTGTTGATTGAAGTTGTCAATTATGACCCCAACAAAGAGGTTCAGTGTGAAGAAGCCACCAAAGATGATGAAGATGACAAAGTACAAGTACATGTACACGTTGTCTTCCCACTTCGGCTGACTGTTGACCTGTGACAGACAAGGTGGGATTTGGGGGAGAGGGAGAGAGAGCATCTGCATTCAGTTTTACCCTTAAGCCAACTCTGAGGGCAGGATATTTATTCCAGGAAGTAGGAATGAGGGAGTGAGAGAATAAGCAGGAAGAAGAGCAAAGCAAAGGCAGGGATCATGGTTAAGCAGCCCATTGCTGTGGACAGCTGGGGCCATCCCATTCCAGTCCTCTGAGGGCCATGTAGGCCGCACCTCAGCAAACCCTAGGGACAGGGAGGCTGGAATAGTCATATACAAACCTCCAAAACTTATCAGAGAGGGTGGCCCTGGGGACATCACTTTCCCTGACCGTGGGGGATACTCCTAAGTGAGCTCCAAAGGACTAACAAGTCTTCAGAGACTCAGATATGCAAGTTGGGAGTGAAGTCAGAGGTGAGCTGAGGGGACACAGGGCAGGGCCTCAGCAGAGTCTGCAGTGGCAGGAGAGGGTCCTTCCCCACCAGTACCTCCCCAACCTGGAGTTTATTATACAGTTCCTGCTAGTTCAGGAAGTGGCCTCCCAGGTGCTGGCCTTTGAAGGTCATCTGCTGCTCTCCTTTGTGGTGAGCAGCGGAAGGGCTGGAGAAGCCTGAGGAGCATGCACAGCAGTGGAATGGGCTGGGTGGGCTTAAACATCCAACAGAGGCCAGCTGGGCACTGCTGCAGGGATGGAGGGTGTGAGGCTCTGGATGGATGCCTCTTCTGGCACCAAAGCCAGCTCTACTTCATTACAAATACAGATTGGGATGGGCAGGGCACATGGAGGGGAAAGTTATAGGCTCAGTGGGCCAAGACTCACATCTCGGGAATCGACAGCCGCATACATAATGTCCATCCAGCCTTTAAAAGTTGCCTGGAAACAAGGAGCAGAGTCCACTCAGTGTCTGCCCATCCATTGATCCTGGACCCTTCTCAGGCCATGGTGGCCTGGTGAGAGAGCAGGGCATTCAGCTAAGGGGGCTTGAGGAGAAAAGGGCTTGGGAAGAAAGGAGAAAGAGTCCTGACTAATCTCACATGGTGATTTAAAGTAATCTACATGTGGCTATTCCAGAATAGAGTTGCACTAAAGACATGGACATTTCCAGAATATGGCACGGAGTGGCTGCTTACATGCCTGAATATAGTGTAAACAGCTTCAAGGCAGCTCTGTACCTTGGATTAAGGCTTCATCTTAGGGACACCATCTTCTCAACCACTCTCTCACCTCATGCATATGATTTAAGAATGGTATAAGTATACTTGGAAGATGGGCCAGTTGGGAGTAGAAAACCACCACATTCCTGTCTATAGTCTCAGCATTCTCTAGGTCTTGCAACTGAATGTGCCCTTTAGCATAATGCAAGGTACAACAGAAGTCTCAGGTCTTGTGCCCCTAAGCCTGTTACAGCACTTGATAGGCTGTTTTGATTCATGTGTTTGTCTGTTTTCCTCACAGAGCCTCAGTGCCTGCAGCCAGTTCCAACTGTATCTCCCAGGACTAAGCATGTGCCTAGCATCACAGAGCCACTCAAGGATTATTTGTTGATTGAATGTGTTAAGAAAGGGTGGAATGCAGGAACTCATGGGTCACTACATCACAGATGTGTAAGTAATTGTGTCAATTCTTACACGAATGGAGAACTGAATGGGTGGGATGAAGGCAAGAGATGGATTAATGCATAGAAAGTGTGAATGAGTCTGTTTGTCACTATCACAAACATGCTCTGTCATTGCCATCAACTTAATTAGATATAACCCATTGCCACCTAGGGGATGATGTGAAGGAGAACACAGCGCACGGGGCTCTGCCGTGTCGATTTTGTACAGGTGGTGTGTTCTAAGTCATGACTTGATACAGTCCCACGGAGGCCCAGCCTTTAACCCAGGCTTGTCACGTTCATTAGTAAGGTCATCTAGCCTAGTGGTGTCGTCTGTAGGAACAGAGAATGACTTCAGATCACACTTAGTGCTACCCCTTGCAACATCTCCATACAACACCTCTTAGAAGACCCTAAACTATCCTCTTACTGACCAGAGGAGGGGAAATGGCTGATCTCGTGGTTGACTCACCACCTGAAGAAGTGCGAGGTAACCCATCATAACATTATCGAAGTTGACTTTCACATTGACCCAGAAGAAGCTGCCAGTATGGTTTTGATGCGTGCATTCAGTCAAGTTATTCACAACTGTCCAATTCACAAGATCAAATTCTTCATCGGTGCGGTTGATGCACCTCCCAAACTTGCCCGCGAAGAGGTTCACGCCCATGATGCTGAAGATGAGCCAGAAGATGACGCAGACGAGGAGGACGTTCACGATGGATGGGATGGCACCCACCAGGGCATCCACCACCACCTGGTGGGAAATAAAAAAGGACTGGAAACCCCAGGGTGCTGGATCTCGATTCTTTTTGTACTCAGGCTGCTTCAGGAGACAGTGGCTTTTGAAGCAGCGAGGTAAGGAAGTTGGTGCAATCATTCAGACCCAGAAGACTCAGAGACCGTGGGCACCTGAATATGGGCTTCGACTTTCTTCCTTAAACCTCACCGAGGGCAGGCATTAGTGTCTTTCCTCAGAAGGGAGGAGATGGGTGAGTGCACAAGCACACATATTTACTTAGGGGTGTGAGTGTGTGTATTGCACTGGCAAATACAGGCTTTTAGAGCCTCACTTTATTCCCTCTAATTTTATATTTTACAAAATACAGTGTAAATAAAGTATGCTCTGGTCAAGAATCAGTGAAACCTAAATCCATACTCATTAAATGTACTCACTTGTAAATCAGCAAGCAAGAACTTGAATACAAAATAAAATAAATTTCAAGCTGTTTCAATCTTTAGCTTCTCGTGTTTCTAAAGGTGCAAGTTAACTGTAAAACTCCACTTTCGTTTTCAAAGCTATGGTGACTGTTTTGAGCCAACAGCAGAGGAAGGGCAAGGTGGAGGCTAATAATGGATAAGAAAAGAGGTGGGTAGAAGGAGAAATTCCACAGGGCCACAAGTTGGAGAGAAGAGGCATCTCAGTCAGCGGTGGCTGAGGTGTTGATATGAAGATGTCACTGCATTTGAATGTGGCATTGGAGAAAAGACTCATTTGCCAGGGAAAGACACAGAACTTGGGATATTTTGGTCTTTTTTTTTTTCCTTTTCTTTTTTGATACCAGGAACTGAACTCAGGGCCCTGTTACTTGGCAGGCAAGCGCCATACTGCTGAGGTATATCCCAGGCCCGAACTTGAGGTGTTTTGGTGATCTTGGCAACAAGATTAAAAGGTAGAGTTTGGAGACAGATAACAGGTGTTGTGGGTCTTGCATCAGAGTCATCTCTTGAAGAGAGAGTGGTCTGAGTCCCGATGGGTGTGCTATTTATGGGAAACTTGAAAGGAAGGTTCTCAAAAGAGATGGGTAGGGGAACCAGGAGAGCCAGGATGTTCAGTACCATCAAAATCAGAGCAGACAGGAAGACACAGAGCTGACTTTTGGAAAGTAGGGCCTGGACCTTGGGTTCAGTGGTAAAAAGGACATAAAGGGGTAAGAGTTACCAAATGTTGCAGATCAGGTATTTTTGAAATAGGACTTACTCGCATGCCTTCGAATCGAGACAGAGCCCTCAGAGGCCGCAGGGCGCGGAGGGTCCGAAGGGCTTTGATGGATGCCATATCAGAATATTTCAGGATCTTCGCTATGAGGCTTATCAGTGAGATCTGAGTGCAGGCAGAGAACAAAAGTATCACATCAGGGTCCAGAAAGGCATCTTGTCCAAAGAAGACAGGAAATCTCTTCCCTGCCTCCCATTCTCTCCTCTGAGCCATTGTCCTGGCTCCTACCTTATTCTGAACTTCAGCAGAGGTCAGAAAGAGCTTAGCCCCTCCAAAAATTTTATTAATCACTTACTTAAGTCTCTGAGAAAGAAAAACTCATTTTCCTACATTGCCACCCTTGTCAATGTAGGTGGCCAAGTTTCCTTCCTCTCTAGCGGCACTGGCTGGTCCCAACAACCTTGAAATTTGATGGACTTTCAGAGACTTAGAGAGACAATGTCTTCATATATGGCCTCTGCTGAAAATCTATTTTGAGAAATATAAAGTTAGCCTTGTCTTTGCTCAGAAAAGCAGGCTGGGAAGAATGCTGTTTAGGGTGGTGCTGAAGATCTCTCCTGATCCTTATTTTGTGACCTGCTCATCTAGGATGCTTTCACCCTTTGTAAAAGGAGGGGGTCAGACAAAGAAAAAGTGAGCCCACAATTCTTGCAGCTCTGTTGCTCAAGAGTGAGTGGTAGTGGCCACTGGGATCCAGCTTCCGTAGCTCTCTGGGAGGGGATGACTGAGTTACCAGCCTCTGCTGGTCTGCTAGTTTTTATTTAAGTGATGGCCCAAGGACTGCAGAGGATACAAATGGACATGGAAAAAAGGTCACCTCTTTTAGGAACACCAAGGTGCTGGGGAGATGCTTCACATAGGCTTGAGCCTGATAGGGGCAGTGGCCGAATCCTGTGACTCCAGCTGCACCGTGCATGGTGGGCTGAATTCAGGCTTAGCTTATTCTGGCAGCTATGTGGGAAATGGTATGCCAGAACTTTGGGAAGCAAGGGGTTTGCGCTTGGGGGCTTCAGCTTCACACGACAACCGTTCTCTGAATGGGTGGTTAATTCTACCAGGTCCAAGAGCTGGAATGGAAAAGATGCCTTCATTCACCCAAGGCTCTAGACACCAGCAAGTGTCGCCTGGTTGACTGAGGGCCAGGATCTTTGGGGCCAGTTCCAGGCCTATTCCAGGCTGCTCATCCTCCTGGGAAGCCTGCTTATGTGCCAAATTTGCAGCTTAGGAAGACAGGGCATGGGGCTTCTCTAGAAAAGCCATGTGAAAAACCCATGTGCAGCTCTACTCAGGCTACTTGGGCCACGAGCCTCCAGACAGGTCTCCAGGCCCCAGGACTGCATCCTTCTCTCACGTGCCTTACCATAAAACAGACTATGATGATGGCTCTCTCATACTTCCAACCTTCACTGGTTCTCTATCAATCTCAGAATGAGCTCTGGACTGTTTAGCCTATACTGTATAGCTACAATGTTCATGTCTATAAATATTTCAACTCTGTTTTCCACCCAAACCAAATTGTTCCCTGAATACCCTGGTGTCCATGCCTTTGCTCAAGGTTTTGTTTTGTTTTTTTCTTTTGGTATGGGGATGGCACTCAGGACCTTGCACTTTCGAGGCAGGAGACAGCATCAAGGTCTTTGTCTTACTAGGATTGGTTTCCCCAGTTTTCTGGTACCTCTCTGCTCCTGCTCATTTCTGTGTCCTATATCTAATATCTGCTATGTGAAGCTTTTCCAGCCACCCCATCCCCTGAATGAATGAAGGCTTAAGTCTCTGTGGCTCCAAGATACTGTTCCCAGCAGAACCCAACGCAGCCTCCCTTTATATATTTATTTCCCTTGTGTGTGTCTACTGGAAGACTAAAGTATAAACTGGAAACAGGGAGCATTGATTACTTTCTCTGTCTCTCCTACAGTGCCTTATTAGACAGTATTGTATTTAGTTTTAAGCAAATATTTGATAAGTAGCAGAAAAGTTGCAAGCATGTTGGGATGGATGAAAAAAAGGAAAGAAGAAAGGAAGAAGCTGGAGAATGATAGGATAGATGAACTAGTTTACAAAGATGATGGGTTAGATAGATCAAGGATGGAAGAAAAATAAAAGAAGGGAAAAAGTACGGAAGCAGGGAATAGTAGATGGATGGATAAATAGATGGACAGGAGAAGAACGGATGACTGAGCAAAGTGACTGAAGAATGAATGGAAAAATGGAAGTTGGATGAAACAGATGAATGAAAGAATTTAGTGAATTATTAGAAGGTTGAATGGATGGATGGAAGCAAAGAAGATAAAAGGACAGGGGAATGGAATAAAGGAAGGACAGATGTATGGATTAAGGAAGAATGGAAAGATAGAAATAAATGGATAGAAGGATGAATGAGAGAAGGATGCTTGGATGAAAGACAGATGAATGGGTGAATAGATTAGAAGCCTGCATAAGGACCACCCCTTCATTCCATCCATCCTCCTCCCTTTGAGCCTTCCAACCACCTGTTCTCCCTTCCACATGGCTCCTTCATCTATCCAACTGTTCACTCTTCCCTCTTCCCAAATATCTACCTATCTTTACCTCTTCTACCTGCCCTTCTCTATCAGCCCTTTGCTTTCAGCCATCCATTCCTATTCCTCTTTTCCTCTTCCCCAATGTCTATCCATACATCCTAACACCACACACACACACACACGCACACACAAACACACACACCTTGGATTGTAATTGTTCTGCAAGATGAACAAACATTTCTAATAAGTTTTAAATTGATAAATTTGTAATACAATTAATATGGATGGCAAATGTCACATGATCATAACTGGGCCAGTGATGCCTCTCGCCCCACTTTCTTGGCAGGACTGTGGGTGATTGTTTCCTAACAGCAAGAGGTTATGGAGGAGATCTTGTCTGGAGAGAAGGAAGAGAAAAAGTTGGAGGAATCCCTCCCTTCAAATGAGATTAGGGAGATGCATAAAATGTGGGAAACAGTACAAAATTTTGTGGAAAACACCATCCAAATAAAGCTGTACAGTGAGCAATGAACCTGTTTAATGACACTGCAGTCTCACATTTCTGTGAAATCCTTAAGCTCCTTGTTAAAGTTGCAGGAAACAAAGGACTCCACTGAGCTGAAAGATAGCAGTGATTCCATTAGTGATAGAGAAAAGCGTCCTGGATAGTAACCCTCCTCTCTCATCTCCCTCACACTAGCCAAGAAGGTTTCAAAGATACATGAAGATTAATTTATTTTTATTTATATGTTTTATTTTCTTTATTATTTTGCATATGTACTGTAATTGTGTTAAATGACTATTTTTGGATTGTAGAGCAAATCATCTGAGTCTCCGTTCTTTTTAATGGGTAAATTTTCTTTGATACACAAGTGCTTTGGATTACAAGTATGTTTCCAGAATGAATTATGCTTGCAAATCAAAGTTTTAACCATATATCTGGAGTGGGGAGCCAAAATAAAGCATTTCCCTTTCACTTAAGAATAATTGCTTTAGGGCTGGGGATTTAGCTCAGTGGTGTTGCTGCCTGCCCCACAAGTGCGAGGACCCGAGTTTGATCCCTGATACCAAAAAAAAAGAATAATTGCTTTATATGCATAAAATTGCTATCTGTGGCTCAGATTTCATGCCTCCCAGCTAATTCCTGAGGTACAGTGGCCTGATGCTGCTAGTGAACTGGCTCCAAGAAAGCAGAGAACTGCATGCACAGGCCTGCTGTGGAGGTCTTGCCAGCACAGGAGGCTGGACAGAATGTTCTGTGCTGGACCCCATCCAGCTTCAGCAGTGAGCACCAAGTACAGACACATTTCCCAACACCTCTCATGTGCAGACCTTGGTGCTGGTGGCTGCTGGGAGGCAGAGACACACACACCACAGCCTCGTTCCATAGGAGCCCTCAGCTAAGGAGCAGCCAACAAATAACTCACGTTGCCATGTTGCAAAGCCAGGCCAGCAGTGGCCTGAAGAGAGACAGGGCAGTGTGGCAGTTAGGCTGGGGACTCACAGTCTAATGTGTAGGAGGTGCAGGGTAAATTCCTTAATGTGGGGCTATGGTCACAGGCTACTGTGTGTCAGAACTCTTTAGTTCCCGCTCGTCACCTCTCTAGCAGGACCCTCTGTCCCTTTCTGAGCCACTAGGGAGGAGCCAGGTTTTTCAGCTCAATGCTTATTAACCGTAACAAACCTTTGGAAATGCCTGGTTGCTTTATTCCTGCCTGGATTCCACCTAAGTCTGGGAAGATCAGCATCTCTGGGATAGTGGCATTGACTTAATGTATTTTTAAGAGCTCCCCAGGTGATTCTAAAGTGAAGCCAGAGCTGGAGACACAGAGCCAACAGGTGGGAGGTTCTCTGCTCAAAGGCCACAGCTCCCCAAAGTTCAGAGCCCTAGCAGAAGATGCAAAGTTATAAGACCCCAGACAGCCTCCTTTTCATCTTGCTTTGAAAGTGAAAATGCAGAAGATTCTAGTGGTCCCTTTGGATGGAGGCCCAAGAGGCCACCACTGTGCCAGAACTATGTTCTGCTGCAGCCGACCACTCATCAGTGTGCAGAGTATTCTCCTTACAGGGTGCTCACTGTGAGAGCCACGGCCACAGAGGTGAGGACCCCAGAGCCCCTGTGCCCACGAACCACTCACATTCACAATGAGGAAGTCCAGCCAGCACCAGGCATTGGTGAAGTACTTCTTGAAGCCATAGGCCACCCACTTGAGCAGCATCTCGAACACAAAGATGAAGGTGAACACCCTGTCAGTGTACTCCAGCAGTGCCTGCACCATGGGCTTCTGGTCCAGGTAACAGTCTTCAAAGGCCTGGAGGAAGGGAGCAGAATGCCAGGTTGCTGGACCTATATCACAGAGTCCAGACCAAGAGGGCAAGACCAGCCGACCCATGGCCTGGAGGAGCAGCTCTGGCAGCTGGCTTGCCCAGTCCTTTTCTTTTCTCTACTTCTGGGCTGGTGAGGTGGGTAGAGGAGGAGGCACTGTGAGATACAAACTGAGATTTCCTCGCCCAGTAGGGACACACGGTCCTGCTGATATTTTGCAGGATTGCTGAATGCAAGCGAGAAAGGGAACCTCAAATTGGATTTTGGAAGCGAACCAAAGGGACACTAACAGCAACTTGCTTTAAAAATAAAAGCATCAAAGGATGTTCACAGGCAGTTCACAAAGAAATGAAAGTAAGAATCGCCAACAAATCTCTGAGAAAAGATGTTTCATCTCACTGGTAATCAAGGAAATTCAAATTAGAAGAATGCAGTTTTTTTTTTCTTTACCTGCCTGGTGAAGATGAAAATGAATGGGGAGGCAGTGCTAGGTATGGGGTGCTTCACTCTCATAGGTGACTGATGGGAGTGAGAACTGGGTCAGTCTTTGGGAAAAGAAATGATTCCAAACTTTAGAAAGTCAGTGATTCGCTGGGCATAGTGTCACACGCCTGTAACCCCAGCACTTAGGAGGTTGGGTCAGGAGGGTCACCTCGAGTCTGAGGCCAGCCTGGGCTACATAGTGAGTTCAAAGCTAGCTTGAACTGCATAGCATGAGCCTGTGAAAGGGCTTACCCTGAAGCCACTGGACAATAGCACCCCTATTGTCCTGCTGAGGCCACTGACTGGGATTCTTTGCTGGGCTGAGGGAACCAGGTCCACCTTGGAGCCAATCGCTCTGCAGATTAGATCCCCAACCCCTTGGGGCAGCCCTGACATGTGGCTTTACAAGGCCACCCCCTTTGTCTTCAGGTGCAACAATTCTGTGGTGCCCTTTGTGTTTCAAGGCTCCCCACGGGCCGGCTGAGGCTTCCTTCTCTATCCTACCTGTTCCCTCATGGGCTACACCACAGCCCACCCCAGTAAGTAGCCGCCAGCACAAGAGACCTCACCATGGGACCTGCGTCTTCAGGCCAAGGTGCTCAAGCACTCCTATCTCCACTGCAGCAAGTTCGAGGAGAGCTGCGCATGTTCAGTGTAAACGTGGGGGTTGTTTGAATGAACTGTGGCACGTTCCTAGAATGGGCTATGTTGCAGCCATTAGGTGAGATAGTATGCAAATATTTCCTGGGAAAACTTACCAGAGGGAAATTACAGAATGCATAGAGGTGGTTTTACTTTTTCAATATTTGTATATTCTATGCATAAGAAAGATGGGAAGGAAATAGACCAAAATGTTTTTAAAGTGAGCTTCTCCTTCAGTGATAGAAAAATGGGTGATTTTTTTCCTTTTGCCTTTTTCTATAATTTCCAAGTTGATTTTTTTCATTTTGCATTTACTTTGTCAGATGAGAATTCATGCTATTTTTTAGAAGCACTCAAAGTAAAAGCATAAAGAAGACTAAATTCGGCACAAGCCTGTTTGGTCTCCTGGGGAAGGAGATGGGGAGAGAGAGGAAGCTGTTGGGGTGGGCGGCCAGGGCAGAGCAGCTGTCTCAGGATCTGCGCTCCCTCCAGGGAACAGAGAGCAGGAGCCAGAATGGGAAGGTGGGGCAGGGGGTGTGAAGAGAGATGGGAGGGACTGTGAAGAGGAAAAACTTGGAGAGAGCATCTACAAAGAAGGCGTCTGGTTGACAGCATCTGGGGGTATGTGTTACTGGGCACTGGACCCAGGGCCTTTGCACTGAGCTACATCCTGGCCTTAAAGTTCAGTTTTTATTTTGAGACAGGGTCACCCTAAATTGCTAAGTTACCCAGGCCGGTCTTGTACTTGTAACCCCTCCTGTTTCAGCCTCTCAGAGTACTGGGATTAAGGTATGCAGCACCACATCTGGTTTGGGGTCATCATGTTTATCCAGGAGCATGGGAAAGAGAAAGGAAGGGAAAAGCTCTGCCTACCCCTTCTCCTGCAGTTTGGCCTCTACACTGCTGTGCCCGGGAGGACAGTTGGTGCCTTGTCCCATCATGACGGGCACCTTCCGTGCTGCTCCCCACAGCTGTACCAAATGGCAGGCCAGCCCTGTCCCTGAGACTCTTCTTCCTGGCTTTAGGTCTCACTGCGCTGGTGTTCTTCCCACTCCTTGTCCCTTACCTGTGCCGTCCCCAAGTCAAAAGCCAAATGCTGAACAGTTCTGGCACCTTTCCTGGGAAAACTGACATTTAAGTCCATGTCCAGGTATCCAGTAGGTTTTCTTTTTTGGTACCAGGGATCAAACTCAGGACCTTACGCTTGCCAGGCAGGCCCTGCACCAGTGAACCATATGCCTGGCTAGATCATTTTTATCCAGTAAATGACACAGGAGGAGCAAGACAAGTGAAAATACTTGGAGCTGTGAGCCAGGAAAGTGGGGCTTGAGCTCCACCCCTTGAATGAACTTACTGGGATGCTGGGTGGTTCCTTTTAAGTCTTTGAGCTTTGACTGCCTCACTTGTAAAATAGAAACGTGGGGCTGACCAGTTCCTTCCTGTGTCTATGCCTACCTTGTTCTACTGGGTTGAACACTTGAGTTTATACAGTGAGCCTGAGTCCAAGTTTAGAGCCTTCCTACCTTGTCCTACAGGGACCAGCTTTCAGGCAGGGGATTAGTGAGTATCTTCAAACCCCTCAGTTTCTATTTCCTGAGACCACTCTGAGTGTGGTTCATGGATGCCAGCAGCAGTCTCCACAGTGAGTACGTTGGGAATGCAGGTTCTCAGGCCCCGCCACTAATCTCCCAGATCCAAAGCTTCAGTGTAGCAAGCTCTCCAGGTGATTCCAGTTTGAGAATTGGCTGCTGTAATAGTTCCCCCTGAGCCCTGAAGGAGTGACAGTCGCATTTGCAAGTGCTTTGAAAAGACACAGCAAGATGACTAGTGTGTTTGAGAGGTCAGAGGATGGAAAGCCAGGGACTTCGGGATCAAAGTGAGGTTTGCTACTGCAGAGTTGAGTGGCCTTGAAACAGCCCCCACAAGTGGGATGTATACTCTCATTTCTGGCAGTCAGGGTGAGCAGGCAGTGGCCTTGGCAGCTCAAACACCTCCGTGCCCTGGCATTAGGAGGAGCAATGGACCATAGCTGTCCTTCCAGCTCTAGGCTGGGCCTCCTCTGTGGCTGCCCCAGTGGGGTGCACCTCCAGGCCTTTCAGGGCCAGAAAGTCCCATCAGGAGAGCTCCATGCTGGGCCCATTTCCCCTTACCAGAGACCCACTGCTGAGCAGGATCATGAAGATGATAAAGCTCTCAAACCAGCTGTGCTCCACGATGCGATAGCAGGCCTTACGCAACTGCCAGCCCATGGCCCATGGAAACTTGGTGGTGTTCACTCTGCAGCAGGGACAGTGGCGAAGGCAGCCTGTGGGGAGAGGTGACCGAGGGAGAGTGATATCCTATTGTCATCATTTCTGCTCCTGCCCTGAGAAACAACTCTTCAAGGAAACCTGCTTGCTACCCTTTGGAAAAGGGTTCTTTTCTGGAAGAGGATAGGAGGGGCCCTTCCAGGGGGCCTTCAGTTCAGCCAGTCAGCTTCCCCCTCCAGCACTCCAACCACTCTCCTCAGAAATGGCACGAGCCGGTCCTGTCCTGATGCTCACTCTTCCCTGGAAGCTGGGCAGGCCCTGAGGCAGGGCTGGTGGTGTCGAGGGGCTATGCCCTGAGCCTCTGTGGAACCGATGGGCACCACATGGCTGGTCCAGCCCAGCACAGCCCAAGGTCTGGTAGAACTAGAAACTCAATGAATCAGTGCCCCCACCCTGCCAACATCCATGATTACCTTCAGAGTATGTGGAGGATTTGTTTATTCATTTATTGTACAAACATCATTGTGGATATAATGTGCCTTGGTATTCTAAATACTGAGGGAAAAGACGAATAAGATATAGATTCCATCTTTAAGAAAAGATCGAGGGAAACAGATATGTTGGGACCTTCCTCTGTGCCCTAAATTATGAGTTCAAGGTGAGCTGGGTGTGGTGGTGCAAACCTGTAATCTCAGCACTCTGGGAGACGGAGGCAGGAGAATTGTTTATTCAAGTGCAGGCTGGGCAACTTAGTGAGACCCTGCCTCAAAATAAAAAAGAGCTCGGATGTGGAGGGGGAGGATAGAGAGAGACAGAGACTGAGAGAGAAAGTTAATGGTGACATGTACGGTAGCTCTTTTTCCCTTTAACCTCAGGAGGGCCAGGTTGTAATTTGGTGAGGTTCCTTGAGGGTGACAAGCAAGGCTCAGCACCTGTCTTTTCTGTCCACCCGACATGGTGTAAGGTGCTATGAGTCGTGCCACTTGTTTCTGAGGCTGCCAGGGTCCCGTTTGTCTGGCTCCTGAGAACCCCAGGCCTAGGGGAGCGACAGGCTGGCTTCTGTCTCTAACTGGCATCAGCCTGAGGAGACCTGCAGCTACCATTTACCTTCTGTAAAGCATTCATCGGGTTCTTCCAGGTCATCTGCCAGCTCCGGGATCTTCCTCAGGATCTCGTCAGGATCCGGGCAGTCCACCGTGCTGCCCTCTGAGGAGCTTGTGTCTTCAACCCTCTGCAGGACAGAAGCCTGGGGTGGTGAACCAGCTCCCCAAGGTACTGGAGACCCAAGCGTGGTCACTGCGGGTCCAGTAGGCTGAGATCCCCAAGGCACAGGATAAGCCCTGAGGGCCCTGGTTCCATGCAGGGGCTGCCCTGGCATCCTCAGAGCTCAGGCCTGGCACTGATGCTCCCCACGGAGCCCCAAGGCCTAACTGAGCCAGGCTGCAGACCTTCAGGCCCTGATGGAGTGCTGGTGATGGCCTGAGATGTCGTAATTACACCCATAAAGACTCTCAGCTTTCACTGGCCTTAAATATTTAATCAGGGAGCAAAGCTGCAGGGGCCCTTGCTGCCCTCCTGGCAGCTGGAGACCTATAATGTCTCCAGATGAATTCAATTAGGAGCTGAAGCTGCTCTTGGGTTAGTAAATTTGATAGCTTAGCTAATGGACCCAAATGGTCGGGTGGGTCCCCATCTGTCGCTGTCAGCCCCTCCTTGCCTGGTCTGGGTCATGCACAAGAAACAAAAACAAAGCCAACACCCAGAAGTTGCAAACTGCAAACATCAGGCTGGGGAAACCAGCCAGGAGAGTCCTTGGAAAGCTCTGCAGGGAACATGTCACCCATGTGCAGAGCGCGACGACCTCCACAGGCTGGGAACCCACGGCTCGTGTTTATCCACAGCCCCACATCCCTTCTCAGTTCCCTCTGCTCTCCGGCCCTCTGTGGTCAGCCTGGCCTGGGCCGTGTGGCCAGTAGCTGGCACTCCCCACACCGAAGGGCCGGTTCACTTTGGGGGTTTGTTTTCCACCTCATCTTTACCTAGCCCTGTGCAGGCCACACAGTGCCTACTTCAGGGCTCAGTGTCGAATAAATTCTTGAATTATTACAGTGTAGTAGAGATGCTGAACATTTACCCTTTGCCTATAGATTGCTTTCTTCCAAGATTTGCAATCGACACCACACGGTTTATTTTTACCTTAGAAGGATGCCCCTCACTCTGAGTCTTCCGCCCACCCCCTCTGTGAAGCTGTCAGCTCCCTTCTCCCCCGAAGACAGCCCCTCTCCAGCCCCTGTCTGCTTTTGGCTAAAGACAGTGATGTGGACAAAAGAAAGTGGAGGTGCGTCATGGGGAGGACTTCCTCATCCCCGAGTGCCTCCAACCTTCATCTGCTGCCTCTGAAAGATATTTGACTTGCTTTGTGCACTGTCTTTTGTTTCCTTTTCTTCTTGGCTGTCACTTCCTGGGCACTTACTCCATTTCAGGCAGGAGCTAAACATCTGACAAGCGGCATCTCATTTAAGCCTCAAAATAATCCTGCCAAGGAGGCATCATTGTGCTGTTTCACAGATGAAGATGTGGAGGCTCAGCGGGGTCGAGGAACTGGCCTTAGTAGAGCTCGCTCTTTCCTCCCATCCCTACACCCAGCCAGTGCCAGAGTGAAAGATGAAATGTACCGATCAGCCAGAGGCTGGAGGGATTGGAGCGTACCTAGGATGAGGAATGAGGCTACTTGGTTAGTGTGGTTGGAACACCCAGCCCTTCGCTACCTTCCAGGGCTCCCAGCCTTGTGGGAGGTGTCTGGCTGGTCGTTGCAGCTCTCCAGGAAGCTCACATACCTACCTCTGCAGGAACTGGGGGAGTCCCCTCGCCTTTCCACTTCTCACCCAGGAATGGAGCCAGGTCCTCAGAGGATGCCCCAGAGCCTGGGCTCCTGGGTGTCGGGTGGTTCTCACACCTCCCAGCTTGCTGCAGCTGCTCCTGCTAATGACAGTGAGTTAGTTATAGCTGTCAGAGCTAGGACTTCAGACATGCAAGGAACACACACTTATGTGAAACAACCACAAAGTCTGTATGCATAGCCATACAAGTATGTATTTAACTTGTGGCCCCATTCCTTGGAAGCTTTGTGACCTTAGGACGAGTCATTTAACCTTTCTGATCTTTTTTCCCCATCTACAAAATTTCAAAGGCAAGATCTACCTCATTATCATTGTTTTGATGACTAAATATGTTAATACTCTGCAGAAAGAGCTCAGCTCAGCAGATGTTAGCCACAATCATTACTTGTCCAGAAATCAGACTGGTACGGAACTTGGCCATCTAGATCTTCTCCAAAGAACCCCAAGGTAATCAAAATGCTTCTGAGAGGCAGACAGCCATTGTAGAGTCATGTCCTTTGCTCTAGGGATGGTGACCCTGTCCTTGGCTGTCACCCAAAGGCATGGAAACAATGGCAGCAGGGTATGGGCTGAGCCCAGCCAGGGGCCATCTATGTGAAACACGTGGTCTGAGCACCTCAGGGTGGCCTGGGACTTACCTGCTGCCCCTGCTCCCTGTTTGCCTGTCTAGGTAGTTGTGATCTTCTTTTTTTCCAGCCCCTGCAGAGGGGCCACCTCCTCTGGAGAACTTGGCATGCTGTGAGCTTCTGTATGGCGAGGTCTCCTATGCCTGGCTTGCTGGTGACTCTTTTAAATCCATGCCAATCCACTGCTGGAAAGCCTCATTCCCGCAGTTTCCCTTCTGCCCTGAGTGGCTCTCACCCTGGGGCCTCCCTACTTCCTGTGGCTGGCCCCTGGGGGAGCACTCTTACCTGTCCTTCTGGAGTCACTTCCTGCCACGAGCTTGGAGCATCCTGCTCTCCATCGTCCTCTGAGTCATCGAGATCAGATTCGCCCTCCGCAATGGGCACAGAGACCCACAAGTTAGGATCAGTGATAAGGTCACTGCGTTCATCCCTGGGGGCCCTGAGAGGCGGCAGTGCTCTGGGGCTCCCTGGGGCTGCCTCAGCAGCAATGTGGTTCTCGGCCTTGGGGCTGGACAGCTGGGGTTTTGCTGGCAGCTGCAGCTCCGCCTTGGGCCTGGGGAGGAGGCAGGGCCTGCAGAAGAAGCTGCGAAGGGCCTGCCTGGATTGGTGGCCATATACCTGGAGGCGGGCCAGGGCCACCTGCAGGTTGTTCACTTCCCCATCATCCTCGGGTGCTGTGAGGTTGTCGGCACTGAAAGAGTTCAGCAGCAGGGCAATGAACAGGTTGAGCACCTGGGGAGAAGGTGTGGAAGGCGAGATAGAACAATCAGCAAGCAGAGCCCCTCCTTTGCCACCTGGTGGGCAGATGGATGGCAGGACAGTCACAGCCTGGGCCTCCTGCACCCATTTGGTACCCTGCCTCTTGGGAGAATGGTCATTTTGAGAGCAGGTGAGGGGACCCTCAGGATGTCCCAGGGTGACTTGCTAAGGGGAACGAGGCTGGGAAGCATATTCTCCAACACAGTGAGGTTCACGAGGTGACAAAGGGACAATGAAGAGGAGCAGGCCACCCTCATTTCCAAAGCCTTCAGTTTTATCCCTCAGTCTGGAATCCTGGGCACACCTCCTTGCTGCTTCTAACTTCACATTCTACCTTTCAGGGTAGGTGTGAAGATAAAATGACAGGAAATAAGAACCAAGATGCGTCACGTAAAGGAGCAAGATCTCAATGATGAATGTAACAGTACTGTTTGCCTAAAATGTACCAATAAACTTAATTGGGGGACATGAAATGACATGGAGGATGTAAAAGTTCTTAGAGAGGCAAACTTCTTGCCTGAGGGCCAGGCCACCTGTGCATCTGCAGGGAAGGAGCTTGGCCTAGGAGGAAGAAGCTGGGCGGGGGCGCTGCAGACAGGGGCATAGCTCTGGGTCAGGACCAGGTGGGAAAGACTCAAAAGGCCTCTGTGTGCTCATACATCACCTTCTCTTAGTTGAGTTTCTCCTGTCTGTAAAACTTATACAAGTCCAAATTCAGCAAGGTGTGAAGGAGGCTGAGGCAGAAAGATTGCAAGTGTAAGCCAAGCGTGGGCAACTTAGTAAGATCCTGTCTACAAATAATATAAGGGCAGAGGTCCTGGGTTCAATTGCCAGTGCTGCCAAGTACTATCCAAATGGGTTGATCTCCCAGGCAATAAGAAAGCGGCTCTTGGACAGACTGCTTGTGTCCCAGAGCCATAGCGCTGGATGTCCATACCCAGACAAGCTGGAGGAGAGGAGAGTTAGGTCCAGGAAGGTCTCCAGGGGGTTCCCCAAACCTGGAGTAAGCTTGGAAGGTACAACCAGCTGGACCTTGTCCAGCTTCTCTTTTTTACCTTGTCTTTCTGCTCCTAGCTGGAACCAAGAAATCAGTCAGTTCTTACTATCTTAAGAAAATATGTTCTGAGAAACCCACGCAGGGGAAAAGATTTTCCTTCTACAGGGGACAAGCTACCCTTTACTGGGTTCTCAGATGTGGTACTAGGCGATCTGAGTACCTAATCTTCTGAAGGTAATTCTGCCAGTTTATGCATCTTTGAGTTGAAGGAAATCGGTGCTTGGGGAGATTCAGTCTCTTGCCCTGGGTCACCCAGTTAGTAAGTAATGCAAAGGGATTGTTCCTGTGTGTCACGTGTGCCCATTTTTGCAAGTTGGGCTGCTTCCCATGCATGTCTCTTATCATGTGCCCCACGAGACTCTGAAAGGTTTGAAGACTTTCTGTCCAGCGGGCGGTGTGGCCCAAGTGCACAAGGTCGAGGCTTTTTAGGATGACCCAGGAGCCTCCCCGATGCCCACAAGACAGGGCCCCAGTGTACTTACCACCAGGTTCCCCAGCACCATCACGGTCAAGAAAAGGATGAGGCAGATGGGTTTCTCGCTAACCTCCATGCAGGCCCACATGTTCTCGATCCACTCCCCACAGAGGATCCGGAAGACGATGAGGAAGGAGTGGAAGAAGTCCATCATGTGCCAGCGGGGCTCCTTGTCCCCCGGCAACGTCAGCTTTGCCTGATGGTTGCAGTAGGCCTCCCCGAGGAGCTGCTTGCCAACCAAAGCGAAGATGAAGACGATGATGGCCAGGATGATGGTCAGGTTCCCCAGTGCCCCCACCGAGTTGCCGATGATCTTGATGAGCGTGTTCAGGGTGGGCCAGGACTTGGCCAGCTTGAAGACCCTCGATGATCTTGATGAGCGTGTTCAGGGTGGGCCAGGACTTGGCCAGCTTGAAGACCCGCAGCTGTGGGGAAGCAGAGACCTCATCAGACCCCGGCAGCTTGTCTCACCTCTCACCTAGAGCCTTGGTGCAAAGCAAAGCTCTAAGGAAGTCACAGGCAGCTTCTCCAGCTCAGACGGGTGCTCCCTGGAGCTGTGGTTAGAGCTTTCTTTCTTCCTTAGACTGCATATGCATTGTCTATTAGCATATGTTTGCATTACATAAATACATTTGTGTGGGGATTTGCTATACATGTGTCTCGCAACTTGAGCCCTTTTACTTTCTCTTCCCCTTCCATCTCTCCCGTTTCTCCCCATCCCTAGATCCCCTTCCATCTCCACAAAACCTACCTCCCTGTTTCCTATCATCTATCTTTTATTTTGCTCTGTATGTTATTTATACTTTGGGTTTCTCAAAAACACGCTCAGTCTTCTGTGGTCCCTGAGTGTCAACACTCTGTACTGATTGTGGCAGAGGAGATCACTTTGCTCCATTCTGTAGCCTGCTCCCTCCTAGGTGTGGACCTGAGCTAGGGTTGTGCCCTGGGGTAAGGTGAGGGTCATGAATATGTGAGAGTGGATTGTTTGTGACCTGAAGACAGGCTAGCCTCTTTCAGCAGGACATGGCCCACTGCATCGGGCGCTAGGATGCAGTGCTGAACAGAACAGAGCTATAACAATTTTGTCCCCCCACCCCCACCCCCGACCAGCAGAGCGAATCTTTAAGGAGCAGATTGAAGGCCCTCACACAGTAAGTACTATGTTCACTTCTCCATGTGATGGGGATAGACCTACTCTCCCCTCAGACTGGAGGCAGAATTTAAAGCGCCAACTCTGGGGGGGACTGGTCAGAGGCAGCTGATAAGCAAATGAAAATTGAGTGCTGGGCACCAGACAGAGCCCTTTCTTGGAGGGTGTTGGGGGAAATTTCCTAAATTACACAGTTGATCAAAGTCTCCATTCTCAGTAACTTCTGGGCAAGTACAAATGCAGAGGCTGGATGAGGGCCTCATGCTGGATAACAGCCAAGCCACAAAGCCTTGGGCCACATGCCCAGGACACTGAGGGATGCCAGGACATGCTAACCAGCCCTGAGCAAAAGCATCAGACATCAGTGCTTGTCTCAACTGCGCCTGGCTGTGTGATTCCACAGGTTCCTTAGTTGAAGTGAGTGGGCTAGAAATTACTATGAGAATCTCCTTAGAGAGCAGCCCCTGAAAAGCTCTTGCTAAACTATAAGAAAAACGTTATGTATTCTTCACCATAGGGCATGAATCAAGTCACCTTCCATTATTTTGGGTGGTCTTTATAAAGGACAATAAAACAGGATCTGTCTGCCCACTTTCTGTTCTTCAGACACCAGTTTGAGGTCCCTTCTGTCAGCCAGTCAGTCAACATCCATCTGTGTGCCTGCTGCTGGGGCTATGGAGACATACTACATGGCTGGCTCTCGCTGATGCTGTAACCACTACAGGAGAGCAGTTCACCTGCGTCCATAGCCCTTACTTTCACCTCTGCCCATCTAATTATTCACCTTAGTCTTTACCCTACCCAGAATTATGTCAGAGGGATTGCTTCCTATTATCACACTATAGCTTGTAATCAGGCAGGGGCTGTAGCTCAGCTGTGGATCACTTGGTCTAGCAGGTACAAGGCACTGGGTTCAATCCCCAACACTGAAAAACAGAAAGTTTTTCAGTGGATCTATTGGGATAGAAATTACTTGAAGCCAATTCCTTATCTGAAACTTGTCTACATTTTTCAGCTTTCTTTTGTGAGGTTGCTTTATTTCTAGAACGGAATGAAAAGTCACCCTAACACCTGTCTTCTCCTGGGGACATCGCCCCTGGGCAATGAAATTCAGCTTGCACTTCTGAAAATTTCAGGGTATAGGGTAATATAGGACAGAGTATAATATCAGGTCTCACTTGGGTCTCTCTTTTTATCAATATCACAGAAAATGCTGGGCAATAAAAACATTTTTTTTTTGGTACTGGGGGTCGAACTCAGGACCTTGCACTTGAGAGGCAGGTGGCGTGGGCAATAAAATCTTAAGTGTGTTAAGGACCTGTTAACAAAATGAACAGTTTGTGGCTGAAAATTAAATCAATATGAGAAATTCAGTTTTCCTCCACCCAGTTCCAAAGGAAGACTTGTTTTTCAGACTCACATGCACATAACTGGAGTCATGTTATTGGGTTCTGACTTAGGAGACCAAGAAGAAGGAAAAAGTAGCACACATGACTTGCCTTGCACTTTCTTTTCCTCTTCTATGGTCACCACAGAAGTCACCAAGGAAGGTGGTAATGTCACAAGTTAGGATAATCCAGAACCCCTAGTCACTAGCTGGCCTAAATACACCCAGGAGAGCTTCACTACTAGCTCGGGAAGTGCTGTGGGATAGAAACCTCTCTTATTTAACTCACAGCCTGGGGAGGTGTCACTGTAGCTGTATACATTTTGAGTAATGTCAAAATTGGTACATTAAAAAGTATTGCCATCTCAAAAACATCCATTGTTTGGCACTGGCTTAGTGCAATCATTGGTTGGGCAGCAAGGAAACTGGTATAAGAAACTTGGAAAATATTGATCTGTCAGTCAGTGGCAAACACTACTTGCAATAATTCTGGGGTTGGCCCCAAGGCTCATAAGCCAGCAGGCCCAGGAGAAGGGTTTGTAAAACCTTACTGTTGTGTGCCCATTGTAATTGACTATGTTTCACAAGATCCAGTAAGAAAGAGATGAGCCCAGGAAATATTAGACTGATTTATAAGAAATGAAAGGAAATAGATTCCAGAAGTTTAGATCCTTGCAGATTTGGAAAAGCACATTGCGTTTAAATTCCACACAGTGAACAATGGGATCAGGTCTTTAGGTGCTGAAGTCAAGTTTGATTTTGCAATAGATTTTGCAATTCTTAGCAAAGATTACATGATTGGTGTAGCCACTGTTTCTCTTGAGAGAAAGGTGTAGGAGCAGAAAAACACAGGAAGAAGGTGGCACTGAGGACTTTGTCAAGGAATGTGTGGTGTGTAGCATACTAGAGATCTGAAGCCATCGAAGTTTTGGAAGGGACTTAATTGAAGGACAAACCACGAGCCCTCCCTGAAAACACCCCTTGACTGTTTAAAACTCAGATCTTGGCCTAACATTTTTCCACAATAAGCAGCAAATTTTGAAGGTCCTGCTCTTTCAGATGTGGCAGTCATTTATTGAAAGACTCTCGAGTAACTGGGGCCTGACTTGCTATAGACTTAGCTAAGAGTGTGAAATAAACCTTTATTGTGTTCATCTGTTGAGTTTTTGAATCATCTGTACAACAGCTACCATATCTTAATGTTGATTAGTTTGTTATTGTTATTATTATTATTTGTAGTACTAGAGACTGAACCCAGGACCCTAGGCAAACATTCTACAACTGGGCTATACGCTCAGCCCCATAAATTATTTTTTAAAAGAAGATAAATATATTTAGTATGAATATAACTTGGTTAGTGATAGTTGGAGTGAAAAATTGTCTTGGAGAAAAAGATTTCAGCTAACTTTTACTTTGACTAAGTTAACTGTTCATACTGTAATTCCTTATTTCTTATTTCTTTTTTTTTTTTTCCATGCATGCTACTAGGGATTGAACCCAGAGAGCACTAAGCTACATTCCTAGCCCATTAAAAAAAATTTTTTTTGACACCAGGTCTGACTAAGTTGCCCAGACTGACTTCGAACTCATGATCTTCCTGCCTCAGCCTCGAGAGTAACTGAGATTACACAAGTGCCATCATGCCTGGCTATTATGCTGTAATTCCTAAGAGAAGTGCTCAAAGAATAAAAAAGGGGAATTTAGTTTCCAAATAAATATACAGTACCACCCAAAATAAACTAAGGAATGGTGGGGGAAGAGAGTGATCAATCTAAAGATAAGCACACAGCCAAATACAGCATCTCAGTATTTACTAGAAAATAGATGGCCTAAATACTTTGGCTAAAAGACAAAGATTGAATTGTAAGAACTGAGTAAGAATCCCAAGTCTGATTGTATGCTATTTGCAAGAAACATGAGAAACCCCCAAGGATACACAAAGGTCACACATTAGAGGATGGATAAAAAGCCATCCTTTGGTTTAGACAAATTTTAAACCAAAAGTGAGCAGTGTTTTTTTAATTAATATTAGCTAAAGATATCTTTAAAGGCAAAAGTATTTCTAGAAATAAAGAAGGTCAATCTTCATAACAAAAGTTTCACTTTAGGGCCAGGGATTTAGCTCAGCGCCCCCCGTTGCAAGCACAAGGACCCGAGTTCAATTCCCGGTACCCCCCAAAGTTTCACTTTACTGAGAAGATATAACAACTTAAAATATGTATGCTCTTTATAATAACAGAGTCCTGATAGAGCCACATGAGAAACAGATGTGTAATAATCATGGTGGGAGATATTTCTGGATACCACCTTCTTGGTAATTGCTAGAACAAGCAGTAGACAATAAGCAGGGATATAGAATGTACCACACAATGAAATTTCTCTACCCAATGGGTATATGTGGAGTATTGCACCCAACAACTGCAGAAGACATATTTTTAAAAGTACCTTAAGAACATTTTTAATACACTGAGCCAAAGAGAAATTACCAGTAAATTTCAGAGCATTAAAATCATACAGCATATGTTCTCTGACTATAACACAATTACGCTAGGACTCAGTGGCATAAAGATAACTAGAAATACCACATATGTTTTGAAATTAAGAATCATGCTTCTAATTAACCTTTGAGTGAAAGAATAAATCAAAGTTGAAATTAAGAAATATTTGGAACCGAACAACAAGGAACATCCTATATATTAAAGCAGTTCTTAGAAGAAAATTGAAGTCTTAAATGAATATGCTAAAAAATAAAATGGACCTCATTGCATCTTAAGAAGTTGGAAAAGAAAAAAAATATATGTTGAGTAGAGAATATAATTAAGATCAGGTTCAGAATTTACTGAAATAGGAAATCAGTGATAAAGAAGGGGTTAACAAGCTAGAAGCTAGTTCTTTGGAAAAACTAATTAAATTGATGCTGTTAGGGAATTGATCATGTTAAAGTATGCTGTGACGCCGCCTCACAGGCTACATTCTCCTGGTACATCTTGGCTCCTAAAATGACCTCATGCCCTTATCTCTGGTTTCCCTCCCCCCCAAGGCCACAGTGGTCCAGGAAAGTTGAAACCTGGGTCTATAGGACTGGGCCCATAAAAGCAATCTGGCCTGTGATAGGTTAAAAGTAACTCACTCCTCATAAATAAGCAATAGCCCACCCCAAAACTGATAAAAGGACCTTCCTTTCTTTGTTCTTCTCTCTCCTTCTGCTTCTTCTTCCTCCTCTCTCTCTCTCTCTCTCTCTCTCTCTCTGACTTCCTGCCTCCTGCTCGCCTCCCTACAATAAAGATCTCCTGCCGGACCTCTCAGTGCGTGAGTGCCTAATTGGGAAGGGACACCCGAAAGGGGCACGCGCGACCCCTTTCATTGGTGTCAGAAGCAGGATCTGGGATTGCCAGGTCCACGGGCTAAACGCCTGGGGCCCGAAACCCAGATTTCAGGGCGCCCTATTCGACCTCCGCCTGACGTCCGCAGCCATTCTCATTGCCATCTTTACAGCCACCACCGACTCACCCATCTCCCGATCCTCCTTCTGGGTAAGTTCCCCTTTCTGAGAAGTCCTCAGGGTAACGGGGACCCCAGACTCCAGACCACCCACAAGGACCACGTCCAGGACAAGGCAGGGGCCCAGGTCCTCTGTACCTCAGTTTTGGCAAACTGGGTTTGCCTCCATTGAGTCCGGGACTCAACTATTTATCTCAATAGGAGATAAATTCCTATCTCGCATAAGGGACGCCTTTGCGGGAGACCGAATTTCAGCTTTCTAGACCAGGTCTAGAAAAAGAGGAGTTTTATCAGAACTCTCGGAGACGTCTGGTCTTCTGATAACCTCCTGTCCTGGTGGTCATGGGCTCTGGTTCCTCTATACCTGCCCACTCTCCTTTGGGATGCTTACTCCGGAATTTAGAGGGTCTCAATCTAAAACCCAAGCGGCTAATTTGCTTATCCATTCATTTGGCCCCAATATCAATTAGACAATCAAAACGTCTGGCTGCCTAACGGCTCCTTTGAATCGGGTCTGATTAGAGACCTTTACAACTTGTGCGAGTGACAAGGAAAATGGTCGGAGATCCCATATGTCCAGGGTTTTTCCTATCTGGCTAGCCAGCCCTCTCTTTGTTCCACCACCAAAGTCTCTCCCATACTTCTATTGTCTCAAGGTCGCCCCACAACTGACCCCCCTCCTTCCGATTCTTCAAACCAACCAGATCTGGCAGATGACCCTCCTCTTTACCGGGAGACAAGAAATCCCCTCACTCCTCCTCCCACCCCC
>NW_022900936.1:69606281-69625572 GCF_012274545.1 Fukomys damarensis | reverse complement strand
CTCCTCCCCACCCCCTGAATCTCCCACCTCTCTCCTTTCTTCCGAACCACCCACTGCCCCACCCAATGTGCCAACTCCACCCCTCACTTGCTTCAGGTCACATATGGGTCACACGATGGCGCCCTTGGGTGAGGTAGCCGGAGCCAAAGGAATTGTCCGTGTTCATACTCCTTTTCCTATGTCTGAACTAGCTCTCATTCAGGCCAGACTTGGTTCTTTTACAGCCAATCCAACTACCTTTATAAAACAATTTCAACTTTTGACTCAGTCTTATCAACTAACCTATCACGATCTTTCTGTAGTCCTAACCAATGCCTTAACTCCCAAGGAAAATAGAAGAGTGCTGGATCAGGCTCGTACACATGCAGACCAAAAACATTTAACCAACAATCACCACCTGGCAGGTGCTGCTGCAGTCCCTGATCAAGACCCAGAATGGGACTACAACACAGAGGTGGGAATTGAAGCTCGAAACAGGTACATTAATTGTCTCCTTCATGGGCTCCGCAGAGCCACCATGAAGACCATTAATTATGAAAAGCTTAATGAGATCATACAGGATAAAAATGAAAATCCATCCGCCTTTTTACAAAGGCTGACTGACGACCTCCGCCAACATACCAAACTAGACCCTGAGTCTGTGGATGGCCAGAGATTAATTATGATACATTTCTTTTCTCAGAGCTACCCCGACATTAGACTTAAACTAAAAAAGCTTGACCGAGGGCCCTTGATCCCTCCGGCAGAAGTCCTGGCTACAGCATTCAAGGCCTACCATGGCTGAGATAACCTTAAAGCTACAAAAAAATAATCAATTATTAACACAGGCTCTTAATTCGACCAGTCCACCTGCGCCACAGGGAAGAAAAACCCTACAAAGGAGCTCCCAACCACCAGGCCCCTGTTACAGGTGTAATCTGAAAGGCCACTGGACAAAGGACTCTCCTAATCCCAGAGTGCCAACTAAGCCCTGTCCCAAATGTCACCAGAGGGGACATTGGGGTATAGACTGTCCCTTGGCATCCACCCACCATCAGACCGTCAGCCCCACAGCTCCCCAACCTGCGGACCTGATAGGTCTAGCGACAACTGAGGGACTATGAAGAGGCCCTGGCACACCTGACCCAATGCGGATCACCGCCCAGGAGCCCAGGGTAACCTTAACTGTGGCAGGTAGGATCATTTCTTTCTTATTGGATACTGGTGCCAGCTTCTCTGCACTACGAGAATACTGGGGGCCTACCTCCCTTTCTCAGACTTCTATTGGTGGGGTAGAAGGACAACTACAACGCCCACACCAGACCCCCCCTACTATCATGCACTATTGACAATCTTACATTTCTTCACTCATTTTTAGTCCTTCCATCCTGCCCGGTCCCCTTATTGGGCCGTGATATTTTATCCCAAATTAGAACCTCTATTCACTTCTCTATGCCGAGCCCTTCCAGCACTCCGACAGCTTCCTTTTGCCTGGTACTATCCCAAGCCCTCCAATCTCCATCTTCCCAATCCAACTGGCCAATTAGCCCCTCTCTTGTTAATCCTCAAGTGTGGGATATTCACTCTCCCTCAATAGCCAAATGTCCCCCTGTCAGAATTCTCCTTAAAAATCCCTCACAATTTCTAAGTTTGACACAATACCCCTTCCCTCGCTCTAGCTTAGAAGGGTTAACTCCCATAATACATGATCTCTTACAAAAGGGACTCCTGAGACATGCTAACTCTCCCTTTAACACTCCCATTTTAGCAGTAAAAAAACCCAATGGAACATATCGATTAGTTCAGGATCTCAGAATTATTAATTCAGCTGTTATTCCCATACACCCAATTGTGCCAAACCCATATACCCTCCTGTCTTCCATCTGATCCGATGCCACTTATTTTTCTGTTTTAGACCTCAAAGATACATTCTTTTGTATCCCTTTACACAAAGATTCTCAAGACATTTTCACATTTACCTGGACTGATCCCTTACACTTAAAGAGCCCTCCCGGTAAATAAACAAGGCCGTTTTCTGGAATGACACCCCACCCTTTATTTGTCTTACTTCACTGGACAAGAGAATATCTAATGGTCATGGGAAATGCTAATACTAAACCAACTGTTCTTAAATACATAATTCAAAATTTTGATAACAATTTTATGGGAGACTATAAGATAAAACTACAACCAAAGATGCTTTTTTTAAAAAAAAAACTTTGTGAGTTATCATGGTCTCAGCTAAGCCAAACTTTGCCCACAGGACAACTCCAGACAAAGGAAAAGTTATCAGCCTTTGTTTTACTTACCTGAGACTTTGATAAGGTGGAGCCCCCTTGTGTTCTAGGAGCTGCTCAAACTTCTGCTCCATGGTAATCAGCTACTAATGAGAACTATTTAGTTTTAGTCTTAAAACAATTGCTTGACAAATCTGCTGTTTTTCCCATAAAAAATTTGCCTCTCAAAAAATGTGACATTGATACAGGCAAATTCTGGTGTTTCCCCTTTGGAGGAAGTCTAGCTATCCCCCGCCCCACTTGAGTTGCTAAGAAAGTATAAAATAGGTGAGAACAAAAACAAAATTGTTTAGCTTTACTGTGCTAGAGAGTACAAATGGAAAAACGTGATCAATTCCCTAACAGATGCTCTTTGGCAAGACTAATGAAAAATGATAAAAAAAAAATCACAAATCATTATTCCTAATGAAAAAGGTAGCACAAGTACAGGTGATGTCCCTCCTTCAAAGATAAGAACATAGTATGCATGGAATATTCTAACAAACTAAAAAATTTAGGCAGGGAGGAAAATTCTTGGAAAAAATAACATATGAAAAGCCAATTTGAGAAACAGAACATCTGACTAGTCTCATAGCTATTAAGAAAACCAAATCAGTAATGAAAATCTTGACCCTCAGATGGCTTCCCTGGTGAATGCTACCAAACATACAAGGAACAAATAATTCTAATCTTATTCAGAAATTAGGTATAGAAAAAGAGAAATATTCCTCAGCTGTGCTTATGGAGATTTGTATAACTTTGGTATGTTGCCCACCAAACCTTGTAAAGATAATTAAGTAAGAAAAATCCTTACTCAAATATTACTTATCAATATGGCTGCAAAGTTCTTAAAAAATGATTTAGCAAACTGAATTTCCAAATACATTTTTACAAAGGCACTATGATCAAGCTGTGTTTGTTCCAGGAATGCAGAATTGATTCAACACTAGAAAATCAATCCATATAATTCACCAATTTAACAGATCAAAGGAGAAAATATGTGATAATCTCAATGTGATTATATTATAGGCTCAAGCAATGGTCTGAAAAATGTCCATTCACGATAAATATTCTTAACAAGAGAGAACTTCCTAAACGATAAGGTTTTCTTTGTTGTTGTTTAAAAACCTGCCACAAATGTCAGGCCTGGTGAAATATTAAAAACATTCTTTTTGCAATCAAGAGAACAGCAAGAATGCCTGCTATTAACACTTACTTTCTGCAGAGTACTGGATGTCCTAGCCAGCCCAGTGATGTAGTGAGGAGAATCAAATGGTGTAAGAATTATAAAGGAAGAAACAAAATTCATTATTTGCACATGATATGCTTGTGTTAAAAAACATTAAAGGATTCTAAGATAAACCTTCAAGGTGCTCTCTTTTAGAGAGTAGGGTTGGGGAGGTCCTCGGCAGAGAGGGGCCATGTGACTGGAACCACCAGCTCAGAAGGGCTGAACTAAGAGACATCTATAGTCAAAGCATTCCAGGCAGAGGGAATAAATACATGAAGGCCAAAAACTGGACAGGGTTTTGTGCTGTGGGAAGACTAGAAAAGAGGCCTCTTTGGTAGGAGCAAAGTATGCAAAAGGAGATTGCTTGGAGATGGCAGGGTCCGATCATGCACTCTCATAAGGACTCGTACATTATTGTGAAGACTTTGGATTTTATTATCAGAGAAATGGGAAATGATTCAAGAGTTATTTGTAACAAATGTACCACATCTGTAATGGGGGAAGGTAGGGAAGTGGCCGTATAGGGGAGCTCTGGTACTCTCTGCTCAGTCCTTCTGAAAATTTAAAGCTGGCCTGAAAAATAAAATCTATCCCAATTAAATGAAACTAACTAGCTAGGATGCATGTTTTTTTTCTAGAAATGTCCACAGATTGGGTGCAGACATGGTACAGAGACATCTCTGCCTTTGGTTCCAGAGTAAGGTTTGGCCAAGAACCCGGCTCTGCTTAAGGGCAGAGGGGAAAGTTGACTGGGTTTGCTCCAAAGGGGTATAATAACGTTGATGGGCTATGAAAGCAAGCCAGGTCTTGAAGGAAGTGGATCAGACAATAAGAAAGTACTGTATGTGTGATTGCCGGGTTGGGCAGAGAATTGTGAATCGATCAGCACTTTAAGACCAGCAGGAGGCAGGAGGCATTCTCCTGGAGAATTCTGTACAGACAGCTTGTGAAGTAGAGTTTTGGAGGCTTTCAACTTTAGACAGAGTATACACTTTACTTCCCTAAGTATATCAAAATATTCGTGTTTCATTGGGAATCTATCTTGGGTACTCCCAGGGACTGGGATTCTTGCTCTCTCGGTGACTATGCATGGGTGTCTCCCATGGACTAGTTGCTCAGGCCGCAGTCTCTTGGCATCGCTTCTAGACAGCTAGAGAAGTCTGCCACTCTAAGCGTGAGGCTTAGCTCTGATCTTGTAAGGTTTCCAGGTCATGGAGAAAGAGTTTTGCCAGCCACTCTGCTCTTCTTCTCCCCAGAGTTGGCAGGGCACAGTCAGCTTCGCAGATGGCATCAGCCAGTGGCGAATGACACAAGGGGGGTCTCAGAACATGCCTTATGTGGTCTGTAGAGTGTGATTATTTTTAAACATTGAATTAATAACCGATTCACATAAAATTCCGATTTCTTGTTTCTCACACATATAAAAACAGAAGCTGACCATAATGGATAGGCCAACTTTTTGGCATGATTTCTAGGTAAGTTCTCCTCCATGGAATTGTGTGTTATGCTGGCTCTGCCAAAGTAGGAATAAATTACCTGTTCACCTGATGTGAATATGTTGGCCCAGCACCTCTTTCTTGGCTCACTGTATTGCATTTCCTATAGGCATTGGAGTTGGTCAGCCTGGGTAAACCAAGTCCAAGACTCAGGTCTGTCTCCCTGGGCCCCATGCTAGGGTCTTAGGTAGACTTTCCATCCTAAATCTCATGGTTGCACTTAGTCATGTGACCTCTTCAGCCTCTGGATGCCCAACACAGGGGGGGACTTGCGGGGGACTCTCTCCTTTGTTTTGCCACCCTGCTCCATAGATACTGGGCTCCAACCTGGCACTGAGAGAATACCAAGAACAAGAGCCGTGCCTTTCAATGGGTCTTTTTCCTACTACCTAGAGTCAGCAATGTGCCAAACATTTTCCCAGGTGGCTTTGGGGACCCAGGAGACTCCAGTGACCCCAGACCCAGCTTCAGGGAATCTGACAGATTTGGCTGACAAATGCAGCCCCGTTAGGAATGTGTCACTGAGGGGCAATAGGGCAGGAGCGCCCTGAATGGGGGAGCTTCTCCTGAAGAGGGTGTCCTGGAGCTGAGTTTGGAGGTGAGCCTACCCAGGAGGCTAATAGGAGGCAATTCTGAGGGTGAGTGGGAAATAGCACTGTGATTTGGGGCACCAGGAAATGATCGAACAACTCTGAGGTAGGAAGAAGAGAATTCAGGAGTCAGGTAGCTTGGATTTGAGACCCAGGCCTGGTGCTTACTTGCTTTCTTGGAAGCCAGGAGACTTTGGGGTCATCATGTAATAACTTATGCCTCAGGTTTTCTCATCTACCCAGGGGATATGAAAAGAAACCATCCCTTGGATGTGAGTTGTGAGCATACAATGAGGTATGTTATGTCAAGGGTGTAGGACCAGGCTTTACACATGTTAAGTACTCAGTAAACATGAGCTGCTGTGGTTTATTGTTATTTGATAGGAGAACAGGACAGTGCTTGGAAGTCTCCTCTTGTACAGATGAGGGACCAAGGCCCAAAGAGGAGCTGGCACATCCACAGTCTGAGCCAGTGGATGGCAGGGCCCAGAGACCCAAGCCTGCAGGCTGGCAGGAGCCGCCTCTTGCCTTCCTTGCCTCAGGGAAGGAGAGGATGGGGGAGCTGGCTGGTGGAGTCCCTGAAAGACAGTGTCTGTTCCTAGAAATCGGCTTTCTTGAATCTGAAGCACAGTCGCCCAGGTGGCCGAGAGAAAAACTTACCAAGCGGAAGGTCCGCAGCACAGACAAGCTTCCCTTCCTGACCACACTCAGCTCCAGCAGGCTCACAGTGACGATGATGGAGTCGAAGATGTTCCACTTCTTCTGGAAGTAATAGTAGGGGTCAAAGGCAATGATCTTGAAGACCATTTCGGCAGTAAAAAATATGGTGAAGACCTGTGGGCAGAAATAAGTTTTCATCACAGTGGGGTCACTGGGGCCAGCTGGCAATGACGGAAAGGAGCAAGGAGCGGCAGGAAGAAATCTGGTTTACAAAACAGCAGCTCTTTTTAATTGTGTTCTGTTTCACTCTGCATTGTCCGCAGACCCTTGAGGCTCAGGCGGGGAACAGTCAATGCCGAAGGACAGAGGAGCTTCTGAATGGTGTGTGGGTGTGGTGCTCCAAGCTCGGGCTTCGGGCTTGGCCGTATTGGGGGGTGACAGTAGGAGTGTAGTGAGAGGACAACCGTTAGGATGACTGCTATTCTGTAATTATGCCGAGGAGAAGTCAGCCTGGTTTCAGGGTTAAAAAGCATGGGCTGTGGGACAACAGAGACCCAGATGAAAATCTCAACACAGCCCAGCTTGTGTACGCTTGGATAAGCATTGCATCCTTTTCATACCTTGGTGTCCCCACGTGTGTAATGGGTGTAAGATGAACCAATAGTTGTGCAGTTCTTAGTAAAGAGCAATTGATACGATCTGAGTGCCTTTAAACTTGTCTCTCATAGGATAGAATTCTGACACGAAGAAAGGTCAGGATCAGGCTCAGGTCGTATGAAATCCAGCAGCAAAAGAGACAAGCAAGGAAGAGAGCAAGATGCCTGGGGCCTGGCACTTTCTCCTCGGACTCTCACCAAGGCCTCTGGTGAGCCTGGGAAACCGGGACTATATCCCTCTCATAGCGAAGGAAACCGGCCAAGGTTGTTGGTGACTTTCTACTTCCACAAGACGGGGGCTGTGTGGTTCAGAGGACCCCACCCAGTGCCCTCTGTCGGCATGGTGCAGCAGGCAGGTGGGTAGCTCTGGTCTGCTCACAGAAGCCGTGTAAACCTCGGGCAGGTGCTTACACTCTTTTAGTTGTGTGCTCTTTTTCCTTTTTGTGATGTGAAGGTGATGGAAAGTGCACAGCACAAGGGGAATGGCCTTTTCTCTCTCCTGCCTCCACTTCTCCCATGTAAGATAAGGGTGAGGCCTCACAGCTTGGTTGCCAAGGCTTTGTGTGCCCTAATGCCACTTTCTGGGAAACAAGCACGCCCACCTCCTGGTTTCTCTTTTCATCTCAAGTTAGTGGGACGTGTGCTCTTAGCTTTGGTGCCGCTGAGACACGAGGCACACTGACTCCAAAGAGTTCTGGACCCTGCTGTGTCCCCTTCCCATGCCTGGCTAATGGAAAGGGCAGGCTTCCAGGAAAGAGGAGTCTCACTCCCTCTGGGGCCTGCTCTACCCTGGGCTGCAGCCTCTGAGAGGTCAGAGGAGCTGTAGGTCCTTGCAGATCTGGTGGGCCACCTTCAGAGGGGTAGACACCAATGCGAATCTGGAAACAGGACCCTGATGCTTCCTAGCTTCTGCTCATCATGTGAACCACACACACACACACACACACACACACACACACATGAGAGCAGGGCCTGTGAGGTGGTTCAGCCCTGGGATGAAGAGGTGTGGGCTTGGGAGGCAATGCACTGGGTCTAAATCCTGGTGCTGCTACTTATGTCTGTGATCTTGGACAAATGATGTAACCTCCTAGGTCCCTGTCTTTTTCTCTGTGAAAGGGGTTAATGGTAGTCCCTGTCATAGAGAGCTGTTGGGAAAATGAGTTAGATAACCAGGAAAAGCACCTGAGACCATGTCTGGCCTTGAGCAAGTATCCAGGTAAAGTTAGCCATTGTTACTATTCCTGTGGGTGGAATAAGGTGCAGGTGCTTCCTCTGAGCCAGATACTTCATTCAGCAGGTAGTGAAATTAGTGTGGATTTTATCTTGTTAAAAGAAAAGAATACTGAAAACAAGGGAGGGAAATGTAAAATGGCATCATGTCTAAACAGATGCAAGAGAAAAGCTCTGACTCTGTGATCTTTTGCTACCAGAGCAAGCGTATTTCTATGCTCCCTCCCTCCACCTTCCTTTTCTCCTCCACTCTTTCTGTCCTTCAGGGGCAGCACTGAAATCACAGCCACTGTTAACTACAGTCATAAACATTAATTAAATTGGAAGAAAATTTACAAGTCCCTAGCTTGTCTTTAGATGGGAAAATGACATTTGTCCTTGTTTCAAAGTAGAGCCCACTGAGATCTAGAGAATTTAAGTGGCTGTCCTGTGTTCTAGAGAGGGGAACTAGCAGCTCCTAGCCCAGGGCTCTCTCTGTCCACTTTCTTGTGCTTATTTACGCCAAAGCAATTCTAACCAGCTCAGCCCAGATCCCCCAGATTTGACTTCCTGAGCCCAGCGTCGACATCTCTCCTGCACTGCCACTGTCCTCGGCTAATGAGAACGGCACACCCACCAGCCTGCTCCTCAGTTCACCCAAAGCCCTGGCCACAGCACTCACGATGTTGCCAATCTGCAGCATGGATTCGAAGGCGGGGCTCATACAGGAGTGCTCCATGGCCATGAAGACTGTGTTGACCACGATGCACAGGGTGATGATGAGCTCTGCGAAGGGGTCTGTCACCAGCTCGAAGAGAACCGCCTTGAGCTTTACCCATGTGGGGCAGCACTCCCAGATCAGATACTTCTGAGCCAAACTGGTCAGGCAGACTGGGCACCTGTGTTCAGACTCCTCGAGTTCTGCATTACAGGAGGGAGCAGTGACAGCCATCAGCCACGTGAATCACCTGGGACCTCTTTTCCACTGTGGCATGCCCCAGACCCTCCCATACTAGGGACTACCACCTCCCACATCTCAGCCTCAGCCTCCTACTTCCCTGATGATTGCCTTCCTACTTGTTGAGCCCCCCATCATTCTTGCAACTGCAACCCAATCTCTCCCTCATGCAGACGTTGAAGTCACTGACCTTACACATTTTTACTGCTTTTATCTGTCCTTACCGCGCAACATAACCAGCGTAGATTTCACTCCTGTCCTTTGCCCACTTCTTGGCAGACACTGTTACTTCCTTTCCCTCTCCTCCCTCACTGTACTTGCCTAGAAAAACACTGACTGAATAAACCCAACTCACAGATTGCTCTGCACTTTTATGCAGCCTGCACACCTTGGTGGCCAAAACACACAACCGTGCTTACTGCTCCCTCTAGAGGTTCCTGAGTTCTTGCCTGTCCCAGTCCCGCAATCATGCCTTGCTTCTGTATTTCAGTCCACTCTTTCAGCCTTCCAGACCACTGCCTTAATTTCTCCTCTCTTCCAGGCTTCAATGCCTCCTTCTTTGCTGATGATCTCCCTCTGATTTCACTCAGAACACAGAATCTCTCTCAAAAGAACCTCTTCTTCCAGACCACTACATTTCCGGCATCCCTTCAGGGCCACCGTACTTACTTCCTGTCTTTAGCCCCAAACCCAGGATGAGCTGCTCCTCTCTCTGATTTGTGTGTTATTTCCTTCTCTCCATCCTGGATTGTCTCTGTAAATCTGCTTTAATTATGTCTCAACTTTGAAAAAGGTCCCCCGGGACCCCATCTACTTTAATAGCAAGAGTTTTCTACTTTCTCCGCTCCTCTCTGGGGACGCTGGAATCTGGCTGTTAACCCTTCACATTCATACTGTTAAACTCCAGCTCTCATCCTCCTGTGCTTCTCAATGCATTTGACATAATTTATACACTCTGAAGCCCTGATCTGATTCTTCTCCTATTTCTCTCAGTGGATACATCTTCTAAGTTTCTGTTCACTTCCCCCCTCTTCCTCTCCAGACTTTAAATATTGGAGAATTCAAGCATGTGCTCCTTATTCTCCATTGTTCCCTCTCTCTAGGTAACCTCACTGAACACTACGTCTTAAAGAACCATTTCCAGGCCAATTCACCCTAATTAAAGTCCAGCCAGTGTCTGATCTCCCCCTTGAACACTAGGCTCATTGCTCTAGATACCGCCTCCACATTTCTAAGTCTATGGAGGGCAATTTCATAGTTTTGTGTTTATCTGTAAATTTCCTGCATGACACACACCATGTAGATAAACCTGTCCAGGTGGGTAAAGAAGTATGATGTCCGCTGTTTAGAGTAATAATAAAAGGAAATAATTGTAATACGGTGTCTTTAACTCTTTTGGGAAAATACCTAGAAGGAGACTAGCTGGATCAAACAGAGTTTCTAGTTTCAGTTTTTTGAGGACTCTCCACAGTGGTTGTACTAGTTTGTATTCCCACCAACAATGTAGAAAGGTTCCCTTTTCCACATAGCCTCACCAGCATTTGATATTATTTGGTTTCTTGATGAGAACCATTTTTTTTTCTGGAGTAGAATGGAATCTGAGTGTTGCTTTTAATTTGCATTTCTCTAGTGGTCAGAGATATTAAACATTTTTTCATCTATTTATTGGCCATTTGTACTTCTGAGATGTGTCCATTCATATCAATTGCCTATTTTTTTTTATTGGGTCTTTTATTTTTTTTGGGGGGGTCTAATTTTTTGGAGCTCTTTGTGTATTCCAGATATTAGTCCTATGCACCTTGAGATCATAATGTGAGGTGAAATGAGTCAGACACGCAAGCTTAAATATTGCATGGCTTCTGTTATATGAGAAACCAAAAATACAAAGAGGAATATAAAATATAGATTACTAGGAAAAGGGGAGATAGAACTTTTGAACTTTTGTAAAAGGAATGAGAACCAAGAGCTAGAGGGAGAGGGGAAGGAGAGGAGGGAAAGGGGCTGAACGAGAATTAAGATGCACAGTGTACCTGGACCAACTCCACACAGGGGATGTAATCATTGTGTGCTGCAAACATAGACTAATAGAAACAGGGAAGAATTAGTTAAGTACATTATGAAAAAGGAGGAAGCAGGCTGCTCCGTGATATACAGAAATGTATTTCTATGTATGTGACATGTGTGTGCTCACATGTGCATAGATTATTGCTTGGAGGACACAAGAGGAAAAAATGTACTGGGTGGCTGAGGAGCAGGTAGGATTTTTATTTTTATTTTTTTTGCAGTACTTGAGGTTGAACCCAAGGCTTTTGCACCAAGCTACATCCTAAGCCTCTTTTTTTTTTTTTTTAAACAGAATTGCCCTAAATTGCTGTTGTCCAAGCTGCACTTGAACTTGTGATCCTCCTGCCTCAGCCTCCCAAAGCTCTAGGCTTACAGGTATGCATTACCACACCCGTCTTAGAGGTTCCTTAGCTGCAGGGAAATAGTTCTCATTGCACACATATTTCTAATGTTCACATTTTTCACAATATGTTTTTTCAAAATGAAAAGAATTTATACAAATAATTGTGTGCTCCTGAATTTTACAAATGGTATCTTTTCCTTATTAGCAGTTAAGAACTTTTTATGTAGTCAGTATTTGGCTTCATGTTTTCTTGCATTAATTCTTTGTATACGATATCTTCCTTACTGCAAGCTTTTTTAAAATTTCATTTAAAACTTTGGTGCATCTGTAGTTTATTTTGGATAAAGTGCAAGATATTGAGCCTGTTCATTTTTCCCAAGATCTGATTATTTATATCAACATTACTTTTTTCAATGATATTGCCTTCTCTTTGAGGACTGGAAATGCTGTTTCTGTTATGTACTATTTTTATTTATGTCCTTATCTTTTCACACACACACAAGTCCATTTCTTTTCCACACATCAGACTATATATTTTCACTGGCAAGCTGTTTTAATTGCCTGCTGTGAATTTTTGAAATTACAAATGTTCAAACTGGCAGAGCATCGTCCTCTAGAGAAGTTGGCACATCCTGGGAACAAAATCAGTAGTCTCTCTTTGGAACAAAAGTGGTCCTGCCCTGATTCTACTTTGGCACTAAAAAAGGCACAGGAAGCAGTGTAGAAGGAGGAAGCTCACAGGCATGGCTGTCTGTAGGGCATGATGGGAAAAGAGGCTCAGCTTTGTGACCCACATTAACGTAGCTGATCTTGATTGGCTGGGAGATAACAGAGGCTACAAGAACCTCAAGTGTCCTAGCTTGAGACGTGATGATGGATCCTCCCTGCACAGATCTTCAGAAAGAACTTCCCTCTTGTCACATTGAAAGAGGTATCCTTCTTGATGATGGTCTATGCTTGTGCATTTTTTCTTGCCATGTCAGGAATCTGCTAAATATGCCCTCTTTTTCCTTAATCTTCAGTCTCTCCTATTCACCAGATCCTCCTACTCTACTCAAAGCAAACAAACAAGAAATCTCCAAAATGTGAAAACCAAAGTCTCCCTTCAACTCTGCCTACTCCCTAGTATCATCTTACTCTTCTACAGACAAACTTCTTGGGGATCGAACTGGGGTCCTTGCACTTGCAAGGCAGGCTACCGAACCACTGAGCTAAATCCCCAGCCAGATAAACTTCTTGAAAAGATGTCTGCACATGGTTCTCCATTTTCTCACCTCTCGTTCATTCTTCAGGCCCCTTCAATATGGCCCCTCCTACTCTGCTACTCCACTTTGGCTCAGATCACCAAAGACACCCACGTGACTGAAGCCCCTGGATGTTCCTCAGGCTTAACCTGACCTTTCTATAGTATTGCCTCTGTTGACTTTTCTGTGCTTTCTTTTGGAATTTAGATCCTTGGCTCTGCATTGTACTCTTCTGGGTTCTCTTCTGTCCCCACACCTTGCTTTTCAGACTTCACTATTGGCTCTATTTTTTCTGCTCAACTATTAAACATTGTAGTTTCTTAGAGCTCTGTTCTGGGCCTACTTCTTTTCTTACTTGATCTCTTCTATGTCACCTTATCCCTTTCAACTGTTCAAAATTACCATCTATCTTTAAACTGCTATCAAATATGCATCTCTAGGCCATCCTCCTCCTTTAAGTCCTAGAACCGGAAGCACATCTGACACCCAGCACATCTCAGAATCAACTCCTGATCTTTGGCCCTTTTCATCTTCCCCCAGTGAATGCCTGTTCCTCAAAAGTGCTCCCTCTGCGATTCCTCACACCAGCATTCCTCTCATTGATTATCCAGAACTGGGCACCATCAGTCCCTGGATCTTATGTGCCTTAGACCAGAAACCCTTCCATTTTCTGTCATTCTGGCTGCCAGTATCCCAAAGTTCAAGCACTGCCATCTCTCTCCTGGTTCCTGCTAATTTGTTTCCCTGCCAACATGCTTCCCCTCCTAATTCTGTTCTCTACAAGCATTCAGAGTAACCTTTATGAAATGCAAATGTAGCTCCCCTGCCTCCAACCCTTTCAGTGGCATCTCAGTACTCGTAGGATGAAGCCCAATATCTTTAATATGGTCCAGGGGATCTTGTGGAGCTGGCCCAGTCCATCTCTCTATCCTTATTTTGAACTCCTCTCATCTCTCCTCTATGTTCCGGTGACATTAGGCTCTTCCATTTCTGTTTCAGAGGCTTCCATCTGGGATACGTCCCTGACCCCAGGTGGAGCTTAGCCCATTCCTCTTAGCGTGCTGTACTTACTTCTCGTTCGGGACACTCACACTTCACTAATAGCCTCTTCTGTCTTTGTCCTCTGCCAAGTATGAGGGCAGCTGTGTTGCCTGCAGTGAGCTGGACAAACATCGAATCTCATCTTGTATGGCAAGTGTAGAGGGTTCCTATGTCTTGAACTGTGTGGATTGTCCGGCTCCTAGTGGCTCGAGCCAATATGCTCAGGCACAATCACTCCAAAAGAGTCAGTCTTTCAAATTCTATCATAACTCTGACAGCATGGAACATATTTCATGCATCCCAGGGCTCTAAGGGACACAGCATCCAAACAAAGAAAATATGTGCCCTGTGCTCCAAAACTGTGATTTCACCTACAGTTGCCTTTGCCCAAATTTTCTTAAAAAAATTCTTGCTTCTCCTGCTTTTCCTAGTCTACTCTCACAGCATCTCCCATGAGGAAGGTCTGTCCTACCCTAAGAAGAATAACTGACTAGTCCTTATTTTACTTTTGTCAACCAGTTCGGGTCAATATAAATTAGCATCACTCTCAGATATTACCTTTTTTGCGCCATATTCATCCACCATTAATTCAACCACAATTGTCTGGTGTCTACTATATGCTGTACACTGCTTGTCTGAGTACTGGTGATCTCACTGTAAACAAAGCAGACACATCTATCTCTGCCCTCATAGAGTTTACAACCTCCCAGTAATGGTGGCCACATCTTATGAGTATGAACTGTGTGCTTAACCTAACTTGTTTAATATTCACAAACACTAGGAAGGTAAGTGTGTGCTCACTATTTTACTGGGGAGAACACTGAGGTATAGAGAAGTCAATGGAGCTCTCAGGTCACACTGTTTACCACATGTGGCAGAGTCAGGAAGCAAATCCAGGCAGCTGAGCTTTAGCTCTGTGTTCTTAGGTGTCAAACTGTTGCCTCTCCTTCACCCCAAGACCTTCTTTGGTCTTACTGACATCGGGATGCACTGGAGATGCATATTTTGTCCATTTCTGACTCATTCCTGCATGTCAAAGTTGTTGTTTGTGCCCATGGAACTCTTTCCCATGGCTGATTCCCTTACTTTATCCAGACTTCGGGTCTCCTGGGAGAGAACGCCCTTCCATGACCGCCTGATCTATAATAGCCCTCTTCACTTCCTTGCCTACTTCATTTTTCTCTTATTTTTACTACCACCTGACTATCTCCTTGTGTGTGGCATCTGGGCCTCCACTTCAGAGGAACTTCTGTCTCGTTCACCTGCGTTCTCACCTGGAATAATGGCAGGCACAGAGCAGGTGCTCCACTGATCTTTGCAATGGGGAAAGTAAATAGAAAGAGTGGTGGGGAGGACACTTAGCACTTCCAAGGAATTCATAGAAAAGCAAGCTGTTTGTACTGAACATTTGCTGTTTGATGACTAAGAGTAAAAAAACAAAAACAAAACCCAAAACAGCAGTGACAACAAAAGACAGCCAAGGAAGCCACCTAGCTAAAAAACTTAAGGGGCACAAAGCCTGGTGAATTCTACATAGCCACAAAAGATGTTAGGAGTACAGATACTACTATGATGGAAAGCGATTATTAAATAATTGTCAGGGAAGAAAAAGGAGAATCTGTAGCAATGGGTATACATTTGTTAGAACATAAATCCCAGATACACAAGTGATGTAACTTAAGGATGTCCCTTCTCCCCGAAATTCAATTCTTCATGTCCTCAATCTGAGGACTTTCTTCAGGTTAATTCAGTGTCTGATACTATTTCATTGCCTCAGGCTGTTTTTGTTTTGGGTCCTCAAGTGTGGAGCAATGTTGAGCTGGTTCTTATTTACTGCTTAGTGCATTTTACTGAGTTGTTTCCATAACTAACTAACCTTTACCAAGAAGCCAAATAAAGACTGAATTAGAACCAGCTTTACCTGAGGTGAGGGGGACATGGCCATGCTGTATAGGGGGACGTGAGTGCCACACTCGCTCTTCCTCCACCCCTTGCTACATATAAATTGTAGGACTTAGATCCATCCTGAAGGAGGCTAAGTGGATTCCCCCTTGACCAGCAGAGCCCAGAACTCACAAGGATATAGTAAAGTGGACGGATTAGTTTCCTTAAATTGTTGTTTAGTGTTTGGCATAATGGGAGCTTGAGACAGAAATTAAGTTGCAACTGTGAATGTCGTAGCGGTGGAAAACCTGAAGATAATTTTGCCATGCTAGAAAATTAAAGACTGTTAAGCTTCTTGCATGTTTGAGAAGTGACCCGAAATTCTCTGGTGACTGCCAGATCACTTTTTAAAATACAGTGCCGTGAATACATATGAAGCAGATGGTAATTTGAACAGAGACACAAGCTAGGATGCTGCATTCATCTGCTTTTGAAGGAAATATGCATATGAAAGAAACACATTGGTGAGGGATGATTGGGGTCTTGGGCATAAGAAGGAGGAGTTGGGATTTCCGGACAGAGAAGGGGTCTTTAACAAAGGTTAGATAAATGGCAGCACAGTGTGGACAGATGTTCCAGGAAGCCACACTTACCCTCGATGACAGAGGTCATGATACTGACGACACTCATTGCTCTCTGGGCTCGGAAGGGTTCATTCAAGTATTCTGCTGACAAGAAAGCCTTCCTTTGTCCTGCATCAAGTGCCTGGGGAGGAGACACAAGCAGTCAGGATGCACTCTCCAACCCGATCTGAAGTCTTCAGTGGCAAAGACAGATCACTCAGCCTTTTAGTGGCCAGGCTTACATGGCTGTGAGCTACCCTGAGAAGCCACAGTCCTCTCACTCAGGCTTGGAGAAACAGGGCTGTTGCTTGAGTGCAGGTGTGAGGTCGGGCAGAGTTGAGATGGAGCCAGCGCCGAGGTGAGAGGCTAATTTGGTGGCCAGGACTCACCTGAGGCTCTGCAAACTCCTTCCCTCAGACAAGACCTGGGCATTAGGATGGTGATGGGGCTGCCTCAGAGACCTCTGAAGTCTCTACCAGAGGGAGTGAAAGCTGTAGGAGCTGTGGAGACTGGCTTACTAGGAGACTTCCTCTCAGGGCACAGGACCTCTGCCTAGAACTTCTCCACCACGGACTTTCCTGACCGCCCTGCCAATAGGCTCCTTCCTCCCAAGCACATTGCCAGGCCTAATTCCACACACTCTCTTTCTTGGTTACAGTTGTGTGGCTCGATCGTCCAGCTGTTAGTTATCTGTAGCAGATTAAATGTTTGTGCCCCCCGCCCTGTGTTTCCGTGTTGAAATCCCAATCCCTAGTGAAGCGGTGTTAGGAGCGGAGACCTTCAGGAGAAGAGTAAGCAGGAAGGTGGAGTCCTTGCGAATGGGATTGATGATATGAAGAAGCCAGAGAGCTCCCTCACTTCTCCCACCATGAGAAAGCAACTTTGTGAATCCAGAGGAAGGCCCTCATTAGACACTAAATCTGCAGGCCACTTAGGCTCGAACTTCTAACCTTTAAAGCAGGGAGAGATAAATTTCCGTTTATTAGTCACTCAGTCTGTCGTGTTCTGCGATCAGAGCCTGGATACCACACTGCGACATCATATAACACAATCTTTGGGCCCCTCCTCTTGAGGGACTTCATGGGAGTTCTGTCTGGGTTGTACACCAGGCCCACAATTATTAATCGTATACACACTCTAGAGTTGGGGAGTCCAAAGCCCACAACAGTTTACTGAGCACTACACACATCATCAAGAGTCTAAATTCAGCACCTAGTATAGGTGCAACTCACGGGCATGTAGTAAACTTGATAAATATTAAGTTTAAAAGTTTCCAACCTGGAGGACTCAGCATAGGATACTAGTGCCTACTATTAAGTCTCATTTGTCAGACAAGTACGTAGATGTAGGTACTTTATTGTTTCATTTGACCCTCTCATGTCCCCTTGTCCCTGGCCCCTCCCTACTTTTTGTGCTTCCTGGCCACTGTGGGCTGAACACTTGTATCCCACCAGGCTCTTGAACTATGTCACTGCTGCCTTGGAGCCAGTCAGCTATGGACTGAATACTCGGGAACCATGAGACAAAGTAAACCTTTCTTTCTTAGATTGAGGGTGATAGGTATTATGTTTCAGCAAAGGGAAGGGTGTTGGGTATTATGTTTCAGCAAAGGGAGAGTGGCTGATACAGAGGCCATCAGAAGAGAGATGTAGAACACCTGGAGTGAGGCTTTTTCTAGAGTTCTAAAGCTCCTCCCAGAGAGCTCTGTAGGCTATCTTTGATGTCAGGTCTCTGTCTTGGTGATTCTGTTGGGCCTGCAGGCCCACTCTCCACCTCTCTGCCCAGCCTTGTGTCAGGGAGGGGACCTGTTCAAGATGCATCACCCTCTTCCTCTGGTTCTGGTTAGGCTTGACCAGAGACCGGCACAAACAGGACTCTGGAGAATTGGAAGAGAGTTAAGTCAGATATATGTGCCCTGGCTTCTTCTTGCTGAACTATGGCTGAGTGGCAGCTGTGAACTTCTAGCTAAGATCACAGGTTCTATAGGGCAGCCTCCTTTTGACACATAGCCACAGTCCTGGATACATGCTTTTCCTCCAATTTCTGAGCATGGATAGGTGATATCTTCCTACTCTTGCTGGTCTTTGGTGCCTCACTGTCTCTTATTCATTCCTCAAGGCTCACCCACACTTTTGTAAATACAGTGAACTTAGTTTGTTCTATGGTTTTGGAAAAGATGGCCATGGTAATGTTTTTCACCTGATTCGGTGTTTTCAAAACAAACAAACAAAAATTTTTCAAATGCTTCTGTTTGTAAACAAAAGTGTTCATGAACTAAAGTACCACTGTACTAAAGTCTTTACTTCCCCATCAGACTGGACCCTCTGTTCCTTGATGGGACCCTGAATAACATGGCTTCTAATCAGACTGAGCTAACACAATTTTGTAGAATTTGTCTGAGTCAGTGTTTGCAAATTGCTCTTTATTCCTGGCTAGCTAGAGTGGGCAAATGAAAAGCACTAAAAACATCATTACTGAAACTGGAGGGAGATTTAAAAGTAAATCACAGCCACTGTGATAAAAACAGCTTGGTACTGGCAGAGAAACAGACCTGAGGATCAGTGGAATAGATTGGAAGATACATAAACAACTTCAGGCACACTCAGCCACCTCATCTTTGACAAAGGAGCCAACCATACTCACTGGAAGAAAGATAGACTCTTCAATAAATTGAATTGGAAAAACTGGATTTCAAACTGCCAGAGATTAAAACTAGACCCTTAGCTTTCACCATGCACTAAAGTAAAATTGAAGTGGATTAAAGATTGAAATATTAAAACTGAAACAGTAAACTTGCTGGAAGATGAGTTAGGTAGAACTCTCAAAGACATTGGCATAGGAAAAGACTTTATGAACAAATCCTCTGTAGCACAGGAACTAGCACAAAGAGTCAACACCTTGGATCTCATCTTATTAAAAAAGCTTCTGCACTGCAAGAGAAACCACCAAGAGAGCTAAGAGACAACCTACAATGTGGGAAAAAATTTTTACCAGCTGTTCCTCAAAGGTCTACTATCTAGAATATATAAAGAACTAA